>NC_139221.1:138519750-138879750 GCF_055691185.1 Crinia signifera
GACAGTCATTACTCAGACGTCGGAATCCTGACTGCACAGCGTGGGGAGTGCAATGAAGCCCCTTGCGGGCTCGCTGCGCTCGCCGCGCTGCGGGCACGGTGGCGAGCTGCGCTCGCCACCTATTTTATTCTCCCTCTATGGGGGTCGTGGACCCCCAAAAGGGAGCAGTCGGGATTCCGACATCGGAGGAATGACTGTCGGAATCCCGACTGTCGGGGAGCCAGCCGGCACCCATGTGAATATGGGTCACTTTGTGCTGTGTAATGTGAATATGGTCACTATGTGCTGTGTAATGTGAATATGGGTCAGTACGTGCTTTATAATGTGAATATGGGTCACTTTGTGCTGTGTAATGTGAATATGGGTCACTACGCGATGTTTAATGTGACTATGGGTCACTACGCACTGTGTAATGGGACTACGGGTCACTATGTGCTGTGTAATGTGAATATGGTCACTATGTGCTGTGAAATGTGACTATGGGTCACTACGCGCTGTGTAATGTGACTACTGGTCACTATGCTCTGTGTAATGTGAATATGGGTCACTATGCACTGTGTAATGTGACTACTGGTCACTATGCTCTGTGTAATGTGAATATGGGTCACTATGCACTGTGTAATGTGACTATGGGTTACTATGTGCTGTGCAATGTGACTATGGGTCACTATGTGCTGTGTAATGTGAATATGGGTCACTATGCGCTGTGTAATGTGACTACGGGTCACTATGCTCTGTGTAATGTGACTATGGGTCACTACGCGCTGTGTAATGTGACTGTGGGTCACTACGTGCTGTGTAATGTTAATATATTCACAACGCGCTGTGTAATGTGAATATGGGTCACTATGCGCTGTGTAATGTGAATATGGTTACTATGCGCTATGTAATGGTAATATGGTCACTACGCGCTGTGTAATGTGACTATGGGTTACTGTGTGTTGTGTAATGTGACTATGGGTTACTGTGTGTTGTGTAATGTGAATATGGTCACTATGTGCTGTGTAATGTGAATAGGGGTCACTACGCGCTGTGTAATGTGACTATGGGTTACTGTGTGTTGTGTAATGTGAATATGGGCCACTACGTGCTGTCTAATATTTACATGCTGTGTAATGTGAATATGGGTCATTATGCGATGAGTAATGTGACTATGCAGGGCCGAAACTATGTGTTTCGGCGCCCGGGGCGGCAGTCGGGCTGTGCACCCGAGAGGCTCTGGCTTGCAAGAGGATTTGGAGGAAGAGATCTGCAGTTCCTCCACGGCGCTGCTGCAGGGGGAGGGAGATGTAGCTTCCCCCATGGTGCCGCTGAGGAGACAGGCAGGGCAGGTCCCGCTCCAGCGCGTATCACTGGGCGCGGTGTGTTCATCACAGTCACAGACACTAGAGGTCAAGCCCACCTCTAGTGTCTGTCTTCTTCAAGGCGGCGGCCATCTTTGGAGTGGCCGCCGCAGACATAGATTGCAACGCTAGCTCCCCGTTGCTGCCGCTGCTTGTGTAGGCTGCTCACACTAGCGCACCCCCCCTACAGCGCCCGGTTCGCGTGACCCCCCAGCCCCCCCCCCCCCCCTAGTTACAGCCCTGGACTATGGGTCACTACGCACTGTGTAATGTGAATATGGGTCACTACGTGCTGTGTAATGTGAATTTGGGTCACTAAATGCTGTGTTAAGCGAATATGGGTCTCTATGCTGTGTAATGTGACTATGGGTCGCTACTTGCTGTGCAATGCAAATATGGGTCACTACATGCTGTGTGACGCGAATATGGGTTATTACGCGCTGTGTAATATGAATATGGGTCACTGCGTGCTATGTAATGTGAATTTGGGTCACTACACAGCCATTTTCCCAGTGATCTTTACCGCTGCTCTAATGAACCAACGATGAGTAGAATGAAATGGGTGCAGGGTGTACAGCGTGTGGGGCCCCCAGGGCCCAGAGAACCATGTGTGCTGCACACCTTGCACCCATTATGGATATGCCAGTGGATGGTGGGTGTTGCTGGCTGCTGCGGTGATCAGTGCTGCTGAGTTACAGATGCTTTGCTGTATCAGGGGTTCTGTATCAGAGATAGAACTAGCAGCAGGCAAAATTTTGACTAGGGCATCAAAATGGCTAAGGCCGGCTCTTCTCAGACAGTCACTGTAGGGGTTATTCTGGTTGAGTCGGATGGCTCCGAATGCGGACGGACGACCGATGGTTGGTGTTTGCGCATGTGCAGAGGCGTATCTGCGCATGTGCGAACGCCGCGCACGTCCGAATACGGCGTGAATTCTGTACAGAAAATGATCAGTCGGAGCAATCCGAACAGGGGGTGGAGAGGGGCGTGAAGGGCTGTTTGGCCTCATTACCATATGCGTATGCCCCGCGTTTCATGGGCGTTCCCATGAAAATGCTGGCCGTACATATGGTAATCCGGCCGTGACGAACGTGTGGGGGGCGGACATATGACATAGCCGGAAGCCAGCTGCCCGCCCATATCCCTGCTTTTGCATGGAGAAATGCCCCAGTGGTCTGGAGCACTCGGTGCTGCCTGACCATTCGGTCCAGCATTCGATGGTCGGTGACCATCGAATGATGGGGGAGGTTCCCAAAGATGGAGGAGGTGTGCATAGGAAAAATCCACTCGCGTCCCGTTCAGTCGGCATCTTACCGCATTCGGACGGTGTGAGCGATCCATACGGAAGGCGGGGCTAAGAACACTCGGTTCCTTTCCAAAAATACGCATCTGACCGAATCAACCAGAATAAGGCCCTGGACGTGCAGTGATCTGTGTGTCCAGTGCATGTGCAGAAGTACTGAAAGACACTACGGCTGTACCCGGCACCATTTAAATTTACAAGGCTAGCCGACATGTGGAATGGAAAACAGGAAGAGGTTTAACTGCGCATAAGTAACAAGTGGTCAAATGTATAATAAATCAAATAAATGTAATAACTCTAGAGCATTAAAAACAATGAATATTGAGTAACCAGAAGTGCAATATGGTTGGAATTAATAATAACTCTTATTTCTGATTGCCAGTCCATGGATCAGCCTTATTGGAGTTCACCCATTGGAGGGATAATGATTGAATCAATTATATACAAAAAGTCCTCACCGACTGATGATATCCAAGTCTTTAAGGAATACTGTAAATTGCAGCTGTCTGGTTCACTGCAGAGCAGCTGAAGCATTTTGCTGCTATCTGCAGCTTTCGCAAAGGTGACCCGTTGTGACTTCCCTACATCCAGGACCCTCTCAAACCACCACTTGGGAGATAATCCCAATCAGAAATAAATCTGGTTTGAGAGGGTCCTGGTTGTAGAGAAGCCCCCTTCCACTCGAGGCGGAAGCTGCCTCTCCTCCCCATCCCACCGGAGCTGGCCTGCCAGCAGCTCTGGAACACATGGACCCCCCCTCAGCTGAGAGCAGAAGGTGCCTCTTACCTCCTCTGCTCCAACCCCGTCCCTCTGAGGTCGGTTGCCTCACCACTGGCAGCAGTGCAGAGTGGGGAAGCTGCAAGGCTGTCTCTTTTCTCCCCCTTCCCATCCACATAACAGCAGCAGTGAAGCAGCAAAAATGTAAGTAGCACTTTTGTAGGCATTGTGTAAGGTCAGGTGCACTACTGGTGGCATTAAGTTTATAGGCAGGAGTACTGGGGGCATTACACGTAACAATGGGCCTTATTCTGATCGGATCGGTGAAACGTGCATACGGTCCGTCACACCGTACATTTCCCGTATGCTCACGGTGAGAGTAAGTCTGCCCACAGAACAGTCACACACGGACGGTCACAAACACGACAATGGGGTTCACTTGAGCGTACGCCACCGTATACGGACGGGTCTGGTCCGTTTTCACACCGGCACCTTCCGTATATCTGAGCGTACGCCACAGTGCAAGTAGAAATTGAGTCCAAAAAACATCATTGTTGCTCTTAGATGTGGTTTATGTGTCTTTTTCCTAATAAAAAACTGGTATGTTTGTGTTACAGTGAAAAATTTGACACATGTCGACTTCTGTGAATTGAGTGTCCTGCTTTTTAAAGTATACAAAAACACTTTCTGAATGGGTGAGATGGTTATAGCCAGGGCTATTTTTCAGCAGGCTCCAGCAGGAACTGAGGCCCTTATTCTAGTTCACTCTTTCTGACAAAATATTTCTTAGATGGACAAAACCATGTGCACTGCAGGTGAGGCAGGTGTTACTTGTGCAGAGATAATTAGATTTGGGTGGGTTTTACACCTGCCTCACCTGCAGTGCACATGGTTTTGTCCATCTAAGAAATATTTTGTCAGAAAGAGTGAACTAGAATAAGGGCCTCAGTTCCTGCTGGAGCCTGCTGAAAAATAGCCCTGGTTATAGCAGCATTGTTTATTGCATTCAGGTGTATGTAATTTACTTGTATTCGGCGTTAATTAGCAGACCCAGGCGTCCGCTCTCATGCGGTAGCTCTAAGAGTGGTCAGGAGCACTCTTTGGCGTCTGCCTGTTTTTGGCCCAAAATGCACGGTGCGTTCGCCGATCGAGGCGGTTGTGGCACCGTGCATTTTGTGTGCTCACCCCCGTGTACGCCCATGTTTACGCCCAGTTTTCCTTATTATTCCGGCCGCTCCCATAAAAACGCCCACATGCCGCCCACAATGACGTACTCTTGCGGACAGTTTTTTTCGCACGGAGAGACCCGTCCCTGAGCGGTGTGAGGTCGCCGCACATGCGCATAGGGAAAGCTACGCATGCGCAGATGCAAAAAAAAACCGAACCGACCACGTACAGTCCCATCGCACCAAGCAGAATAACCCCCAATGTGTGGCATAATATGTAATGGGCATAACAGTGTGCAGCATATTGTGTAATGGGCATAACAGTGTGCAACATATTGTGTAATGTGCATAACTGTGAAGCATATTGTGTAATAGTCATCACGGTGTGCAGCATATTGTGTAATGGGAATCACAATGTGCAGCATTTTGTGTAATGTGAAGTATGGTGTGTGGCTTAATGTGTAATGGGCATGTACATTTTTGCAGCGCACTGTCCTTGTTTCTAGTATGTGTGGGGGAATGATTAATTCTGAAGCGCATATACATAAATAAGTCACCTTCTATTTAGTGTAGTTTGCATTGATGCCTAGTAGGCGGTGATGGACACGCCCAGTAGGCAGTGATGGACATGCCCCTCCAAGGGTGCACCTCCTAAGAATATGCCTATGCTGCCCGCACAGGTGGCACTGCCACACAGAGGGTTAAATAATGGTACTGCCCTGGCATGTAGTAGTATTGGGTTACAGAGTCACACGCAGGGATCGTGCACCCTGTATGTACACTCCTCTGCATAATTAATGAGTTTTCCACTCCGCTCCTGTTCCCAGGGCTGCTCCGGCACTCACCATCGGTCTGTTCTCTGCTCCCACCCGCTCCTGACACCCTGCTGCTAATCCTCCCAGCAAGTGTACTTTTGTGCCTGCCATCTACTCTGGCCATCCAAAATCAATGCCCTGGAATGGTGCTGTGGGGTCAGTGCATAGTGCACTAGATCACACAGATTTGGGAAGGGTACGTGAGATAACTATGGCCCTTATTCTGGTTGGTGCGGCCGGAGCCGCATATGCGGCTCCAACGCACCAGGCGAATCCCCGCCTTCCATACGGATAGCCACGGCCGTCCGTACGCGGATATGTGGCGATCCGCATGAAATTGGACGGGGATACGCCTCCTCCATGGTGGGAGCAGCCCCTGCATTCGATGGTCGCCGAACATCGAATGCAGGGCCGCACGCTCCACCAGGTCCCGCAACACAAGACCACACGGACACTTGTCCGTGTGAAATCTTGTATGGGGGCGGGCAGCTGACATCCGGCGATGTCAGATGCCCGTTCCGTACCCACGCGTCACGGCCTCATTACCATGCATACGCCCCGCGTTTGCATGGGAACGCCCATGAAACGCTGGGCGTATGCATAGGGTAATGAGGATAAGTAGACCCTCACGCCCCTCTACGCCCCCTGTGCGGCGTATAGAGAATCCTTGCGGCGAAATCGCCTGCACATGCGCAGAGTGACCTCTGCACATGCGCAGAAGATAAACATCGGCGGCCCGTACGCAAGCGGGAATTTCCGCACCAACCAGAATAAGGGCCTATGTTACTAGATTCCCAGCATCAATGAGCGCAATTTCACACACACCATCTTACTGTATATGTACACATTATAGGTTCTGTTCCAACTGCAGATACCTGTTGACTGTATTTTGAAAATGGGGTAATGGCTGTGCTAGGATGTAGCTGAGCAGCTCCCATAGCCGGTACCAGTCCCAGTGCTGATATGATCTAAGACCCAGCAGGGGGTAACTCAATGGCACCCTCCCCCTGTCAGCAGCACTCATCATGAGTCACAATGATTGGGAGCTTCAAGTAGCAGCAGCCAGAGCTGAGGTCCTGCAATATGCATGGGCAGACAAGCAAAGCCAAGGTCAGTGCTGCCAACCCCTTGTGCCCAGCCCAGTGCCCCTCCATCTACTCAACCATCCTCCTTCCCCAGCCCAGTACACCCCAATCTACCCAACCATCCTCAGCCCAGTGCCCATCTAGCCAATCTCATCCGATAATGTTGCACTTCTCAGCATAATGGTGTGTGGCACATGTATAATGGGCATTGCGGTGTGTGACATATGTGTAATGGGCATCACGGTGTGTGAAATATGTATAATAGGCATCACGATGTGTGGAATATGTGTAATGGGCATCACAGTGTGTGACATATGTGTAATGGGCATCACAGTGTGTGATATATGTATAATGGGCATCACGGTGTGTGGCATTATGTGTAATTGGCATCACGATGCGTGGCATATGTATAATGGGCATCATGGGGGTAGCATATGTGTAATGGGCATCATGATGCGTGGCATATGTACATTGGACATCACGGTGTGTGGCATATGAATAATGGGCATCAAGATGTGGTGCATATGTATAATGGGAATCACGGTGTGGGGCATATGTATAATGGAGCACAGTCGCCACATTTGTGGATGGAGGTGTTTAAAAAAATCTTGCTCAAAGTATTGGTAGGCCTCACACTGTTTGAAGCCCCACCCCTGCAAAAGCTCTGCCCACTCTGCTCCTTCCCAGAGAGTTCCTGAACCTATTTTTGTACAAAGCACTGGCTGCAAGTATACACAAGTAAGATGTCACTGCAGCTACGCGCATGCGCACCCTACTGATGTGAGCAGGGGATGGGGGTAGGAGTTATGGGATGTGTAGTATGTTGGGGACAGTGGAAGTAGGGTGTGGTATGGGAGTAGAGGATTATAGGGTGCCTTCGGCTCACACTGTTCCTATTTTGAGTATGGGGAGGAGCATATTTTTGCACTTGGCCCACATTTCGCTAGTTCTGCCTCTTGTTACACACTTACTTGTTTATTATTATTTTATTCATGGGCTGGATGTCTTGCCTGTTGACAGGGGTTTCATGCACTGGGACGGGTGTCATACTCCAGGGGTTTGTAATGCTCATTGCCAGGGGTTTGAAATTCTTGTGGCGAGGGGTAATGCTCGTTGCCAGGGGTGTGTTATCGTTAAACATTTAAAAATTCAAATGTTTATTCTTACAGTGAAATTTTAGATTTCTGAATTAAAAAAATAAATTGAAAAAATAAATTGAAAAAAAACTATGAAATTCCATTGACAAAAAACCTTACGGTTTCACATGTCCCATTAAGGCTTCTTACACATGATCTGGAATTTCTGAAACCTGTTGTAACTCTTCCACTCAAACGCCAAAAAGCAATGAAATTCCGATCATTAAGGCTGACGCCTTAATGGACGTGTTCCTTGCGCAATACAGATATGGTACGCCATCACAGCCTGTGGGTAAGTGCAGATTCAGCACTCTCACAGAGTGAGATTGCTGTCACTCACACAATGGTGGAGCTGCTAATTCACAGATTTGTGTGCTCATTGGAATACACACATGCAGTCTATGCAACTGAAGGTCTGAGCAGTAAACAGAGCCGAGAGGATGGGGTAAAAGTGGTGTTGATTGGGGTAGGAGACAGTGTGGTGCGGGTGGTGAGCAATAGAAATGCGTAGATGGTAGGAAGGCTAAGCAGCACTGATGGGGGACTAACAAAGCAGATGGGTGGAAAAGAGTGGCACAGATTGGGGAAGGAAAGACAGAGTGATGCGATTGGGTGGGAAACAGAGGAGCAGTTGGAGGAAAGACAGCACTGATGGGGGAGGGGGTTCAGAGCAAAGGGGATAAAAGGAAAACAGAGCAGCACAGATGGAGGGAAACTGTGTCATGGATGAGGCGGGCAGAGCAGCATGGATGAAGGGGGAGACAGAGTATCACTAATAGAGGGGAAGCCAGTGGCATCTGTGTGGAAAGACAGGGCAGCGCAGATGGGGAAAGACACATTGGTGCAGAAGAAGCAATACACACAGCAGTAGGCATCGGGGAAGACAGAACAGCATGAAGGCGTATAGGAGAAGAAAGTGTAGATGCATAGTAGTTGGGAGCATTATAGTTTTTGCAATTATGAAAGATGTTTTTGGTAACTGCATGTGAATACTAAATTAAATGGATATATGTAGTGGGTGTAAAAGATGTTGGACCCTCAGTGGGATAGTTCTAGTAATAGTGTTTATTCTAGCACCCGCTATCTTTTAAAACCTATGCAGTTTCTCTAACCTGTCTGGGGTGTTGCTGTCTGCTGTAGTGTTTCTAGCAAAGGTCTGGTTTGCAGTGCTGATATACAGACCACACTGTGCTAGAAGCACTACAGCAGACAGCAACACCCCAGGCAGGGAAGAGGAACTGCATGGATTTTCAAAGATGGCAGGTGCTAGAATGAACACTATAGTAACTCGGAGGTACAGTATAGACAGTTTTAGATGATTGCGGGTAATTACAGTATTAGGATGAGTGCGCCACATAACTGATCAGACTTTCAGTTGCATAGACTGCATGTGTGTATTCCAATGAGCACACAAATCTGTGAATTAGCAGCTCCACCATTGTGTGAGTGACAGCAATCTCACTCTGTGAGAGTGCTGAATCTGCACTTACCCACAGGCTGTGATGGCGTACCATATCTGTATTGCGCAAGGAACACGTCCATTAAGGCGTCAGCCTTAATGATCGGAATTTCATTGCTTTTTGGCGTTTGAGTGGAAGAGTTACAACAGGTTTCAGAAATTCCAGATCATGTGTAAGAAGCCTTAATGGGACATGTGAAACCGTAAGGTTTTTTGTCAATGGATATATATATATATATATATATATATATATTTCTATTATTATTATTATTATTATTATTATTATTTGTATACATTTGGTCTATCTATTATACTTTAACTGACCCAGCATATACTGGGTCACCTAAGTGTCCAACTCCGTGCTTTGCTCCGCCCCTCTGAAAACCCCCTTCTGAAAATCCTGCATTTGCCCCTGAAAGGGAGGCCATTGACACCATCTCTCTACCCCCAAACAATATCAGCCTGTCAAACACTTGGGCCTGAATCAGCAAGACTTGCTAAGCAGTCATGTCCGATCTGCCTGCTGCCAAACCCCTCGGTACCTTTCGAGGGGATGTACATGAAAACATCCCATTGCATACAGCCCGAAGGAGAGAGAAATCATTTGAGGGTCGGCGACCCTCAAATGATTACTCTCCCCTTTATAAATAAAAGTCAATCTGAAATTCCCATCAAATGCTGGGCGTTCCCATGGTACGCAAACCCAACCATCAGGGCTGAGTCCGAATTTGGATAGCTATGGGCGATCCTGAATTGGCCCTTCATTGTATTAGTCTGATGCTATTCTGATTCCTGTATCACAGAACCCATTTGCACACACTCAGATTGGATCCTGCAGGTGTGCAAAGTACGAAACATCTGTACTTTTCACAAAAGATCCTTAATTATCTCCATGTGTCTATGTTTATGTCTGTATATCTACTATCAAGCGGTGATATTCCTGTAAACTAAATTGCACCATTGAAACTAGTTGAAACACACAAGACTCAGAAGAGTAGCAAATAATCACAGAGAACTAATTTATACAAATTTCAGTCATATTTGTCATAAAAGGAAGAGTGCTTTAAGGTTGATATATTCAAAAGAAATGTGGACTGTCACAACATTAGCATCAGTGAAATTGAATATTACTGTATACTGTATCTTCAAGTTTGCCAAGAAGTAGTGGCTCGCCAAGAAAGGATATGGTCAGTAGAGCATGTCTATGTGTTAGCAAAGAACAAAAGGGTTAAGCACTGCAATTCTCACTCCCTGTGAGTGTTGCATTAACATGGATAAGCATGTTAACACCTCATATGTACATTTGGAACACAAAAATTATTTAAATATTTGAGGCGGTACAGATTATTGCATGCTGAAATCACAATTATTATGTAAAAAAATATACTGTGTTGAGGCAGAAAGTCAGACTGTAAAGATATATACATAAATTAATGTATTTAATGATAAGACAGCAAATACTGATGCCATAATTGCAGAGTTGAAGAGTTATTTGGCTAGTACAACACAGAAGATCATTAACCTGAAAGGAATCATAAGTGATTTGTTAAATACTGTGTCAGCCTTTTCCCAATCCCATAATTCACATCCAGACACTACAGCATTTATGCCCACAAAGCAAATCTGTGAATTAGAGAGAAAAATATAATACGACCACAGCAAAGAAAATACCTTAATTATGCCAAAAAATAAAGGAAAAAAAAATAGAGAAATATAAACATAATGTTTTATGTATATCAAAATATTTATTAACCCAATCTTAGCTAACAAATCAAAACAATCTATGAAATCACTCTTACATGTACAGTACTGTACATACACAGTATTTTACTGTATATAAAATAATGAAAAAATAATAATAAAAACAAACAAATAAAAAAAATAGAATACTGACATGTATTTAAAAAAGCTCTGGCTCTACAATAAAATAAAGTATTTAGAATAATTTGATCTTTATTAAGTATAAAACACCACAATGCAGAAATAAGGAGGATAATTAGTCCTTCTTTTAAGCCACATCCTTCACATTCTGCTGCACAAAAACCTAACATACAGATGAAACCGGCCTCCCTCTTTCTGGCGAACCGCCAGATTGTCTCCGCTGGGAAAACCAGCGGCGAGGCGCTCCATCTGACTGAGACGCGCGTGCGTCTCAAACGCACGCGCGTCTCAGTTTCCGGGCGATGGGAACCCTGTCCGTCTCCGCTTCAGGGAGTCAGACAGGGTTAGGAGAGGCGGTGGGGGAGAGTGGGGAGGCGGTGGGGACCCCGAGTGACCGCTGGCAAGCCGGTGGGGACCCGGGGGAAGCGCCGTCGGAAGGGGACGCGTGCGCATCTCGTGCACGCGCATCCCCTTTCGCAGATCAGATGGCAGCTGGTGGTGGATGGCGGCTGGCGATTCTTCCGCCATCCCCTGCAAAGACCAGGCCGGCTCCATCTGTAGAAATTCACAGCAAGACTATTTTACCCCTTTGAGTGCCAAGTGAATTCCTCAAAATTGGTGTGAAAATTGCCAAAGCAAACATTTTTATTCATCCTAATGTCCTGTACTGTTTACCTTATATAGGAAATATAATCTTGATTTACACAATATTTTTTATTTGAATTTATACAACAAATGTGAGCTACACTGGGATTTTTAACGGATATCTTGCACATTTCTCACAGAGATTTTGGCACTCAAAGGGTTAAGGATCTTGAATTAAAAATATATAAACAATAATAAAGCATATTTCTCTTTTTTTCCTTAAAGCTTAAAGTGGTGTTGATAAGGTTGTGTTAATTCATCTATTAAGGGGAACCTCCCCTATTTTACGCTAACAGTGGATGAAACTATTGAGGATTTACAGTAGTGAAACAATTGAAAGTTGTAATTCTGATGAAAATGTGATAAAAGTCACTCACCTGAGTTTGAAAACATAAGGATGAATGGTGGTGGGGATGTCAGCAGTAAGAATACTGTCACCAGCATTCCAAAGGAAGCGATCCAAAAAGGGGTCTGATAAGTAAACTTATCTTCACCTTGCCCCCCTAATTCTCCCACTCCAAAGCCTAAGCCTAATCTCCCCTGCAGCCTAACCCTAACCCTCCGCATTAGTGCCTATCCTTCCTAACCCAAAACCTCAGCCTATCCGTGCCTTAGCCTAACCCTCTTTTCTAAGTGCCTTACCCTAACTGTCACAGCCTAACCCAAAACCCCCACAGCCTAACCCTAAGGCCATGCAAGGATATAAACCTAACCCTCCACCTGGAAAAATTGTTTCCTTGCAGGCTGCGGGACTGGGGATAAGCCAACCCACATCTAGCAGGAACCCCAGCGCTTTAAGTCTAAACCGTATAAAAGGTATCAATCAAGTATGTAGATATATCAGATATATAACAGCTGCTGCAAATCACACCTGTGGGTTTGCCTTTACCCACAAATAATCAACACTGGGAAGTAAAGGAAAAAAGAGGGGGTGGTGTGTATTGCGCTGCTAGATATATGTATAAATTTAGGGCTATACTCCAAACAGATGACCAACGTGCAGAGATTGAGTGACACGGACACACTGCTTAGTACAGTATAAATTTTATATATTAAATAACATCAAGCAATACATAAATTACAATACATATAAAAATGTATATATAAGAAAAATAATAAAAACACAGTCAGATACAATATATCTGTATTTGATGAATTGGTTAAAATAGAAAAGATATATAAAAGGGGGGAATTATAGGCTTTTGGTGCAGAGCCTAATAATGAGCAGTCCTTAGTAGGACTAGGATTGGACAATTGTTGGGGGTGCTCCGCTGTTAGTAAGCCACACAAATGGTTAAGAGACAGATGGTTAATAAGCGTCTCACAGAAATGCTGTTGTCCTGATATTGGTTAGTATTGGTTAGTGGGTTAAGAGTCCGATGAAAAGTTATTGTTTGTGAAATGAAATGATGTAGGGTCAACAGTCACTTAGCATGTGAGTATCATGCAATAAAGATGGAATGTGGCTGGACTTCACACAGATAGCAATTGATATGCAGCAGTTAAAGCCAGGGTTTCTAGGTTTTATCTCACCCTTTTTATGCAGTAATCAGTGACACTTGCCAGGTCTGTTGGTTGCTCACGGAGGGAGGAGGGCGGCCGGTAGTTGTCCTCTTAGGGTCACCTCTCTTAGGTGCCGGCAGCTGGTGGTTCCTTCACGGGGGGGGGGGGGCGGAGCGTCCCGAATGTACAGGCGGCAGTACGGTTAGATTTGCGCTGGTCCTAGTAGAGTGCCAGAGAGCTGTGTATACAGCGTGTTTGAAAGTGGCAGCGGACAGCCCCAACGTCCTGGTATGATGACGTCAACGACTTTCGTCTCCTTAGTAACGTGGAGACTTTCTCAAGACGGATACTGACGATTGGTTTGTATCCTATTTATACGTTGAAATGTATATCGTTGAGCTCATTAAGCCAATTATCCTACTCAATAAGTTGGTATATATAAATACAGTTATTTAAATTGAAAAGTATAAAAACATTTAATCATTTTACCATAGTATTACTTGATTAGAAAGCAGTGTGTCCGGTTAGTGCATCCAATATAGCCTCCTTCATTAACTTAGAGGTATACTTTATTCTAATAGAAAGCTCTCAAGGATCAGCTCAAACATGGTTAACCCTTGGAGACTCAGTCACTCAGCTCCAATGGTGCCGTGAGTCATGTTATAGTCCACAGTTATTTCATTAATATACAAAGATATAGTAGATAGAAAATATCTAATAGTCACATATAATTGTAATCAGAGGATGAGTATTACGTACTAAGTGCTATTATTATTATTAATATAGATATACGGAATGTGTCACAATTCTATGAGCCTACAGATATAGTGTTCATTTATGGTACACTTTCATGTTGATGGATTTCTTAAATGATACAGTAATCAGTAAGATTACAATATAATTTATCTTATCAAGAAGGAAGAACAGATCCTCATGTAGTATCCATATGTTTTATATTTAACCATATTATGCCATATAATCCTTTTATTTATTTATTCAGTCAATTATTTAAATTAGAGTAAATCCCAACGCTCGGGCAGCAGTATATGTTAAATCCACGGTGTTTAGATCCACAGTCCCTACGGGACCACTTTTTGGATTAGTGGGTGTATTCCTCATACTTTATATAGTCTAAATATTAGAGTCCCCTTCAGTAGGAAAAAGATGGAGTCCTGAACAGTCTCCCATTATCTATACACCCATTAGTCACACATATGACAGTGTAGTTGTTTAAAAGTTGATGGTTGTCTTCCCCGGGACACCCAAAGTGGAGAGAGGGAGGTCTGCAAACTCACACTGTCAAAATGCAGTATGGGTAGATCTCCCTCGCTCCACCCTATTGGGGGGTCCCCAGGGACCCAACACAAATCCCAGGTTAAATATTCCCAAGTATAGGTGGCTCAAATTAACTCTTATACAGATAACTTAATCAATCTAGACATGTGAAGTCAAGGGCCTCGTTGAGACCCTTGGGACTCAACGTGTCCAACTTGAAAATCCAAGCTGACTTGGCAGTACATAATCTTCTAAATCTATCAACCCCCCTCTTAGTGGTCACGATGTGTTCCACTCCTGTTATGGTCAGACCACTGGGGTCACTCATATGTTTGTCCAGGAAGTGTCGAGGGACACTATGATTTACTAGTTTCTTCAGAATATTGTTCCTATGCTCCCTAAACCTCATTTTGATAGACCTAGTAGTACGCCCTACGTACTGGAGTTTACAGGGACACTCCAGCACGTATACGCAGTATGACGTATCACAATTCATAAATTGTTTTATGTTGAATGTTGTTCCATTTGAAAGTGATGTTGCATTGTTCTTTTTATTCAACATGTGTTTGCAGGTTAAACAGATACTTTTGCCACATTTAAAGTTCCCATTCGGCTTAGAGGGTAGCCAGGATATCTGCCTTTCCATTTTTAATGGTGGAAGTAAGCTTGGAGCAATAGAGTCCTTCAAGTTCCTGTTCCTTCTAAACATTATCTTGGGAGTAGTGATTAAGTCTTGTAAGATCTTATCATGACTCAAGATTTCGAAGTTATTTAACAAGATCTTCTTTATTTGGTGTGATTTGTTATTATATTTCGTTATAAATGCTAGTGAGTTAACCCTCCACCTGGGCCTAATGCTAGCCTGCTCCACATTCTTAAGATCATATCACAGTTGGGAATCTTTCATCAGCATCCTCCTTGATGTTGGGACTCCAACACTAGTCTTCTAAACGGAGTCGGGATGTCACATACCCCTGAATTAGGTCGTAACTGTTCACACACATATTTTTCTCTGCATTTTTGAGGAATAAACTAGGCAACCAAAGATCAGGAAAATAGGTTTGTTCCCCCATTTCTTGAGAATTGCGAGGCTATGGACTGTGGGCCTGATTCAGGTTGACTCGCTAAGCAGCAGAAATTTGCTGCTAATGGAGTGAATGCTTGCCCCCTGCCACTGCATGAACATCCCCGCCACATTGCATATGTGGGCTGTGTCCAGGGTGACGGGCTGTGTCCAGTGTCCAGGGGCAGTGTCCAGGGGCTGTGTTCAGGGGCAGTGTCCAGTGTCCAAGGGGCTGTGTCCAGTGTGACAGGCTGTGTCCAGTGTAAAGTTAGAAAAATAAATAAAAGTAATAAATAAAATTAAAACACATTTTTGGAGGATGATGGAGGAAGAAATAGTGGGAGATCAGCAACCTGATAGAAGTGCTGAAGCTGCTACCACCAGTCATGACAAGACCGATACCTCTTTGTATTTTTTGCTCTTTGGAGCATTTCTCTTTTTTTGGGATAGTTTATTAAACTGCCACCCTGTCTGCCACTGCAGTGCCGCTCTGCTTCCAAGATGTGCCAGGTTGGAAGTTTAAGGTCCACATGTATGTGATGCCCACTGCTGTCACTTAGCTCAGTCATCCAGCTACCTCAGTATACCCTTTTGGCCCAACTACAGTAAATGAAAACAATTTTGTAAGCTGTGAAGTGATCAAAATTGACTAGAAATTAGTGGAAACTAATGTTATTGAGGTCAATAATACTTTAGGGGCAAAAACAGGCCCAAATTCTGTTATTTTAGCCATTTTTAGCATTTTTTCATAAAAATCCAGATCCAAAACCAAAACCAAAACCCACAATGGTGGTTTTGCCAAAACCAATCCAGATCCAAAACACGAAGGGAGATCCAGATCCAAAACAAAAACCCGAAAAAGTGGCCACCGCACATCTCTAATCACGTCACTTGCATAGCTGTGCCACACTGCCAGTCAGTGGAGAGGAGCTCAGAAGCCCTCAAAGCCATGGCTCAAAGGTCAAATAGACTCAAGGAGGAACTGATGTGGAGGCAACACTGAAGTGGTGATTGTAAAGGGGCCCAGATGTACTGAGCTTCAACATTGACATTCATTGACATTTTTTTCAAACATAGCCTATAGCACAACAGTCAGGAGTTGATTGGCTGGTAGTTTATCCTCTCCACTTTATCACTTTTTGAAGCTTAGTACATATGGCCCTAGGCCTGTAATTCATATTTACCCTACCATACAGTATATTGCATTAAACATGTTAAATACTAAACATTTTAATGTTACTTTGCTATGCTAAATGTATTTCTGCTTGGGCATCCTGACCCTTGTGAGAACAGATATTTGCATTAGTATCATTTATATCATTAATTCTACTATAAGTCATGAGACATCAATGAACCTTGGACTACCTTATATAGTTACAAAATAGTTGTGGCTGAATAAAGATGTATGTCCATCAAGTTCAACCTTTGGTTAGCGTGTAAGATCTATTTGCTACATCCCTTGATATAAATTGTGTATTCTGATTAAGTTTTGGACATATTTATAATTGTTGGTTGTACTGCTTGATTGTTTTTACCCAATAGATGTTTATCCAACCTTATTTTAACCTTATTGTACCTATTGTGTCTGCAATTTAACACTCCTGACCATAAAAAAAGTTTTTCCTTCTAATTATATCTTCTTTCTTTCCTCTAGTCTAAATGCATGTCCATGCATGCCCACATTAGTCTAATCTAAATACGGTTTATATAAACACACAAGTTCCTAATATACAACTGTCCAGTTATGTTTTGCAATATTGCATTAGAAGGCATAGCAGTGAAAGAGCGGATACTTTGCATTATTATCCTCACAATATCCATGAAGCAAACAGATTTTTAACATATATAAAAACTTCTAAAGATTTAAAAAAAAACACTGCTCTGTAGAGAAACATTCTAAATTGCTTCTCCATCTATACTGCCGCTTATATAATGTATAATATGCACTTTACCTCATAAACTACTTAATAAGCTCAATATGAGTAAACAAAACGTGAGTAAACAATAAATGTTGTTTTTCTTGACAACATATTATCATTACCAAGGTTAACTTTACTAGTATTAACAAGTAATATTTGTTAAGCCTTTCAATATTCCTTTCACACCTTTATATTATAGAGTGTTCAATTAGGATTCCTTAGAGACAATTGACTCTGTAGTGTACTGATCATTAAATGAAGCAGTAATTAAGGTGATTATTTAGTAATTTTATATAGAAATGATTATCTAATAAGTACCTTTGGCTGACAAAATGATTGGCATTACCATTGTGGAACAGATTACTAATTATCATCTAGATATTGTACCTGTCTAATATATTACATCCAGTGCAGCCTTGCATACAGCCAATATATGAAAGTGGGTCTTACTAGCACAGATACAAATATAGGGCAGATATGAAGACAATACATAACATAAAAACATAAAGAGGTACATGCCGACATATGTAAGGACATAAGACGTAAAAAAATTAGAAAAATGTGAGCTGGAAAATCCAGGTTGATTTTTACATGTAATTGATTGCCGCTTTAAAAAAATAGGAAAACTCTCCCAAAATCTCTCAATTTCTGATTCTCACAACCTATTACATTTGGCGCTATATATAATATATATTATGATTTTACAGGTTAAGTATCCCTTATCCAAATACCCAGTATCTTAATTATTCCAAAAAAAAATATTTTCCAGAATGTGAAAAAAAGATATTTTCTTAAAAGCACTACTGGTTACATCTGTAACAGGCTCTACTGGGGACATGATATGTAATGTGCTCTAAATATGTGCAAGAAAATGATTGCTTGGCATTCAAATCCAATGCTTGAGATTGTGCATAAACTTTGTTTCAAGTTGTGAAACCTTGTTTCCTGCACAAATAAAATATATTTGTGTGTATTTCATGTGTTTGATGTGTTCGTACAACATAAATGCAAGATATCTCAAGTTACCTCATTGAAATATAAAAATATTCTGAAATACAGAATAATCCATTATCCAAAATTATTCTGGTCCCGAACATTTTGGATAAGGGATTCTCAAGCTGTAATAGAATTGTTAGTACTCATTGATATTTATTATTTATAAAGCGCACACACATTTCAAGAGAATATTTGAACATTCACATGAGTCCTTGCCCCAGTTGAGCTTACAATCTATATTTGCCACATTTTTATTATCCAGTTAACCAACCAGTACATTTTTGTTGGATTGTGGGAGGACACCAGAGTACCTCGTGGAAACTCACACAAGCACAGGAAGAATATACAAACTCTGCACAGTTTTATGGGGAGAATATACAAACTCTGCACAGCTAGGGCCATGAAGGGAATCAAACCCATGACTTCAGTTATGAGGCAGTAATGCTAACCATTACACCGCCCATTATGCCCATGTATAAAAACAACTAAAATATTCGGTACTTGTTTCCTAGCACGGCCACAATCTTCTTGGTCGTGTGCCTTAACTTTAAGGCACACGATGCCCACGATGGACCCGATTTTCTTTCAAATCAGGTCCATTTTACCGGCAAATGGAAAATCGGGTCCATCGCGTCGGTCGTGTGCCTTTAATAAGGCACACGACGCGACCGACGCGATGGACCCGATTCTCCATAGGCTTCAATGTTAAAAATATTTTAACATTGAAGCCTATGGAGAAATCGCGTCCATCGGGTCCATCGCGTCGGTCGCGTCGTGTGCCTTAACATGGCACACGACGCGACCGACGCGATGGACCCGATTTCTCCATAGGCTTCAATGTTAAAATATTTTTAACATTGAAATCGCGTCGGTCGTGTCGGTCTTGTGCCATTATAATGGCACAAGATAAGATGGACTTGATTAAGTCCATTTTCACATAGTAATCAATCGGAAAGGGGCCAATATGGGCCATTTCTCATTGTATATGGCCCCGTCATGCCCCCACATTTTAAACGCCACCCCACTATTGACGCCAACCCGAAGCGTGGCGAGCGCAGCGAGCCCGCGAGGGGCGGCGGTGCGCGTCCTCCGACCTTTTCATACCCCTACTATCCACGTCGGCGTGGAGTTGAGAATAGAATAGTGTGGCGAGCGCAGCGAGCCACCGAGCCCGAAGCGTGGCGAGCGCACGCGTATAACTTCACAGGTATACGCGTCCCCTCGCGGGGCTCGCTGCGCTCACCACGCTTCGGGCTCGGTGGCTCGCTGCGCTCGCCACACTATTCTATTCTCAACTCCACGCCGACGTGGATAGTAGGGGAATGAAAAGGTCAGAGGACGCGCACCGCCGCCCCTCGCGGGCTCGCTGCGCTCGCCACGCTTCGGGTTGGCGTCTATCGTGGGGTGGGGTGTACGCCGTGACATTTGGGGGGGTTGGGAATATTTTACATTGAATCCAATGTAAAATCGGGTCCCAGGGACCCGATTTACATTTCATTAAAAAAAAAAAATCGGGTCCAAAATCGGTCGGTCGCGTCGATCGCATCGCATGAGACCAAATCGCATGCGATGCGATCGACCCGATTTTTCCGACACGACCACCCCGATGTAAATCGGTGTGGCCGTGCTAGGAAACAAGTACCAAATATTCATTTCAAAACAACTTAAGAAGGTAAATTGGGTCTATAGTCAAAATAATTATTATAACTTGACTCCATTTCCTTTATATTTACGATGTTTTGAGGTTAATAGATTTGAACAGATAGCCTTTTACAAACAGTGACATTGCAATAATGACATACATTCTATTTATATACATCCATAGCACTGGTCTTGCCCGCATATCAGACGTCACAAACATACAGCTCTGCTCACTCTTATTAATGCTAATATAAGTCCTTTGACCAGTGTGCAACTACACTGCATGTAGTTTCCTTGATTCATATTATGTCACATGGTAGTGCCCCTTATACACATAATGTACACAGTTGTGCTGCTTAATATGCTGTGCCAGAAGAAGAAGCCTCTGGGAAAGGCTTTTCTGATGGATTTACTGTCCAGGGCTGTGTTAGAGGTGGTGCTCAGTTCCCCCTTCCATTAGAGGGGGTGGAACTCCCCCTCACTTTAATCCCTGTTCAGGAATAATAAAGGATTAAATCATTTCTTATGTAATGTCACCCAGCTGCAATTTCCTGTAAACACTCTCAAAATTGTGTGATAACATCCCTAGTATGAGAGTGCTTTTATACAAAGTGAACCACTTGCATATCTCTGGTATCCATATTTGCACAGATCACTGAAAATCACCAAATAGCGATTTTTGCTGATCTGAATTAAGCCCTAATTCCCTATCCTAGTACATGCAATCCAACCATAAATGCAGGCACACCTGTTGTGCATGTTATTTTAAGAAAGGGAAGGCTATACAGTAAGGTGCCTAGCTATAGAGAGAGTTAAACAGAGTACATGAGCATTATTACATTAGTATTATTGAACATGAGTTGAACTTTTCTTTTAACCTCCAAAGTTACAGTGTTCTAAGATGTGTCATTCCTTTAGTAAGTTATTATTATTATTATTATTATTATTATTATTATTATTATTATTATTATTATTATTATTATTATTATTATTTTATTTATAAGGCACCACAAGTGTTTCACAGCGCCATACAGAGGAACAGTACAGGGAGACAAAACTTAGCATTACATTGAATAAATAACAAAAATAAAGAACAGGTAAAGAGAGTCACAGTTCAATACACATTACAGCTTAAATATAAGTAGTGAGGTCTCAATCAACATACTATTAGAGGCTTGTGGCCAATGATGGAGATCAGTATGTGGACAAAGATGGTAACTGAGTGTTTGAGTATGGGAGAGCTGTGAGTGAAATGTGAAGAGAAGAGGGCTTTGACAACAGGAGGGAAGAGGGCCATGATCTGAGGATCTTACAATCTAGTAGGAAGGGGTGACAGATTACATGAGGTGCAAGCAAGTGTGAGGTGGATTGATAGCAGGATGTAAGTAGGCAGGGGGTTGGTGAACCAGCCTCAGGACTAGTTTATGCAGCGGAAGGGTACGCTTTGATGAATACGTGAGTTTTCAGTGCCCATTTGAAGCTTTGCATGTTCGGGGAGAGTCTAATGGAGCGAGGGACTGTGTTCCTCTGAAGGGGTACATCATGGGCAAAGTCCTGAACTTTAGTGTGGGATGCCGTGATCAGGGTGGAGGAAAGATGACAGTCATCAGCTGACCATAGAGGATGGGAGCATGTATAAATGGAGATGAGGTTAGAGATATATGGAGCAATGGAATTAGAGATGGCCTTGTATGTGAGTGTAATGTGTTTGAAGAGGATTCTGTAGGAGAATGGAAGCCAGTGCAGATTTTGTTGAAGGGGAGTGGCAGAAGTAGAGTGGCGGGAGAGGAAGATAAGCCTGGCTGCAGAGTTGAGGACAGATTGGAGGGGAGCCAGTTGGGATCAAGTGAGGCCAGTGAGGAGAACATTGCAATAGTTGAGCAGTGAAATGACCAGTGAGTGGATTATAAGCTTAATCATACTCTATGAGAGAAAGGCCTTATGCGAGCAATGTTGCATAACTGGAACCAACAAGAATGGGCCAGAGCCTGGATGTGGGGTGTAAAGGAGAGGGATAAATCAAGATTGACACCCAGGCAGCGGAGTTGCGGAACGGGGGAGATGATGGTGTTGTTAACAGTTATAAAGATTTTAGTAGGGAGTGTAGCTCTGGGTGGGGGAAAGATAATAAGTTCAGTTTTGTCCATATTGAGCTTCAGAAAGCGCTCAGACGTCCAGGAGGAGATGGCAGAGAGGCAGTTGGAAACCGGAGAGAGAACAGTGGGGGACAGATCAGGAGCGGTAGATTTGGGTGTCATCTATTACTACTACACTACAAGATCAGCACCAGTTTAGATCCAATATAGCTCGGTAGCATAAAATAGCAAAGAAATGAAGCTTAAGAGAAGTTGCCAAGCCAAATGACTGTTGGCATATCAGGGATCCCCACCCACTGACACAATATTGTTTCCAGTACTGTAGTTTTGTCCAGGCCACCTAGCGTTTAAACTGTGTATTGCATGGTGTGGCAGTAGCGTAACTATAAATTTTGCTCCCCCCTGCCAAATAGTTTGCCCCCCCCCCCAAGCTCCTCTCCAGCGTGTTTCCCCAGTGTGTGGAGGCAGAGAGACCAGCAGACACTTCTGATTTCCTGGCTCAGATGCGTCCCAGGTCGCCCTAGTACGCCCATCCTGTACACAGTGGCCAAAAGCCGCTCTCTGTGTACAGTCAATTGAATCAGTGGGGGGATTTGTTGTCACTGTCATGGCTGACTCGCCTCCGGTGCTAAGCCAGCAGGCAGCGGCAGGCAGCAGCATGTCAGTGCATCGAGCAGGTGCTGGCGCCCACACAGACCCTGCTGCTGCTGGCTCCCCCAAGCGGCTGCTGGGGCTGCCTTAAAGTAGTTACGCCACTGTGGTGTGGATTATCTCGTAGTTTACCATTCGCCATGAAATGCTGCGATTGGGATGCTTCAATGCTGTCTTATGAGCAAAGATGTAAGAGTACACATCTATATCATCAATTACATCTGCAATGCATCAGCCCCATCATGATTCAATTATACTGAAGCAATAGCATATTTGGTTTAAAGTACTGTATACAGACAAGAATGTATGGTTTTATTTAATTATTAAATAAAAATGATTAGCCTTTTTTAAGATAATCTGTATTGCACCATTTTGAATGTTCATAATTCTCTCTTTTTTTAAAACTTTATTTTTGACCTTTTAAATATTCTGCTTTATTATCTGTTCCTTTCTCCTTAACAGGAAATCCTGTTGGGAAAAGGAATGAATGACCATCTGATCAGATGTGGAATATTGAAAAGGTTAAGTGTGCCACAAAAATTTACAGAAGATAATAAACATTTAAATGTAGTATCTATTTTTAAAGTCATATTTTGCTGCAGCAACCTTTACTAAGAACATATTAGACAAAGCTAAAAACTGCATTACATTCTTAAAAAAAAAAATATTATATTAAAGCTGAAACATAAAAATGATATATGTGTATACAAGTGGCTAAAATATAGCTTTTTAGGGATGGCCTTTGCATTTGCACTTTAATTTTATAGCAATATCAAAAAATGCAAGTTAACCCCTTTGATATATTTGGAATATAATATAATAACAATAATTAATATTCATTAAGTTGATGTACTGTTTTATTATTCAGTTCACTTTACCCTCTTGAGGGATATGCAAATAGACACAAACTCCAATAAAAACACACATTTATGGCAGGTAATGGCACCAAGTTCTAAATTCAGTAGCAAAGGCACTGCTCCTTTTTAGTTCTTGTAGTCTATAAGGTTTAAAATGAGCTTTTGCGTTTCAGTGCAAAAGACTATATAGACTACAAGAACTAAAAAGGAGCAGTGCATTTGCTACTGATTTTTGAACCTGGTGCATAATTGTTTTACCCAGGAACAGATTTACCTTGCTTGACCTTGCATGCTCACCTATCTCATCCATTATTCAGAACCGCTTTACAAACACCTTTATAACACGATTATTTATTCTTAATATATCATTGTAATTGTTTTTCTATTTGATCATAATGAAAAATGCATATGGTATGTCTCTTAAGCAGGGGAGGATGTACTTTTGCCACTGGGCTCCCACCTTGTAGAGACACCTCTTCCATTGCTCCAGTCCAGGGCCACCAGTCCATTTTACCTGCCATATGTGCATGGCTGCTGTATGCAGGGTCAGTATTTAAAGATGGCAGCGTCCCCTGCTCCACTGCTCTTTGACTGGTCATCATCCGCTATCTGCTGCCTGGACAAGCTGGAGGGATTGACACAAGAAATAGGCACTTTCCACGTGAACAGATGCATCAGCAGTAGACAATGGAAAGTGACAGAAATATTATATGGCGCTGTGCTGCCCTGTTGTATTAACTCACGTAAGTGTCACCCACACTTAATTACTATACAGACAAAAAGAAATGTGAAGTTGGTATACAATGAGGTGCAAAAGATACTTAGAAAAGCAAGGTATGGTCTTCCTTTTTTCTAGTAGTTTTCTTTTTCAGTGGTCTTGGGGTCGTATTTTTGCCCGATGTCAATATTGATCCCAGAAAAGCAAAAACAAATAAAAAGTTTTTACAATGTGTACAGTGTCTAAATAAATGATTCCTTTTGAATAAAGGTGTGTACAGAGCAAAGTGGCGTGTGCGTACCAAACTCACGTTTGTATACGTCGGTATAAACTTATAAAGGTATCTTTTCTTGGTGGTGTTCCGAACTATCTTTGCTTGAAGCAGAAGATTTTTTTCTTTTTCAAGGTGTACTCGGAAGAAGGAAAAAAATACAAATGTGTAGGTCTGTTTTGTGACAGCGGGAAGTGCAAGATTGTGTGTGAGGGGCTCAATTAGCGTACCACACTCACCCAAAAGTGAAGGAAAAAACATGTGTAAAGGTTTCTTTTAACTGAAAAGACGGGCGTACCCCAACTCACGATATTCAAGGTGTTATCCAGGCACATAAGGGTATCTTTTTTTCTCTCCTCAAGAAGTGTGTACAGATGTTTCTCGATTTATCTCGGAAAAGAGGTTTAATAAACCAAATATCATAAATTCATCATAACCACATAATCATAGCTTAGAGTAAGGAATAGCAATTCGTAGTGGGCGTACCCAGACTCACACGTTGTGTGTTGGGCAGTCCACTTATAAAGGTTTCTTTGAATTCACCAGGATATGGGACTGTTAGACTTTGTCACCGTATGTCATCCAGGGAACATATAAAGAAAGAGAAGTATATCCCCAATGTAGATACTGCCTCAATAAATGTAATTACAAATTCAACCAAGGGGTCTTGGTGTACCTTACTCACCACTTAAGGTGGTGGCACCAAGCCTGTAGCGGTTTCTTTTTATCTTTCCAAAGTGACAAATACCAATAGACGATGTTTTTTTTATAAAAGTATGAAAAACAGCTTTTAATCCAGTATGTCCAAAGAAAACAGGAAGGCCCACCACGGGCTCAAAAAAGTTTAAAAACAATCCAATATGACACCAAAAAGGTGTAAAAACACAATTTAAAAACAAAACAGAACAAAGTCTGATACATACATCCGGGGGGGGGGGGGGGGGGGGGGGGTTTGGTGGCTGTTCACTCCTCTCCAAATTATCCTGATGAACAGCCACCAAAAACCCCCCCGGGTATATGTATCAGACTTTGTTCTGTTTTGTTTTTAAATTGTGTTTTTACACCGTTTTGGTGTCATATTGGATTGTTTTTAAACTTTTTTGAGCCCGTGGTGGGCCTTCCTGTTTTCTTTGGACATACTGGATTAAAAGCTGTTTTTCATACTTTTATAAAAAAAACATCGTCTATTGGTATTTGTCACTTTGGAAAGATAAAAAGAAACCACTACAGGCTTGGTGCCACCACCTAAAGTGGTGAGTAAGGTACGCCAAGACCCCTTGGTTGAATTTGTAATTACATTTATTGAGGCAGTATCTACATTGGGGATATACTTCTCTTTCTTTATATGTTCCCTGGATGACATACGGTGACAAAGTCTAACAGTCCCATATCCTGGTGAATTCAAAGAAACCTTTAAAGGTGGACTGCCCAACACACAACGTGTGAGTCTGGGTACGCCCACTACGAATTGCTATTCCTTACTCTAAGCTATGATTATGTGGTTATGATGAATTTATGATATTTGGTTTATTAAACCTCTTTTCCGAGATAAATCGAGAAACATCTGTACACACTTCTTGAGGAGAGAAAAAAAGATACCCTTATGTGCCTGGATAACACCTTGAATATCGTGAGTTGGGGTACGCCCGTCTTTTAAGTTAAAAGAAACCTTTACACATGTTTTTTCCTTCACTTTTGGGTGAGTGAGGTACGCTAATTGAGCACCTCACACACAATCTTGCACTTCCCGCTGTCACAAAACAGACCTACACATTTGTATTTTTTTCCTTCTTCCGAGTACACCTTGAAAAAGAAAAAATCTTCTGCTTCAAGCAAAGATAGTTCGGAACACCACCAAGAAAAGATACCTTTATAAGTTTATACCGACGTATACAAACGTGAGTTTGGTACGCACACGCCACTTTGCTCTGTACACACCTTTATTCAAAAGGAATCATTTATTTAGACACTGTACACATTGTAAAAACTTTTTATTTGTTTTTGCTTTTCTGGGATCAATATTGACATCGGGCAAAAATACGACCCCAAGACCACTGAAAAAGAAAACTACTAGCAAAAAGGAAGACCATACCTTGCTTTTCTAAGTATCTTTTGCGCCTCATTGTATACCAACTTCACATTTCTTTTTGTCTAGATGCATCAGCAGTGGCTGTCACCTAGAACCAGTGTTGTTTGACTCCTCTACAGCCAGTCTTAGGGCACTGGCTGCTCTTTTGCAGTGCAGGAAACAGAGGGGAAGATACTATTTATGTTGTGTTAGGTGCAAGGCAAAGTTATTCTCCTATAGCAGAAGAAGTATATAGTCAACTCTGTTCATCAATGACCAACAGGAGCAGCCACATGTGTTCTGCAGAGTGGCAAATTTATCTATCTCTTTCCCTTCACTTCCAGTGAGCCAGCTGTTAAGAGCTTCATGGAGGAGGAATCTTGGCAGCAGGCATTTCTAGTGTCAGCAGCTTTGCAGTTCTGGAGCAAAGAAGACAAAAAGATTGTCTTTTTTTGCTGGCGCACTAAAGCAAAATAATTTCAAGATAAAATATAATGTTTATTTGTATTGATTAAAACCGTTAATGTGAAATGTGTACCATATAAATGGTTGGACAAACATTAAACAATAATTTTAAAATTGATGCACATGCTGCCTGTGTGTTTATTCGGGGGTATGACCTATGGTAAGTTCGATCTGATACACCTTTTTTATGGGTACAAAATTAACCTTTTGCACATCAAAACAGAACTCGATTGATGTCGTATATGTGGTCTGGTCATGTGTATTCTGTTAGATTCCTTTATGTGCTGTTTCAGTCTGTTCAAACACTACCCGTGGAAAAGCGGATTCACAAAGATTTTTCTGGCTGCTTACTGTACCATAAACTGCCACTACTAAGCAACTGCAGATCATAGTGGTATATGAGCTTATACCAATTTTGTGATATGTTTAAGGGTTATCCTTCAAGATAGAGGTAACTATGCTGCTTCTCTGTGCGGTGATACAGTCGCTGATATACAGTGAGTAAAGGAAAAGATATATGTGAATACTCGCATATATCCAGAGAGCACCACACAATTGGATATAATCAAAATAAATGTATTACTAAATAATAACACACAATATAAAATTACAGATGTATCGGGTCCTGTCTTTTCTGGCGATTCCTTCAGCAGCACGGCGCTGCCATCTGCCTGAGACGCGCGTTCGTCCCCCACGCACGTGCGTCTCAGTGTTCGGGCGGCGAGGCGGACGCAATACTGTCCGCCTCCCGCTCGAGGGGCAAGAGGGGGACCCGAGGAGGCTACGGAGGGCAGCACCGTCGGAAGGGGACGTGCGCGCACCTCATGCGTGCACGTCCCCTTCCGGCATACAGATGGCGGCGGGGCAGGGGATGGCGATGGCGACGCCATCGCCATCCCCTGCAAAGATGAGACCCGACCCATCTATACCAATGGTACAGACTCATAAAAATAGGTATATAAAATATATATTAATATATTTTGCATGCACTCCTAACAATTGTTTTAAGCAGCTGATTGTCCTTTTTTTTATAGTTCATCGGAATTCTCCTCATGTGAAGAGTGGGAGTAATAAAACTGATAGCTCCCTATGAGCAACCAACATAAATCAATTCATTTTTTAGTTAGCCCACGATGTAATGATAGCCGGTATTTAGCTGTGCTCTGTATAGTTTGCAGACAGCTCCAGCTCCCCTGTCAGTGGTCGGCACCTGTTGACGACCCGCTGGTGTGGCGATATGCAGGGGGCGACCTGTCCGCCTTCGGCAAACAGCTCAGATAGAAGTCGCTGTAATGCCAGTAATCAATGGATATTTGACACAGTGCAGATAGACTCACCCAGGCTGCAATAGCTCAATTGTTCATAAACCCGACCATCCTGTAGTTGAGCAAGTGCTTCCCGTCTATAGTCCACCAAGTCCCTAACTACTATCCCACCCCCCTTATCGGCAGGGCAGATATTGATAGAGTGATCCTCTCCCAAATCTGTCAATGCTCTCCATTCATCCCTTGATAGATTATGGTTAATTTTGGTTGCTGCTTTGTTATATCTATGGAATGATTCCTCCAGCAACCTAGTGTACGATTTGATTAAAGTATTGTTTGATTGGGGATCATATTTTGACTTACAGTACTTCTTTGTTATAAAAATTTTTGGTGCTCATGAGGTTGTGCTTCCATAACGTCATGCTGATAATACTCATTTAGCCGTAATTTGCAGGATAATTTATACAAATCTATGCCTCATTACAGCTCATTAAATTCATTGGTGGGGACAAAACAAGCCTTTGCATAAAATCATTTCTTCACACTGGGTCAACATACTAGAAACGAGATTTTAATTTAATGAATCTTGTCTGAATCTTTTACACTTGATCCTTGCATATTGACCCTCTGCCTTTTCCCTTTGGGGTCTCGGATGTTCCCCCCAAAAGGGCGGCCGTTGTAGGGCCTGGAGTGCAAACTGAGTCTGCGCAGCCAAATTCACTATCGCTGTTAGATGTTACTCTTTCTTGGCGTGAAACCCTGCCTTTAATGTATGGTAGCCTTTAGAGTAAAAAGTACAATAGTTTCCTTTGAAGCACTGTGGGGCTGAACTTTTTGCTCTTGTAATTTTCTAGATTCCCCTGTTTGCACTTTTAGTTTTTAGAACTGTGCTTACAGACCATGATGTCACTGCCTGGGGGTTAGAAGAAAAGGAAGTATCTTCTCTGAAATTCCTGTAGGACCCAGCAGCAGATAAAGTAGCATGGGATGCAACCATTTCAGCAAAAGTCAAGCTCGCCACCATCGCATACCGTGTCAAAATTACAGAGAAATGAAGAAATACCTCTTTAATAGATGATCCAAATTTTAAAGAATCACAAACAAAATAGTCCATTTTATTTTATTGAAAACCTTTCCCTTCAACTATTTAATGAATTCATTGATCGTTCTGGTACAATTTATCTCCATTTTTGCTCTTAGAAACTCTACATGGTTATTTTTGCAATGCAAACATCTTGAGTGTGTCTATATTCTGCAAGTTTAGCATATATTTTCATATCAGGGCATCATGGATGGTGTAATGGTTAGCATTACTGCCTTTCTGCACTGAGGTTATGGGTTCGATTCCCACCATGGCCCTAACTGTGTAGAGTTTGTATATTCTCCCCGTGTTTGTGTGGGTTTACTCTAGGTACTCCAGTTTCCTCCCACAATAATTTTCCCCGTTCTTGACTAGTTTCTCCCTCGTGGTATAATGAGGGTTTCCTCAGAAGAAGAACAGTCAGAGGGAGAAACTAGTCAAGAACGGGGAAAAATATTGCTCAACTTAAATTGTCCATTGGTCTTAGACTCTGATCTGGACCCGCCGATAAATTGCGGACTTTTGGCCGACATATCCAAACATCAAACTTAGCCCTTTACCTCCAGAGAAATCAAGAAGCGCCAGACTGCAGTGAACGGAGACCTGCTGCGATCCTGCCCCGCCGCATCGGTTGTAGCGACTTATTCCATCTACTAAAGCGAAGGTATACCTGATATACCATCGGTATAATTTGGCTAGTCAGTTGTCGATTTGTTGACCGTAAGTCCCGAGTGCCGCATTCTGTTCCTTGACATATACCGGGTCCATTTGAGGACAGCGGGCCAAAAGCCGTTTCAGGAACTGAGTGCCAGCATCCAAAAAGCTATATATATATATATATATATATATATATATATATATATATATATATAGCAGGGTTGGATATTCCAATAAGGGCACTCACCAGTAAATCATGAAAAGTTTTATTCAGGGTACATTACCAATCAGGCATAGTAGTCAGTCTACGTTTCGGCCACCAGGTGGCCTTTCTCAAGACAAGTCAGCTTAGACATCCACACAGTACAAGAGTCAGGATACACTGACACACACTATGCACACTCCTTATAAAGCACTCCACTCTAATAGCATATGGTACAGCTGTGTGTTGCTGTACGGGTGCCCTGTGTGTTCAAACCTCGGTACACCACATGATCCCGGCATGGCTTCTAATAGGCTGCTATGTGCTGCTATATCAAATTTTAAAAATGGCCGTGCGTTTCAAACGGCGATGCGGTGCGTTCCACCGTCAAAACCACTGTTAAAACATATGTGGCATCCTTGTAATACGGCGGTTTATGTACAGTGGGGCTAGTCAGACCCCTAAGGTGGTCTGGCTCACCTTATATGCGTCCCCTCCGTCTTTTAAAGAACAAAATCAAATATGCCCCCGTTTTCCAAGATGGCCGTGCGTGTCACCTCAAACGAGGTGCGTTCCAGCAGCTATTAGCGCTGCTTGGTGGGTGATTTTTAAAGGAGAGCTGCAGCAGTGTGTGTTAGTTTACAGTAATGTTAGTCCCAGCGCTAGTCACCCATTATTCCTAGTCATAATTTATATTATATATAAAAGGAAAAGTAAAGAAGAAAAAAAGGCATATTATCACAATAGTAATATGGACATGGATATGTCTATATATGGTCTATTGACACTCTAATATATCAAAAAATTATATATACGCAAAATATTATATTTAAAGTTATGAATATCATTTGTAATTATATCATTTAGTAATACTTATACTAGTAATCATCTAGCAACATTATGATACTTAGTGTCAAAAAATAAGAAATATAAAAAGAAGAAGAAATATCGTGAGAACAAAATCTTTTGTTCTCTAGTGCACAAATCCAGTGTGGATTAAACCTCGAGATGTACTTCAGGTCAGTGCCATCCTCATCATCACATCACCACCGATCATCAAAAAAAACAGAAAATATTTTAGAGAAAGCAATTTAATGGATTGTTCTCATTAAGGCCCCGAGGGGCAACCGTGTCAAGGTCAAAGATCCATTGGGCTTCACGTTGTCTCAGGGTCTTTACTCGATCACCTCCCCTCAGGGGTACGGGGACATGGTCTATTAGCATAGATTTAATGGAAGCCACTTGGTGTCCCAATTCCATGCAATGCTTGGCTACTGGCTTGTCTGTTTCTCCCGTATCCAGGGCCAATCGAATGGTATAGCGATGGTTCGCCATCCGCTCTCGAAAGGGGCGTGTCGTCATGCCTACATAATAGGCTCCACATGGGCATATTAAAATATAAATTACAAACGCCGATGTGCAGGTTAAGCGATGCTTGATTTTATACCGCCTCCCACTATGCGGATGTGCCACTGTATTACCTACAAGCATGGCGTTGCATGTAGTGCATCCCTTACAGCGTACACAACCTGGTTTACCAGATCGTAGCCACTGGGTCCCCTTAGGGGTAGGTCTGAGTGTGGGGCGCATCAGCATTTGTTGTATATTCGCATTTTTGCGATAGGCCATCATGGGTGGTGGAATTTTGCGCAATCTTAGTGTGGTATCGCTTTCCAGAATAGGCCAGTGTTTCTTGTATATTGCCTTTGCCCCATGGGCTGTGTGGTCAAATGTGTTGATATGCACCAAGCGATTATCCTTCTCTCGTAGGGGTTTGGGATTGAGATGGCGAGCTCTTGCTTTCATGAGACACCTGTCGACTACCTGTGGCAAGTACCCTCTTTGTAGAAAACGCATTCTCATCTCATCGAGTTGGCTCGTTGCCAATGCCTCTGTGGAGTTAGTACGTAGTACCCGGAGGAACTGGGATATCGGTAGGCTTTCTTTGAGATGGACTGGGTGTTGGCTTCTTGCTTGTAGCAAAGTGTTTCTATCCGTTGTTTTACGGTATAAAGTCGAACCGAGTGTATCACCATCTCTAAAGATGGTCACATCTAAAAATGTGATGGTTTGGTGGTCGATGGTATGCGTGAATCGGATAGGCTCAGGCACTGTGTTTAGACCCTGTAACATCTCAAAAAATGTCTCTCTTGTTCCGGACCAAATCAAAAAAATATCGTCTATGAAACGAAAATAACATAACAGTTTATCACCAAACGGTGATACAATATATTTCTGTTCGTAATTAGCCATATACAAGTTGGCATACGCCGGTGCCAGGTTTGACCCCATGGCGGTGCCGTTTACCTGCAGGTAATAATCGGCACCGTACATGAAGAAGTTTTTTGTTAACACCAGCTCTATCAGAGACATGATAAATTCAATGGGTGGTTGTGTATGTTTACTCATAATCAGATGTTGTCTGATTGCCTGCATGCCGTCACTGTGTGGTATAACCGTATACAATGATTGTACATCAAGTGTAATCAACCATGTCTCAGATTCGGGGAGTTGTACACTACGGATCTTATCCAAAAAGTCAGACGTGTCTCTGATGTAGCTGGGAGTACTTAATACAAGTGGTTGTAAAAACCTATCAACAAACATTGCCAGCGGCTGCAACAGCGACCCCCGGGCCGATATAATCGGGCGGCCAGGGGGGCTGTCAAGCCGCTTGTGCACCTTCGGTAAGGTGTATATGATGGGCGTTATTGGGTGATCAACCATCAACTGTTTAGCTGTCTTGGCATCGATCCATCCAGCCGATACACCTACGGCAATGGATGTGTCGATCTGAACCTTAAGTGCAGTTGTCGGGTTCCCTGTAAGTTTACAATAGGTGTCATGATCACTCAGCTGGCGTTTAATTTCCATATCATAATCGGACCAGTTTTGGATAACGACCGCCCCGCCTTTATCCGCGGGGCGAATCACTATCTCGGAGTTGGCTTTCAGGGCGGCTAAGGCTTGTCGTTGTTTATAGGTAAGGTTTTGATATTTCGGTTTGGTGGCTGATATCTCTTTCATTTCATGTTCAGTCATTCTCACGAATGTACTGATACTGGGGTTATTCGAGGGTGGGTCGAATGTGCTCGTTTTTAGTGTTTTAGATTGTATTCCTTTGCACATGGTCGGTTGTGGATCTGGGAAAAATTCCCGTAGCCTCAATTTCCTACCAAATCGGTAGTTATCAACCACCCAATTGAAATGATTGTGGGGTGTGGTGGGGACAAATGAGAGACCTAGTGCTAGCACCGAGTTCTCTTCTTCAGTAAGTTTATATTTAGACAGATTAAATACAAGATCTACGTCCGTGTCTTTCTGTCCCTTTTGTCTCCACCCACCGCGCCTCTGTTGGAGCCTCCGGCGCCTCTGCCTCCCCTGTTGCGGCGGTGGCCTGTTTGTCCTAAAAAAAGGCCCTGTTCGCCCCTGTTGTCACTAGAGTCAGTGAATTCTCCCTCCGAAGAGGACTTCGAGAATGCGTTTTCTACAAAGAGGGTACTTGCCACAGGTAGTCGACAGGTGTCTCATGAAAGCAAGAGCTCGCCATCTCAATCCCAAACCCCTACGAGAGAAGGATAATCGCTTGGTGCATATCAACACATTTGACCACACAGCCCATGGGCAAAGGCAATATACAAGAAACACTGGCCTATTCTGGAAAGCGATACCACACTAAGATTGCGCAAAATTCCACCACCCATGATGGCCTATCGCAAAAATGCGAATATACAACAAATGCTGATGCGCCCCACACTCAGACCTACCCCTAAGGGGACCCAGTGGCTACGATCTGGTAAACCAGGTTGTGTACGCTGTAAGGGATGCACTACATGCAACGCCATGCTTGTAGGTAATACAGTGGCACATCCGCATAGTGGGAGGCGGTATAAAATCAAGCATCGCTTAACCTGCACATCGGCGTTTGTAATTTATATTTTAATATGCCCATGTGGAGCCTATTATGTAGGCATGACGACACGCCCCTTTCGAGAGCGGATGGCGAACCATCGCTATACCATTCGATTGGCCCTGGATACGGGAGAAACAGACAAGCCAGTAGCCAAGCATTGCATGGAATTGGGACACCAAGTGGCTTCCATTAAATCTATGCTAATAGACCATGTCCCCGTACCCCTGAGGGGAGGTGATCGAGTAAAGACCCTGAGACAACGTGAAGCCCAATGGATCTTTGACCTTGACACGGTTGCCCCTCGGGGCCTTAATGAGAACAATCCATTAAATTGCTTTCTCTAAAATATTTTCTGTTTTTTTTGATGATCGGTGGTGATGTGATGATGAGGATGGCACTGACCTGAAGTACATCTCGAGGTTTAATCCACACTGGATTTGTGCACTAGAGAACAAAAGATTTTGTTCTCACGATATTTCTTCTTCTTTTTATATTTCTTATTTTTTGACACTAAGTATCATAATGTTGCTAGATGATTACTAGTATAAGTATTACTAAATGATATAATTACAAATGATATTCATAACTTTAAATATAATATTTTGCGTATATATAATTTTTTGATATATTAGAGTGTCAATAGACCATATATAGACATATCCATGTCCATATTACTATTGTGATAATATGCCTTTTTTTCTTCTTTACTTTTCCTTTTATATATAATATAAATTATGACTAGGAATAATGGGTGACTAGCGCTGGGACTAACATTACTGTAAACTAACACACACTGCTGCAGCTCTCCTTTAAAAATCACCCACCAAGCAGCGCTAATAGCTGCTGGAACGCACCTCGTTTGAGGTGACACGCACGGCCATCTTGGAAAACGGGGGCATATTTGATTTTGTTCTTTAAAAGACGGAGGGGACGCATATAAGGTGAGCCAGACCACCTTAGGGGTCTGACTAGCCCCACTGTACATAAACCGCCGTATTACAAGGATGCCACATATGTTTTAACAGTGGTTTTGACGGTGGAACGCACCGCATCGCCGTTTGAAACGCACGGCCATTTTTAAAATTTGATATAGCAGCACATAGCAGCCTATTAGAAGCCATGCCGGGATCATGTGGTGTACCGAGGTTTGAACACACAGGGCACCCGTACAGCAACACACAGCTGTACCATATGCTATTAGAGTGGAGTGCTTTATAAGGAGTGTGCATAGTGTGTGTCAGTGTATCCTGACTCTTGTACTGTGTGGATGTCTAAGCTGACTTGTCTTGAGAAAGGCCACCTGGTGGCCGAAACGTAGACTGACTACTATGCCTGATTGGTAATGTACCCTGAATAAAACTTTTCATGATTTACTGGTGAGTGCCCTTATTGGAATATCCAACCCTGCTATAAATTGGGACACATTGTGTTACCTTAAAGGAGCACCGCGACTTGTTACATTGTTGGCTGGGAGTGCGGAATGACAGAATCTATATATATATATATATATATATATTATTCCACAGAAAGACACCAAATGCTTTATATCGCATTGGTGAACTTTCTTGAAGTGGTCTGACACATTGTTGGATTCAAGGCCTTTCTTAATGTTTCTGCCATGTTCGGCCCATCTTACTTTTAAGGCCCTTGAAGTCCTACCAACATATTGTTTGTCACAGTCACATTGCAGTAGATAAATACAGTTCTTACTATCACATGTAATAAAATCATCAATGGGGTATTATATCTTAGTGTGTGAAGATTTGTATTCTTGGACACATTTAATAGAACCCTTACAGAGTCGGCACAAGCTGCACATCCCGCATCGGTAAAAGCCTTTTGATTTTATACGGACCAATGGAGATGGAACGTTAATGGCACTATTTACAATGTTGTCTTTAACATTGCGTGCCCTTCTATATACGAATTTGGGATTTTCTTTAACATATTTCTCAAGCAATGGATCGTTGGTAAGAACAGACCAATGTTTTTTAATAAGTTGTTCCAACTGTTTATGTTGGCCTGTATATTTAGTTATAAACATCACATCTGTTCCACTAATTTTCTGAGATTCACCTCTTTCCATACTATTTCGGTTGATTAGGAGGTGTTTCCCTTTGTTTCTAGCTTTTTCAACAATGGGTTTTTGATATCCCTTACTGAGAAATTGTTTTTTTAATTTGGTGGCTTGGTCTTCATATTTGTCCAGGTCAGTACAGTTTCTACTGATACGCTGGAACTGGCTCCCTGGCACACTCTTAAGCCAGTTGCGATGGTGATTGCTGTCTGCACCAATAAAGGAGTTACAATCCGTTTTTTTTACAAAATTATTTGTTTTTAAAATGCCGTCATCTATATAGATGGTTAAGTCCAAAAAATTTACTGAAACTGAACTGATCTCAAAGGTCAGTCCTATATTGAGATCGTTGGCATTTAAATGTTGACAAAACAAAATCAAATCCTCCTCACTACCTCTCCAGACACACAGTATGTCGTCTATATAACGACGCCATAGCACCAGGCTGGCACCGAACGGGTGGCCATCCCATACCGCCTGAACCTCCCACCACGCCATGAAGAGGTTGGCGTAGCTCGGTGCCAGCCTGGTGCCCATAGCAGTGCCGGTGAGTTGCAGGTAATAATCGCCATGAAACCAAAAATAATTATTAGATAGTATCAAAGAGATGCCCTCCAAAATGAAGTTTTTCTTGTCCTCCTGCATTGTTTCTTGATCCAAAAAGAATTTAACTGCTTTCAACCCCTTATTGTGATCAATGATAGTGTAGAGGGAGGTTACATCTGATGTTATTAATGTAAAACCTCCCTCCCAATTAATGGTTTTGAGCACCTCTAATGTAGCTATGGTGTCCTTTAAATAGGACTTACTTTTCTGTACCATAGGTTGCAACAAATGATCCAGATAATGTGACAGGTTGACCAGGCCGCCCTATAGTAGCAGGTACTAACTCCATTCTCTCCAACCTGTCACATTATCTGGATCATTTGTTGCACTACACTGATAACATAGCTTAGAGAAGTAAGGTAGCCGTTGAGCGTACAGCTGCCAGGATTCAAACATAGCATGGCGTAGAGCTGGTGAGCTGCCAGGATTCAAACATATCGAAGAGCAGAGCTGGTGCCATAAAACTACACAACATGTTATGTACTGTAGGTGGTCAAACAAATCAAGCACATCTGATGCAAAAATGGCATTCTATGTTGTACCACTAGTGGGCTGAATTTTGAGGGGGGCATTGCGAATTACTGTATAGACAAACCTTTTTATTAGTTATTGCTCTAATACATTACTAGCATGCAACACATTTGTAACCATAAAATAACAGGACAAGAGTTGAATAGCAATGTTAATAGTCAAGGATTCCTGACAAGGGGTGTAGAGCATTGTTAATACTGTAGTTAAGTATTTCCAACAAGGATTTGAGAATAATGCTAATAGTCAAAGATTAATAATAAGGGTTCAAAAGCAATGTTTATAGTCAAGGATTCCTTATAACTATTGAAGAACATTGGTAATTCTCAAGGATTCGTAACAAAGGTTTAGGAACCCAGGAGGCTGACCTGCTGACTATGCTACTGTTTTTAAGCAAACAACTAAATAAAATTAAAGAACTAATCCATCCTTGCTTCCTTTTTCTGGCTTCCACTACAAAATATTTGAAATTTATAATATTAAGGTTAGTAATACTGTAGTAACAAAACAGGTCCAATTTAGCTGATTTCAAAATGACACAAAATATAGAGATCCAAAACAACAACACATGAAGGAGGGTTTTGTAAACCAAATGACAAAGGTAAATACAGATCCAAATTCCAAACAGGAGGGTCTTGAACATCTATTTTCTCTGGTTTGTAGTAAAAATATTAGGGGAGTCTAAGGGTAATTTACTAAGATGAGATCTTTCTGCTTCGTATTTAAGTAGCACCTTCCTGAAGATAATTAAAAAAAACGAATTGGTTTCTATGGGGAACATCCCCTCTTTACTAGAACTCTTAGCTTTATAATTTTACCCCTAATTGTTTAACAGTATAGGATATGCATGTTTATTTTCTTTGGAGTTGATAACTCTTGATAACTCTTGCTTTATATTTATATTATATTATATTATATTAGTTAACTCATTTACTAGAATTTAGGATTACACATCATATGTTTTTTAGAATAATCATAATGAATAATAAAGTAATGTTTTCTATGAATGCCTTTGTAACTGTAGAATAACCTATTTTTGCCTAAAATATATAAAAACTGAAAATAATTGGTAGATACCGTATATGGGGAAAGTTAAATTAATTCTCATTTGGATGATAGCATCTTCACACCTCATATAAATCTTCTTTAAAATGGATTAGTATTTCCCTAAAAGATCTTTTGAATGGGTTTGTAGTGTTGAAAGTATTATCTATAATTTTTATTATAGTCACTGTCTATTATTAACAATCCTTGTTTTATATAATTCATTCATTTAAAAAGCTTATAAAGAAGAATTAGTTGTTTATTATTTATTATTTAACTAATGTGTTATTGGTTTATTAATCTTGCATAACACAAGTAGAAAGATTTCCCGGGGGATCTTCTATTACTCTGTTAACAGTATCTGGAATTTTATAGTACAGTATTTCTATAGGCAATAAGAACTGCATTATGTTTACAGCCTAACAATGCACTTTTATTACAGGAGGTTGTTTATATTAACAGCCCACATATTTTATGAAAATGTTTCTCTTGAATACGTAAGCCATATACATTGCAAAGTCTATGATTCTTGTATAATTTTATTAAGCTTTTAAATAGGATGCTGAAGTATTTAACATTTCAAAAACATACAAGTTTTATATTATTAGAAAGCTGCATTATCACTTATGGAGTAGAATATTAGCTCCAACCCCTCAAGAACCATGTGGATAATCCATACATCCATTTCCTTGGGCTCATAGACTCAGCAGAAATCCTGGTCTTTTTGATATTTTGAAGGCCTTGTTAGGAGAAGGATACATAATAAGGTTTAATCACAGCTGTTGTGAATTAACTGTAGGCCTATTCATCACACTACAATTTGGGTAATGTATTAAAGTGATTAAAAAATATTAATATCACTAGGCTGTAGTGCATTTTTGTAGAAAGACTTGGGGGGTGATACACTGCGCTCACTTATGTGTGCATTTTTAACTAAAAGTTAACAATGATGTAGTACTGCACACTTGCAGTAGTGTCCATTATATTTTACATTGCTGTTATATAAAATTGTACACCTTATAAAACATATATATATAGATATATATCTATATATATATATATGCAGGCTTAAATGCATTGATCAATTCATGAACCAAATCTCCACTATTTATTATCAGTTAATTTAGTGTGTGCAGAGCCCATCCAATGTCTGTTTAAACAATGTGGTCACAAGCCATAGGGCACCCCAAAACTAGGAAAGGTGAGTGCCGATGTTAAGTGTATATATATATATATATATATATATATATATATATATAATGTAGCAATACGATCGCACTCCATCCAGCAAGGGGCATCTCCTAGGGTGACATCTAGAACAAAAAGTCCATGTATATAGAAAAGAAGGACGCACTCTCCCCCCTCAGTGCCCCCGTGTGTGCACTGCCCCCCAGTGCCCCCGTGTGTGCGCTGCCCCCCAGTGCCCCCCGTGTGTGCGCTGGCCCCCCAGTGCCCCAGTGTATGCGCTGCCCCCCCAGTGCTCCCGTGTGTGTGCTGCCCCCCAGTGCCCCGTGTGTGCGCTGGCCCCCCAGTGCCCCAGTGTATGCGCTGCCCCCCCAGTGCTCCCGTGTGTGTGCTGCCCCCCAGTACCCCCGTGTGTGCGCTGCCCCCCCAGTGCCCCCGTGTGTGCGCTGCCCCCAGTGCCCCCGTGTGTGTGCAGCCCCCCCAAGTGCCCCCGTGTGTGTGCTGCCCCCACCAGTGCCCCCATGTGTGCGCTGCCCCCACAGTGCCCCCGTGTGTGCGCTGTCCCCCCAGTGCCCCCTTGTGTGTGCTGCCCACAGTGCCCCCATGTGTGCGATGTCCCCCCCAGTGCCACCGTGTGTGTGCTGTCCACCCCCCATTGCTCCCGTGTATATGCTCTCCCACCAGTGCCCCCGTGTGTGCGCAGCCCCCCCAGTGCCCCCGTGTGTGCGCTGCCCCCACCAGTGCCCCCATGTGTGCGCTGCCCCCCCAGTGCCCCCGTGTGTGCGCTGGGCCCCCCCAGTGCCCCAGTGTGTGCGCTGTCCCCCCCAGTGCCCCCTTGTGTGCACTGCCCCCCAGTGCCCCCATGTGTGCGCTGTCCCCCCCAGTGCCCCCTTGTGTGCACTGCCCCCCAGTGCCCCCATGTGTGCGCTGTCCCCGCCAGTGCCACCGTGTGTGTGCTGTCCACCCCCCGTTGCTCCCGTGTATATGCTCTCCCATCAGTGCCCCCCGTGTGTGTGCTGTACTACCCCAGTGCCCCTGTGTGTGTGCTGTAACCCTGCAGTGACCCCCCCAGTGCCCCCATGTGTATGCTGTGCCCCCTGTGTGTACGCTCTGCCCCGTGTGTATGCTGACCCCCCTCAGTGCCCCCGTGTGTACACTGTCCCCCCTCAGTGCCCCACGTCTGTACACTGTCCCCCCTCAGTGCCCCTTCAGTGTGTACACTGTGCCCCCTCAGTGCCCCTCCCTCAGTGCCCCCCATATGTACACTGTCACTCCTCAGTGCCCCCCATGTGTACGCTGCCCCCCCTCATTACCCCCTGTGTGCTGCTACATTCATTTATATTAATTAATTGGGATGCCAGCACCTTAAGTTACATTATTTTACCATTAAATGCATGTGATTTATGTATATTTTTGTATATGAATTTATTATCATGTGTTTATAAAATATTTTTGATATTTCAATTGAACTGAGTCTTCTGCCGTTATTGTAAAGGTGGACCTACTTTAATAAAATGTTTTTGTGGTAGCGCTGAGATAGCTTTCCAATTGTTTTCTTTTACTACTTACAAGCTGGTTTGCTTGTTGTCATATGCGGCTTTCCTTGCCTATTAATAATTTTATTCATTATAGCTCCAGAGGTATGGTGTGACTCACAACCTCCCTCCCTTTTTTTTACACTAAAATTGGTCACATTTCTCTTAGCAGTATTTGTTCATACCCAAAAAAAACAAATTTGATCGTTGCCCAAAATCAAAATGACCATGGAAGAGCAGCTTCGCATGTGCAGTCACATGTAGCACCTCCCATGGTCCTTTGCAGGGAGGACCATGGGAGGAGTTATGCATGGTCGTGCATGCACAGCAGCCCTTCCACAGCCACTGCTGCACAGGGCAGAGATCCACAGGAAGCCCACCACCCTGGTCACCCCATCGGCTCTTCCCTTAACTCTGCCGATCCAGTCCAGAGCCCACACCACTGCCATGCCAGGAAGGGGTGGCCTGGCACTGTGTTCCGGCTCAACATTTGCGGACACCGAGGAAGAGGGGAGTGGCTGCCTGGAACTCACTGCTGGAGGGGAAACCACCAAGTCAGACAGCTGGAGCAGATCGGTCGCCATTCCCTGGAGGAGCCCCCAGCCTGGTGGAGTTCCATGACCTGGTAGGGTCAGCGTGTCATGTATAGGTAGGCATCATTATTTATTTATTTATTTACAGTTTCTTATATAGCGCAGAAGATTCATTGACTCTTGTACCTCCTGGCACCTGTATACTACATACACACACACATATGTAGCCTATCCCTATCCATACATACACATCCTCAGCTGATCCGTGACCTGGTAGAGTCAGCGTGTCATGTATATGTAGGGATAGGCATCATTGACTGTGTGTACAGGGTTATAACACAGGTGCCAAACACACACACCCATAGCCTCACCCTATCCATACACACACACACATAGCCTAACACTATCCATACATGTAGCCTACCCTATCCACACACACCCATCTGCACACTCTCTATCCATACACACACACACCCGCAGCCTAACCCTATCCACACACACACATCCAGCCTAACTCCATTCATACACACACACACAATTGTAGCCTAACCCTTTCCATACACACACTCACAGCCTTACCCTATCCATGCAATTGTAATTTGATCTCTGCCCCATGCAAGGCACATGCTCTCTTTAAAATTGTCATGGCCTCACCAGAAAAGACTACCTTACACCCCAGTTTTTGGCCCTACACCAACAGACCTTGGCCACCACAGGAAAAAAACATTTTTTCACCATATAAAGCCGCATACAGTAATGTCACCATATGCCCCACACTGCAATGCCCTTGATACACTATGCCCTACAGCAGGGGTGTCAAACTCAAATTCATCGGGGGCCGCATCAGCAGTTTGGTCACCCTCAAAGGGCCGGTTGTATCTGCAGGACTATGTGTCCTCTCTTTATTATCATAAATTATTGTCACTGCATTCAATTATTACTGTTTTTTGTAATAATGTAAGTAATAACTAGCAGGGAGATTGGCTGGGGGCCTGGGACAGAGCACAGTGACGTGACGTCAGATCGCCCAGCAGGTGACCTGGGCCTCTGGGTTCGCAGGACTCTCGCTAGAGTTCTGGACTGGTGGTGACAGTGGGACAGATAATGATAATGACCCTGGACACAGGCAGCCGCACTGCAGATTTGTGGGCTCAGGCTGCGGCTGTGTGCTGCTGGCCTGGCTCTCTGCCTGCCTGGCCACGGACTCTGGACTGGACAGACTGGTCTGGACAACAAGAGACAACACAACTGTGCCCACCCCCACTGCAGCGCGGCACCACAGGCAGGAGGCAGCTCCTCGTCGGGCCGGCGTCCAAGTCCGACAGGCAGCCGCAGCAGCATGCACGTCACGGTGTCACTGGCTCTGCTGTCAGGTGGGCGTGTGTCACACATGGCAGCACCGTAGCCGCTGCCCACAGGAGGAGCCGGGGAGGAGTCGGGCACGTCACACAGTGACACTAACAAGTCTGTGTCCACTGTCCTGCCTTCTTCCTCCTCCCAGCGAGCGCCGCGGCACAGTGACTGTGTCACCCGGCTTCCTCACGTTGTTAGGTATTTCTCTTAGTCTCGAGTTGTCATGTGAGTGTCACTGAATGTGATGTGACACTCACACTGTGATGGCTTCCCGCAGTAATGTAATCGGCGCCAGGCGGGGGTGGGTGGCGGCGGCTGCGCGGGCCACATGACGAGGTCTGGCGGGCCGGATTTGGCCCGCGGGCCTTGTGTTTCACACCCGTGCCCTACAGTCAAGCTTTTACACAATGGGTTTCATGCTCTTGGACAGGTGTCATACTCATTGCCAGGGGTTTTTAATGCTTGTAGCCCTGGGTAATGCTAGTTGCCAGGGGTTTGTTATTGTTAAACATTTACATAAATCCAATGTGTATTCTTAGAGTGACATTTTAGATTTCTGAATTAAAAAAATAAATTGAAAAAAAAAAGCTATGAGATTCTATAGACTAAAAACCTTATGGTTTCACATGTCCCATTAAGGCTTCTTACACATGATCTGGCATTTCAGAAACCTGTTGTATCTCTTCCACTCAAACTCCAAAAAGCAATAAAATTCCGATCATTAAGGCTGATGCCTTAAAGGACGTGTTCCTTGTGCAATACAGATATAGTATGCCATCACAGCCTGTGGGTAAGTGCAGATTCAGAACTCTCACAGAGTGAGATTGCTGTCACTCACACAATGGTGGAGATGCTAATCCACAGATTTGTGTGCTCATTGGAATACACACATGCAGTCTATGCAACTGAAGGTCTGAGCAGTTATGTGGCGCACTCATCCTAATAAGTACCCACAATCATCTAGCACTGTTTATCCCACTGAGTTATTAGAACTATGCCACTGGGGTCCAACATCTTTCACACTCACTACCTACTATCCATTTCATTTAGTATTCACATGCAGTTACCACAAACATTTTGCATAATTGCAAAAACTATAATACTCCAACTACTTTGTATCTACACCTTCTTATCCTACAGTATACGCCTCCATGTAGCACTGTCTTCCCCAATCCTTACTGCTTTGTGTTCTCCTATCTATGCTAGTCTGTATTCCCTCATCCACGCCAATGTGTATTTCCCCACCTGTGCTGCCCTATCTTTCCACATCAATGCCACTCTGTTTCCTTCTATCTGCACCACTGGCTTCCCCTCTATTAGTGATACTGTCTCCCCCTCCATCCAGTCTGCTCTGTCCCCTCATCCATGCCACAGTTTCCTTCCATCTGTACTGCTGTCTCTTCTCTCCATCTGTGCTCCTGTTTTGCCTTCATCTTCTTTGCTCTGCCACCCATCCACACTCCTCTGTCTACCCACCATCCCGGCTACGGTCTTTTTCCTATCTGGGCCACCTTTAATTGTTCCACTGTTTCCCATCTAATCGCATCACTCTGTCTTATCTCCCCCAATCTTTGCCACTGTTTTCAACCCATCTGTTTTGTTAGTCCTCCCATCAGTGCTGCTTAGCCTTCCCATTATCTACGCATTTCTATTACTCCCCATCCACATAACACTGTCTCCTCCCCCAATCAACACCACTTTTACCCCATCCGCTTGTTATTACCGATATTTAAATAACCAGTAGAACAATAAGTGAAGTGCGCAGTTTACGTACTCTTTCCGTAACCTGCTTACCCTTTAAACCTAGCTACATGCGAACAAAGCGTAGCGGACCTTTTCCATGTGTTATACACGCTTAATCCACACCAGTAATTGAGTATCCCTTCGCAGTACTCAGTACATAAACTGCGAATACCTTTTAAGGACAATGTCCGTAATACACCTTATCGCTAGATGTGAATAATAGACGCGACCAGGATATAACTCAAAGTTAGGAGATAGATTCTCCAAATAGTGTATTTTAGTCCCTAGCGGACAATCAGGGGGTTACAGAAAGAGAGAACACAGTATAACACGTGATACAGTTAAATTAACAATACTAAGTACACTTTAAACTAACAGGGGAACAGAAACAGATACAGAATATAATCAGCCACATTACATAAACAGGAATACAAATGTTACCGTCATATACTTGTAGAAATATCGCAGCGCAGTCCGGTCGGAGCTCGCTATGTTCAAATTGAACTTAGCCCAGTCAGGATGAGGGGAGAGATGCAGTGCCAAAAAGAGAGAGAGTCAGCCAGCTCAGGGATAGCTATCTTTATAGTTTACAAACAAAGGGGGGTCAAAGGCCGTTTCCATTGGTCACAGGTTCAAATATCAAGTAGCAAAATACTGCACCCAATAAGGATTGGTGCAGGGGGGGGGGGTGTACTTCAGTGTCCTTTGTTTGTTGGCATCGTCGTCAGGGTCGTAAATCAGCAACAAGAACTGGTTACAACTTGATTCCTTTGTCTTACACAGGACACATGGCAAAAGTACATATAATAAGTATTTTGTCCGTAATTATCAAACCATAGGACTTGTGAATATTTGGCTGCGACCGGAATGCTGCGCACGGGACACAGAACATAAAGATACCAAACATGTACAGAAACAATTGTGTATTTCTAATTAAACTATGTGTAGCGTACTAAACCTTTAATTAACTATATTTTATTTTGTGTTAGTGTGATATTATGAATTTATGTGTATTAGTATGGCTGCGCTTATGATCCACTTTGTTACACAGACTCGGGTATTATACTTTATTTGCGCAACTCTGCGATCCAAAATGGCGGCCATACTATCCTAAAATGGCGTGTGTGTAACTCGACTTTAACACGCTCAACTCTCTTTTGCTCAGACCTTCAGTTGCATAGACTGCATGTGTGTATTCCACTGAGCACACAAATCTGTGAATTAACAGCTCCACCATTGTGTGAGTGACAGCAATCTCACTCTGTGAGAGTGCTGAATCTGCACTTACCCACAGGCTGTGATGGCGTACCATATCTGTATTGCACAAGGAACATGTCCATTAAGGCATCAGCCTCAATCATCGGAATTATATTGCTTTTTGGAGTTTGAGTTTAAGAGCTACAACAGGTTTCTGAAATGCCAGATCATGTGTAAGAACCTTAATGGGACATGTGAAACCGTAAGGTTTTTTTGTCTATGGAATGTATATATATATATATATATATATATATATATATATATATATATATATATATATATATAAGCACTTACCCCCTCTTACAGGAAAGGATTGGAACCAGCACACAGATATGAAGTGAAAGAAAAAACGTGGTTTATTGTACAAGCATTATTGCACAACAGACAGCTGTTCACCTGACAGCCGTTTCAACTGCATGGCAGCAGTTTTCATCAGAGGTGAAGCATTAACAGTCAGAGCAGTTTAAATACATTCAAATTGCGAATGTATTTAAACTGCTCTGACTGTTAATGCTTCACCTCTGATGAAAACTGCTGCCATGCAGTTGAAACGGCTGTCAGGTGAACAGCTGTTTGTTGTGCAATAATGCTTGTACAATAAACCACGTTTTTTCTTTCACTTCATATCCGTGTGCTGGTTCCAATCCTTTCCTGTAAAAGGGGGTAAGTGCTTTCATGTTTCTCATATGTACCTGGCACCGGACTATTAACAATTACCTGCATTGAGTGCCATCCTGTGACACATCATTCTATATATATATATATATATATATATATATATATATATATATATATATGTGTGTGTGTGTGTATATATATATATATATATATATATATATATATATATAGAGCAGGGTAGGATCTACCCTGCTCTATATGTGGGACACATCTGTGTTGCCTTAAAGGAGCACCCCATATTATTTTTCAAAGCTGGCTGGGAGTGCGGAACCTCAAAATCTATATATATATATATATATATATATATATATATATATATATATATATATATATATATTATGTGCATGAGATGACAATGGCACTGAAAAATGTTGAAGAATGAAAAGGAGCTTGTTGTTTGAAGAGTTTTGATTTAGTGACTTATTTTACATTAACTGTCCAGTCGAAAAGATGATTTAAGAGCTTAACATGATGTTTGTAGGAAAAATTGTGACATAGATAGATGTATGTATGACAAAGATGGTAGGACCCAATAAAGTTTTGAAATGATGAAATGTTACAGATCATTTCATGTATAATAAGCGCCTGAGCATAAAATATATAAAAGCATATACTGTTCACATAAAGAGCTTTATATAGAGATATGTGACATTTTTTTTCTATTGCATTAGATATACATTTCCATAATGTACACATACAGAATAAGTGCATAATATAGATTTGGTTGTATTAACAATTTACAGTACATCCCCTTTGTACAGAACAGACAGGAAAAGGGAAGGGACAGTGGGCCTTATTTTGGTTCATTCTTTCTGACAAAATCCTTCTTAGATGGGCAAAACCATGTGCACTGCAGGTGGGGCAGATGTAACATGTGCAGAGAGAATTAGATTTGGGTGGGGTTTTACTTCAAAGTGAGATCTATATTGCAGTGTAAAAATAAAGCAGTCAGTATTTTCCGTGCACAGAAACAAAATTACTCACCCAAATCTAATTCTCTCTGCACATGTTACATCTGCCCCCCCTGCAGTGCACATGGTTTTGTCCATCTAAGAAGGATTTTGTCAGAAAGAATGAACCAAAATAAGGCCCAGTGTAATCCAGCAAGAAGAGTGTAATCTAGGCATGGCCAAACTATGGCCCTCCAGATGTTGTGATACTACACATCCCAGCAGGCCTTGCAATAGTTTAAGAATTCACTAATAGCAACACTGTGGCAAGGCATGATGAGATTTGTAGTTTGACAGCAGCTGGGGGGCCAACTTTGGACATGGCTGGTGTGATCTAATCACAGTAGGATGCCTTTCTGTAAATTCAACAAATTAGAGCAAATGTACACAATAATGAAAATGATGGTGAACCACATTGGTGCGTTTGTTACACTAAGTGGCCAATTTAAGTGAATTTGGATCACTCAATGTGATCCAAATTCGGCCTCAGCCCTGATGGTCGTGGTTTGCGCATGCACTTGTGTGCATGTGCAAACCCTGTCACCGAACGGCTTTGGCAATTTATACACCCGCCAGGCCATTCGTTGCTGGGTAGGAGGGCCAGGGCATAACTGGTGCTGTATCATGGGAATGCCCAGCATTTTATGGGCATCCCCATGAAAACATTGGGCAGCCCGATGCCTGCTGGGGGTGGGCGGCTGACATCCCTGGCAGACACCAAAGGAAATAAGAGTCAATTTAGACTGATTTTTGTTTCCAAAGGCAGCCGAAATCATTTGATGGTTGGCAACCATCAAATGATTTTTCTGCTAGTGGATGCATGTAAGGAGATGTGTTAGCAAACACTCCCCCTCGCATGGTACTGAGGATATTCAGTGGCGGGAGGGGGGGCATTCAGCAGGGATGGCATTTCAGTGCTCAATAAGCAGCAAACTTTGCTGCTTACTAAGCCAAGCAGAAAAAGCCCTAGGTGTATGCACAAATGGCTACAGCATGATGGAAAATCTGTGCCTTGAATAGGGATGGTGGTGAGTCACTGGTGGTTTTAAAGCATGCAGATCATCTCTCTGCTTGCACATTCAGACAGAGGCAGATCACCTTGGGATGGATGAAAGTTTCATCCAGGGTTTAAAGTGGTCATGCAGAGGTGGGGGAACTCATTTATCTATGCCACCTATTTAATCCCCATCCCCTCCCCTCATTAGGCAGAGACAGGGCCAGTGGTAGGGTTTTTGGAGTCCTACTACAAATTAGAATGCTTTTCTGTGAGAATTATTGTGCAGGACCAATGTGGAGGTAAAAATGTTCCACCTCACCATTAGAGGTGGTGGAACTCAGTTGATCATCCACTCATTGGTCATCTCACGGCTTGACTACTGTAATGCTCTTCTCACCGGCCTTGCTCAATCCCAACTAGCTCCTCTCCAATCTGTCCTCAATGCTGCAGCCAGGCTTATCTTCCTCTCCCGCCGCTCTAATTCTGCTACTCCCCTTCAACAAAATCTGCACTGGCTTCCATTCCCCTACAGAATCCTCTTCAAACACCTCACACTCACATACAGGGCCATCTCTAATTCCATTGCTCCATATATCTCTAACCTCATCTCCATTCATACGACCTCCCGCCCTCTACGGTCAGCTGACGACTGTCGTCTCTCCTCCACCCTGATCACTGCTTCCCATGCTAGAGTACAGGACTTTGCCCGTGCTGCACCCCTTCAGTGGAACGCACTCCCTCGCTCCATTAGACTCTCCCCGACCTTGCAAAGCTTCAAACGGGCACTGAAAACTCACCTATTCATCAAAGCGTACCCTTCCACTGCATAAACCAGCTGGTTCTCCGACCCCTTGCCTGTTTCCTGTTTACATCCTGCTATCTAACCACCACCCCCTCGCTTGCACCTCTTGTAATCTGTCTGTCTCCCCTTCCTACTAGATTGTTAGCTCCTCCGAGTAGGGCCCTCTTCCCTCCTGTTGTCAAAGCCCACTTCTCTTCACATTTCACTCACAGCTCTCCTTTACTCCAACACTCAGTGACCATCTTCGTCTGCAAACTCCTCTCCATCATTGGCCTCAAGCCTCTAGTTGTATGTTGATTGAGTCCTCACTACTTATATCCAAGCTGTAATGTGTATTGATCTGTGGCGCTCTTTATTTGTACTGTATTTTTGTTATTTATTCAATGTTATGCCAAGTTTTGTTTCCCTGTATTGTTCCTTTGCACGGCGCTGCGAAACACTTGTGGCGCCTTATAAATAAAATTATAATAATAATAATCCAGTTCCCCCTCACTTAAACCCCTGGATGAAACTAGCGTTTGCATACCATCACAGATGTGATGGGCAAAATACATAAGAATGGACATAGTAGCACCATCGCTGAACCCAGCCCAAGATTTGTATACTGTTGATATATCCTAAAACCTAGGATGATAAAAAATAGACATTGTACAATGGGTGTGGTATAGGGGTCCGACAGTCAGGATCCTGACAGTCATTATCCCAATGTCGGGATCCCGACTGGCCGGATCCAGACAGCATGACGAGCTACACAAGCCGCCTATTCTATTCTCCCTCTATGGGGGTCGTGGACCCCCACGAGGGCAAATAGCCGACGGCCATCGGGTACCCGGCTGTCTGTGTTTTGACAGTCGGGATCCCGACGTTGGGTGAATGCCTGTCGGATCCCGGCTGTCAGGACCCCGTCCGGCACCCTTGTACAATGGAGATGATCACAAACAGCGAAACCAGGCAGCTGTCTTAGAGTTAATAGATGCAGCAGTGGTAGGATAATCTAACAGTGATAACAACAGTAACAAGTACTGAAACCTATGTGAAGATAAGTGGTGCTTGACTGTGTAGCACTGAAACACTCAACAGAGTAAAATATATTCACTGAACATGGAAAAATGTCTCTCCAGGTGGCCATCTTGGTAAATATGCCTGGCAAGCTTAAATAAACCAGATATTAGACAGTTGAGAAGTGCACTCCTCTCCAAACTCAGGATTGGAAATTGTATGAAGAAATGTTAACCATTCACAAGAAAGAGCAGCCTGATGGGCTTAAACAGAAAGAGGTGTCCAAACACCCTCCACCAAACATTACATTCCAAACAAAATAGCATGCAGAGAAAAAATACCTGGCGCTCTTCCAAGTTGAATCGTTTCATATAGCGTAAAACCACATGTATTTCTTCCCATGTAGGTGGAACATGTTAATCAATGAAAAAAAGAGTATCATTGTATAATACAGCTTGCTAATATATGACAAAAATACATAATAGAAGATCACACAAAAATAGATAAAACATAGCATGGAGGTAATCTGGAGAATTGTAATGGTGAATAATTTCCAAGTGTTGATTGAACTGTGGAAAAACTGTTCTAAAAGCACACACAGCCAGATGTATTAAGCATCAAAATGGAGAGTGATAAACTGCCAGCCAAGCAGCTCCTAACTTACAAGCCACATAATGAGTTTGAAAAATGACAGGTAGGAGCTGATTGGCTAGCTGATTATCACTCTCCACTTTATCAGTTTTGAAACTTGATACATCTGGACCATAGGGGTAAATGATGAGTCCTGGACACTCTATCACCTTATAAACAGATGCTTGTCGGTATCCGTTCACCACATCAACAGACACTGCCCATGTAGCCTTTCACGGACGCATTTCTACCCCAACTGGGGTCTTTCTCAAGGTGCAAAAAAAGTCAGTGTGATCTTCTCCTTTTCCAGTGTTGGAATATATCCTCCTACCTAGCCTATGGGAACTGTCCTGTGCAGCTGGGTCCTATACATTATTTTCCTATTTGTCCACTGACCTCCTGCCTTGCCCCTGGAATAACCTTTTGGCTGTCTCTGTAACATATCACTATAGAAATGTAAACAAACCGATTTGTTCCGCTGGTGCCACGGCATTACTTCCGGTAATGGTAATTTTCCGCGACACACTTCCAGTTGCGGGTAGAATAGGGAGATTCTTTATGTTTTTAAACATTCTCTAGTCATGTATGCAAGCTGCAATGTCACTTCCGCTCCTCAGGAGGGCACATACAATTGAACTGTACTTTATAAAACTCTGTATATCGAATATAATTGACTGATACATTTGCATTAGTCCCAAAATATCCAAAAGTAATTGTACCAGTCTATACTGTATATTAGTGTTTCTCCACATAAGTTGTTAATGTCCACATGGGCACTGTGAAATAAAAATGTTTTTTTTCTTATGCAGCCTTTGTTTAGGCTGCAGAGAAATACCAGGGTCAATTAAAATGCAAACGGGTATTTTTAAAAGTCAGGCACAATTGTTGTAATTCTTTTCCATTATGAGTCTACTGAGTAAAGAGTACCAAGTGCCAGTAATATACTATTTGGTTATGCGATAGAACACTCACAGAAGTGTTCAATTTTTTTCGCTTAAATATGTTTTTCATGCTGTCTTTAAATAACTAGATTATTTTTTAGTTAGTTTTCATATTTTTCTCTGGAGTACAATGTTTGAGCTTGATTCTCACATATTACAGTAATGTAAGAGTAAAACTTGGACAGCTGCAACTACTTGCATATACTAATTATCCCACAACAGCTGCATGTTTGATTGTCCGTAATTGTAACCACTTGTCATTTATTCATATTTCCTTAGTTGCTTTCATGGCAAAACAATTTTAAACTGACTTTAGTGAAGTCAGGTATGATGTGAACAACAATTTTTATGCATGCATTAAAGAGCAATGAATAATTTGCTTTTTTGAACAATAACATATACTGCAGTTTCATAGGAATTATATTCTTGAATGACTATAAATGCAATGTTTATTGATATCAAAGTTTGCTATTTGCCATATATGTGATCTGATATACATATTTAAAAAAGAACAGGAATTCTGTAAATGTCATCATTCTATTATAGACTGTGTTACTGTAATTCATATGTCAGTTTGAAAATAAGTGCTGTACCCAAAGAGAAGGTGTGGATAGAAAGATCAACCAAAGGTACTGTATGGAAACTGAAGAAGCCAAATAAGGAGAGACTAAAAGGCAGATTTATTAAAATGTATTCTTTACAAAAATTTACTAAAATAAAATGTAAAGAAAATGCTGCAGTGAGCCTTGTGATAATTAAATCATCCTAAAATAGCGTAACCACAGGGCTCACTTTGATAAGCCTGATCCTGCCAGCTTTCACTGGCCATATAAAGATAAAGCTGTGCTGGGACATGGCCAATGTGATCAGCTATGTGTGTACAATGTATACATAAGCTGATCACTGTAGAAAAAAAAAAAGTTAAAAAAAATGATACTTACCTAATTCTAGGGACTGGTGATTGGTGCTCCATTGAGGGCTGATGGTAATAGGGTCATCCTGTGCTGCTGCTGATCACTGTTGTACTAAAGTTGTGCTGCAAAGAAACAGCTCACTTTAAGGCACTTGGGGTCACACAGGAGAAGAGGATACAATGGCTGGCAGTGCTTCTTGGGCACCAATCACCTGCCTATCCCTTTAGGTTAGTATAAGCGGAGGTAAAGGGGAGGGGAGGGTTTTCTGTGCAGTGGGTAGTTAGTTGCAATGGTTGTTTGTACATGGTGATATTGCTGGCAGTGCATGTGCGGCACATACTAGGGGAATTTCTACAAAAAAGTACTGCTATAATGTTTGTCTCACTCCCACCAATCATCTCATGGTTCATGGCATATTAGGTGTGAGGACACATCTGTATATAACCCTATTGCACCAAGTCTAGATACTATATGAGAGCTGTTATGTTCTGTAGGTATATAGAAATTTTCTCCATGTTTATCAAATGCCAACTTTTATTTTCGAAGGATAAATTAAATGCATTGCTGGTACATCCAATGACTTGGGCAACCAAGGAAAACAGACCAAGAAAACATACAGAACAACTTCTTGAACCTTGTGCCAAGGAGGTGAGCAATCTTTTCTAAGAATTGGAAAATTCTTGTGCATGATTTCCAGATGTGGAAAAATATGCCATATGTACAAAAAACTTTTTGGCATACTCTTTCACTGAAGAGGTTATAGAATTCTGCAAGACCTTTTCTGTTACCAATGACCAAGTGTCCTCATCCACCAAATATCCCAGATACATCTCCTAATGCTATTCAGAATTTGGTATGGTGGTTTATTTAGCAAAATATCATAAAGAATAGCGTTACAATAACTCCTTTCAGATGGTCATAGTGATCAGTACTAGGCAGGGATTCAACAAAAGTTATATAATTAGTGGTGATTTGGAATTTCAAACTTTTTTATATAAAGGAGTACTTTTTGCACCAAATAGAGTAGGGTACATCAGAGATCATTTAATAACGTTGCTAATCCATCAAAAGAAGAACAAACTTTATCCTGTAGGAAAATCCAGGTCTGAGCAGAGAGGGATGATATGGCAATAAGAAAAGGTATTCTTATTGTGAGTTTTACAATAGTTCAGAATAAGATAATAGAGGCAACCATGGCAAAACATTTTCAATGGATGAAGTATGCACAATGAAGAACAATGGGGTGTGGCAAGGTCGTAACTACCATAGGTGCAGGGGATCCAGCTGCTATGGGGCCCAGATATAAGAGGGGCCCACTTTGCCTGTCAAAGTATCATATGCTGTATACATTTTTCAGCATTAGGTGATAAATAGGCGCCCTTACAAAATTTTGCTATGGGGCCCACATGTATCTAGTTACACCACTGGGGTGTGGTATAGGGGTTCAACAGTTGGGATCCTGACAGTCATTATCCTGACATTGGGATCCCGACTGGCCGGACCCAGACAGCATGGTAAGCGCAACAAATCCCCTTACGGGCTCGCAGTGCTCTCCACGCTTTGGGCACGGTGGCTCACTAAGCGAGACACTTATTCTATTCTCCCTCTATGGGATAAAATAGCCAATGAGATAAAATAGCCGATGGCCGTCGGGAACCCGGCTGTCGTGTTTTTGACAGTCGGGATCCTAACGTCGGGTGAATGCCAAATTGTTGCACAATGTCCACGTTCACCAAATTGTCAATATCCACTTCATGGAAATTGTCACAGATGCTGTAAAATTAGATAAATTCTGAGGAGAATTAGGGTTCTTGATTTACCGCAAGCTTAAATGTTTAATTGCAAATATTGTAAGAACAAAGGGGTTTATTCTGCTTGGTACGGTGGGACCGTATACGGGCGGATCAGGGTTTTTTTCATCTGCGCATGTGTAGCTTTCGCAATGCGCATGTGCAGTGACCGCACACCACTCACGGACGGGTCTCTCCGTGCAAAAAAACCTGTCCGCAAGAGTACGGTCATTGTGGGCGGCATGTGGGCATTTTTATGGGAGCGGCCGGAATAATGAGGAAAACTGGGTGTAAACATAGGCCTACACGGGGGTGTGCACACAAAATGTAAGGTGCACTTTGGACCACTTTGCATTTTGGACCAAAATCAGGCGGACGCCAAAGATAGCTCCAGATCACCCCTAGAGATACCGTATGAGAGCGGACACCTGGGTCTGCTAATTAACGCTGATTACTACACCTGAATGTAATAAGCAATGCTGCAGCCTATTAAGTGAAAACCATGATTTCACTACCTGCAAGCCACACACAGCCCTCAAACACATTGGAAGCATATCTTTCTACACTTCTCTACATGTAAAGGTTGGTTTAATTTAAGGTAAGATTCATTCTGCGACCTGCTTATATATGTCAAGGTAGTTATTTTATAATCATCTACACCCATTCAGAAAGTGTTTTGGTATACTTTAAAAAGCAGGACACTCAATTCAAAGAAGTCAACATGTGTCAACTTTTTCACTGTAACACAAACATAACAGTTTTTTATATGGAAAAAGACACATAACCCACATCTAAGAGCAACAAGGATGTTTTTGGACTCAATTTCTACTGTGACGTACGCTCAGATATACGGAAGGTGTCGGTGTGAAAACGGACAACATCCGTCCGTACACGGTGGCGAACAGGTTTCGGTAGCTAAGAGGGAGATCCGTCTGTAGACGGTGGCGTACGCTAAAGTGTATGCCACTCCTCATTGTCGGTGTTTGTGACCGTCCGTGTGCGGCTGTTCTATGGGCGGACTTACGCTCACCGTCCGCGTATGGGAAACATACAGTGAAATGGACCATACGTACGTTTCACCGACCTAACCAGAATAAGGCCCAAAATCCCCAAGCTTTTACTGTAAGTGCCAGGTATTACACATTACACACATTTAAATAATGTACTGTATGTTATTATTGCAGCATTGTATAGTACTGTACATACTGTATATAAAAAAGAAACAATATAAATAATATTCATAAGCTCAATCAAGACTAAGGCCAGTATTCAATGCTCCCAATTTACATTTTTTTTTGGGCGAATGGGGCTGTTTTCACTCCTTGCGGTGAATTTTTTCCACTGAAAATATGATTCACCCTATTCAATGTTCACTGTTCGCCGAAAGTGAACAGTGAATGCCGGCCAGTTCTCCGTTTCATGCTCGCTGCAATTCGCTTGTGCATTCAACATCTTTTTAAGGAGAATTGGAAAGTGATCTTTTAAAATAAAGGGGTTTTTTTGGGTGTAAAAAAATCAGATTTTTTTTCTGTGAAGAGGCATGCTATTTTTATTCATGTGCTTGAAGCACATTTATATATATATATATATATATATATATATATATATATATATATTTTTTATCATTATTATTATTATTATTTTTACACTTTCACCAGCAGGGGCTCAGGAGCCGCTCATTAGATATTCATATATTCACTTCACTCTGGTCCCGATCAGATTAGCGGCACCCTACCCCTGTCCTGTGCCAGCATTCTCAGTGGGCAGCCTCTGCTGACTGTGCCCCTGGAGCCCTCCCCCACAAATTCTGGGGTAGGCAGGGAGGCTTACATCTCCCTGCCTACCTCCGTCCCCCGGCTTAAAATTCACCAGCAGGGGCAGCGAGCCCCTGCTGCATTGAATAGGATGACAGGGAGGGCTGGCAGCGAATGCTGCAGCCCTCCTGAACCCAGCGAATGTGCAGCGAATCCTAAACAGGATTCGCTGCACATGGAGAATAAAAACATTGAATACTCCCCTAAAGGAGTATATTGTAGTATATTTACTACAATTTTAATTGTATGTAGACATGTTTTAAATAGCGTTTTGACATATTTACGGAAATCCAGTATTCTTATAGGCAGTGGCGTAGCTACGTTTTGGGCCCCCCCCCGCCATTAGGGCCCCCCCCCGTCACCGCCCCGCCGAGCACCCCTACCCCGCCGCCCATGCAAACCCCCCCTCAATCCCCCACAGCCTTACCTATCGCGCTGGTCCCGGCGGCTCCGTTCTTCTGCTGAGGACCACCAGAAAATGGCCGCCCCCATACAGCAGACAGTTTCAGAGATTTGTGTGCTATATGGGGGCGGCCATTTTGTGGTGGTCCTCAGCAGAAGAACGGAGCCGCCGGGACCAGCGCGATAGGTAAGTCTGCGGGGGATTGAGGGGGGTTTAACTATAGCACCGCAGACCCCGGCGCCCCCACATGCACAGCGCCCCCCCGCGGTGGCGGGGGCTGCGGTGCTATAGTTACGCCCCTGCTTATAGGAAGCCATGTATTTGTGATATGTACTTTTGTGTTGTCTTGTAAATGGCTAGATACTAAACTTGATTTGGTATTTTTTGTTTTTCAAAAAAAAATGATATTGCCTTGTACTGTAGATCTAATGTATCTTTAAGTACAGTATCCAGTTTAAGAATTGAAATAGTTTTTTTTGTATAATTTTCCTCATTTCCTGTGCACATATATTCTATTGAGTTGTAAAAAGATCTGATCTGCATTCATTTTTGTTCAGTAGTTGGCATTTTTTTTTTCTTTATCACTTATATTTTCTGTTCTCAATAACACATTTCTATCCATTTTATTAACTTCTAGAGGTTTTTGTCTGCCATACGCTGCTTCAGTTGTGCAGTTACATTTCACTCTAATAAACTGTCCTTTAGGTATATTGTATGTGTTTTCCAAATCTTTGCCTGCGACCTTTTGAAATTAAGGTATCTGTTCTATTCCACTGGTTTTATATAGGTTTTGGTAGGTAGCATTCCATCTATTATTGACAGTGCAATATCAAGGAAACTAATATCTGTAATATTGTAGTACTGTGGGGGTTATTCTAGTTTTTTCAGTCTGTCGAATTCGGCTGCTTCCGAGTGATGTAGAATCAGGCCCATTGCGTGCACATTAATCATGGCCATAAAGGACTTTAAAAAAATGCAGAAAGTTTTGCTTTTTTCTAGCCTTTGTAGAAGGAATCAGTCTATTACTATCAAGCATTGTTAAATAAGAAGCTTGAGCTGATCTTACTGTGCATAAACAATAGATCCATTTTTCTGCAGTAAGTAACAGTTTGCTGGGATAGTGTTTTAATTGGTGCTTTCTTTACACATATTGGGCATGATTCATACAGAAAATCACTATTAGTAAATTTTTGGTAATCTGTGCATGTGTGACCCCTTAAACTGTGGTTGCATTCTAAAATGCAACCGCAGTTTAATGGCTAGTGGGGGCAGTGTCAAGGCGGTAGTGTGATGTTGTGGGGGCTTGACATGGTGTTGCGTGGCGCAGTCAATGAGTTATATTTTTTAGCAAGACTACAACTCAAGCTGAAACAGGCACATTATCAGTTAATATTATTTTTTAAAATAATATTTATGTCATAATTTTTATAAGGCCGAGCTTGTCTATTAGTCTTTTCTGCAGGAATAAGGCTACTATTAAACAATTATCTTTAAAATACTGTTATCCGTATACTGTACAAGAGTCGAGAGTGGACCCCCTCATTCAAAATGCACTGCACTGGTTCCCCGCTCATTAGATATGCACTGCGTTGGGTCCTCACTCAATAGACATGCATAATGTGCATAATAAATGAGCAGTTCCTGTCTGTGCATATCTAATGTGCAGGTACCCGGTGCAGCACAACAAAGGATGGGAGGCAATGGAGCTAGAGCCAGTGCCCCCTTTAAGGCTGGAGCCTGGTGGCAGATGACTCCATTTCCCCCAGGAGTTCCACCACTGCTCTAGACCACACTCTCCATCTTTTTCTTTGATACTATCATTACCGTACTACATGTGTTAGCCAACTGGTGGCTAGACATAGATGACAACACACTTAGGGCTACATTTACTAAAGCTTCTAAAAATGAAAAGAGCAACCAGATTGTGTATATCATTTCTCTAGTGCATTTAAGAAAATGATAGACAAAATCTGTTTGATTGCTATGGACAACATCACCTCTTCATTTTTAGAAGCTTTAGTAAATTTACTCTAAATGTCTTGTGGATACAGTATGTGAAATTACTTGGAGACTATTCCTTAACTTTTCTACCATGGATTTTTTCCAGTTTGAGTCAGAATTTGATGTTTTCTGCCCTTCATTGTTAAAATCAATATGTGTTCTGAAAGCAGACTTTAAAAAACTAACTTTCAATGAGCCCTCTTCCTTGTTTCATCCTGGACAAAATCAGGCTATATAGGGATAAATTTTGACTCACAAAGCTGTGAATTTGCCAACTAAATGCCACCCGCCGGCCGCACGAACACCTTGCATGGTGAATATAACTGAACGCATACAAATGGATGTTTTGCATAAACAGCCATTCACAGCCTTGCGTGCATGGCCGTAATCATTCGATGGTCACTGACCATCAAATGATTTCTAAAGCATTCACAAATGTAAGTCATTCACTGGTGATTTGCGGCAACCTGAACAGGGCGGGCAGCTGACACCCGATGATGTCAGCTGCCCACCCCAGCACCCACATCATGAATTGCCATGGGAATGAACAGCATTTTCATAGGGATGCCCATAAAACGCTGGGTGTTTCCATGGGCACAACCGATGCCTGACACCCCCACCCACACTGCTCCATGCCAACATGCCGGCGACTATATAAGTTGCTGCGACCATTTGTAAATGGAGCCTGTCATCACATTTTTAACAACACATAAAAACATAATACACACACCAATAGAGGCTAGAATGTGTGGCCTGTTAAATAGGCGAGGCTCACCACAAAATAAGGCAGATTCTCCGCATTTAAGGGCATCCTCACCGGCCTATTACAGCGAGGATTTCCTTAAAACATTGAATACGGTGGGGGGTTTTGACAGTGAGGATGGTTTTTTTTTGCCGAGGAGAAGCCATCCTCACCGTAAAAAAACTCTCACCGTCACCAATACATATATATCATAAATAAAGGATAATAATAATATTCACCAATACCCCCATTGATAAGTATGGTATACCGATAAACCTTTTAAGCTATTTTATTCTGCAGCTAAGCTACAATTAGCAAATAACTGGTATTATATTTATCCCTAAAGTCATTCATCCTATTTGGTTTACTGTATGTTGATTATGAAATATATCACTAGATTGAAAAAAAAACCTGACAAAATCTAGGACATTGGTATCAATATCACAGCATTCTAACTCTGTGATCTTTCTCATGATCAGCTGGGAACTTTTCTTCCCTCTACTCCTTCAAACTCCCCATCACCTTTTCCATTATCTTTTTTTTATCTTGATCTACAATTTTTCCCTTCATTTCCTTCACTACCATGGCCAGATTCTGGCAAATGCCAAAGGGGACGATTTTTTTCCACCCCAAGGGTTAATACCCACCTCCTGATTGCTGCACAGAGAGAGCTGCTGGACTTGAGCCACACTGGAGGCTCTCTCCGTGTGCAGATCAGGTCCAGGAGAGAGGGTGGCATCTCATGTGGCTTTTCCCCCTTCTCATGCAGGCCGGGATCAGCAGCAGACACATGCCTGGTGGATGTGCATGCACAATTGTCAGGGCCTATTCAGCAGCTAAGTCCATCAATGTTCAAAACTTCAGTAAATCTACCATGTCAGTTTGTTTGCTAATGTTTCCTATACTGGTGTATGACTCAGTGATCTGAGACACCAACTGGACACACATGAGACAAAATGGATTCACAGACTTGACAGTGTCAGTCCCCGTGGATTGAACGAACAGTTAACATTTAATATGTTCTTCTGAATTAGTCCTATCTCCATCCCCAGCTGATCTACACCTACTGTTACATTTTTTGTCTGTGTGTTTATAAGATAATTGAATACTGCACGTAATGGGCTGTTTATCTATATAAGCAACCCACTTATTGTTTGCACACACTGTATTTCTGCATCGCCTTGTATCACATTTATGTGTCACATTTTATCACGTTTTGTATGCTTTTTTCAGGTTCCCCCAGCAACGGGACGCGCTGTGAGGCTGGGACCAATCCCAGCTAGAGCCGGCCGAGCAGGACGAGGAACGGAAGTGACGGGAGTGCTGACAGTACAGAACTTCCGGGTACCGTCGGTGCGGCAGCGCTGGCCACAGACGGCCAGTCCACGTCGCGGCCCTCTGCAGGGTGGACCCCAGATAACACACTATATAGGTGTTAAGACTGTTCTGCCTTCTTATTTTATGCACATATTTTTGCTTTGATAAAGGGGGTCAAATTTTGAAACGTTAGCACCAAGCTTTGTGTGTTTGGCTGTTTCTTCTGTCATGAAGTCCGGGGGAATGCTTTCTCCATCTTGCCAGCATATTACCTCTATCAGAGCAAGCACCCAGGCAGCTTCATTTAAGACACCGGAGTGCCGGTCCACACACCAGGACACTATATATATATCGTCTGACTTACTGAGGCTGCCCCGGTGCATTCTGTCAATGTGCAATGTACAGATGCAAAACAAAAAGTGGCGCTTGGAGATTGTTGCATTAATACTTGTATTCAATAATCACTAGTGAATATAAAATTTATGGGAAAACATACCCCATTATTATGGTGTGAGAACAATAACATAAATCAATTACTTATCTTATAAAGCCAAGTGTGAAAAGAAACCCCCCCCCCCCCCCGTTGCCACCCAGGCAGCTGCCTTGTGTTATACCGGAAGCTGTTAACCTCACTTCTGGCCTGGCACAACTGCTAGTTGCTAGTGTGTTATGGTTGCCATGGAAGCCTGGTTTCTGGTCTTACTGCAGGTTGGTTACCACAGAAACCAAGCTCCATACTGTACCTTATCATAGCCCTTGATGTTGAAGCTCTTAGTAATCTGCATTTGTACTAGTCTGGACTGGCACTATGGCCCTTATTCTGATTCACTCGCAAAGGCAAATTCCTTCTCAAATGGACAAAACCATGTATGTTGACACTGTTGGGTCAAAAAACTGCAAGGTCGACAGGGGTTTAGGTCGAAGGGGCTCTAGGTTGGCATGGAACAAGGTCAACATCAGAATCAGAATCAACTTTATTGGTCATGTATACTTGTGTATACTATTAATTTGATTTGGATTGCATTGCAACAGCCAGTTAGGTACAGACAAACAGTGACAGATATACAAACACATACATGTATATGCTAGATGTACCCTAGGGGATATAGAGGCAGGGAACACATACCCGACGAGCTGCACAGCGCCTATGCATCCATCAGCAGCACCACTGGTGGTTGCAGCAGCCGGGTAGGTAACAATATAAGCAGGGACAGTACAGTTATCACACAGAGAACACATACACGCCGAGCTGCGCAGCACCTAGGAAGCCATCAGCGGCACCACTGGTCATTGCAGCAGCCAGGTAGTTAACAATATACAAAAAAGATAATGTGTCCAAGACACATAAAGTAGTGTTCAGATCTCCTGCGCTCTGTGAAACAATGATAATGGTACAATGGAGGTAAGCTATCACATTCCTATTAAATGCAGAGCTCTGCATTTAATAGGAATGTGATAGCTCACCTCCATTGTACCATTATCATTGTTTCACAGAGCGCAGGAGATCTGAACACTACTTTATGTGTCTTGGACACATTATCTTTTTTGTGCATATCTTGTGTGGTGTAGGGCCACTATTCAGTGTTTGGACCTCCAGCCGATCTGGAGCGTGGACTGTGTATCAAATTCTAATTTCTTCTGTTCAGTTAACAATATAAGCAGGGTCAGTACAGTTATCACACAGGTAACATATATTCGCTGAGCTACACAGCGCCTAGTCAGCTATCAAAGGTGCCACTGGTCATTGCAGCAGCCAGGTAAGTACACTTTAAGCAGACAGTACAGAGAGAAAGTACAGTTATCACACATGAGACAAGGGGTTACATATGACTGAGTGCACAGTTCCTAGGAAGCCATTTGCGGTGCCATCTTGAAGGGCTTAACAGACCATTTTTACTGTAGGGAGAGCCAGCGTGGGTGGTGGTAGTAGTGGCAATGGCGGGGAGGAGTCAGTCAGTGAGGCTGGGGGAGAGTCAGTGAGGCCAGTAGGGGCACTAGCGCCACTGATCTCACAGGGAGCTAGTGCGGCCTGCTGGGGGGTGATCCTACTGGCCCCTGGGTGTCATGCCGGTGGCCCATGGCCAATGCGCCCCCTGTCCCCCTCCTGTCCTGGCTGGGGGGAGATGGGGGGAGTCACTAAGTGTGCTGGTCCTCTCACTGCGTTCTGTCCTGACCTGACCTGTGCCGTGTGATTGATGGTGCTGGATGGTGCTGCCTGGGGTGCTGGGTGATTCTGCCAGGGGCTTAAGATGATTGATGCTTGTACTGGGGGTGCCAGATGATGCTGCTGGAGCTGCAGCGCTGCCCACCTCTGGCCGGGTGTCGCTGCATCCTGCACTCGGCACTCCTTTCTTCCCAGCCTTCTCCCCTCCGCTAGGCACTTCGGCGCTCGCTTCACCAGCCTCCTTCCTCTGCTCGCATCCTCTGCCTTCTCCCTCTCCTCCCCTGCCACCGCCATGCTGCTCCGGGGTGGTGGAGCTCCGTGGATAGGAGAACAAAGCTCCACATGCATGCAACCATCCCCCAGTCTCCACCGCATGACAATAGGTCAACACAAGCATTAGGTTGACATGGTCTAGGTCAACACTCAACAGGTCGACATCGTTTTTTTCACTGTTTTCACATATATAGAGGGTGATTAGTGTCTGTATCAGAACACACCCCTTACCATACACTTATTGTGTGTCTTAATATCACTTAATTATTTTATCTGTGATACAGTAGCACCTGAGCATTAATATTACAGTAACAAGAACAGCAGATTTTACTTACTCCGGCAAGCGTTTTTTCTTCTTTTTTTTCTGTTGGTCTCTGCATCTATAATATACAATTTTAACTTCCTCTAACATGCAATGAAACCCTCCTAGTGTATTTGCCTACTAGGAGATTACATAGGTCCCACTAGGCACATATACAATTCTCCCGTGACAGCAACAGTATACTTTCATTTTTATAACTGGTGTTTTATTTATTGCTTTTTTTAAGGTTTCAATTAGTATCATGTTTATTAGGTTGCTAGATATAGTTCCAGTCAGTAACGTACAGCACAAATGCAGATTCCTGAAACCTACAACATCAAGGGCTATGAAAGGGTCCGGCACCAGGTTTCCGTATTAACCAACCCACGTTGAGACCGGACGCTGGGCTTCCATGGCAACCAGGACACATTAGCAATGGGGAGGGGGTTTCTTTTCACGCTTTGCTTTATAAAGTAAGCCAGTGGTTCCCAAACTTTTTGAATCACGGCACCCTAATTTATCATAATATTTTTCAAGGCACCCCTAGGCCAAAAGTTTGTTACTGAGAGTTTCAGAAAAAATATTAAATTAAATAAATTGTGATTAAATTGTATCCTTAGGTCCAGTTATGTGGTGAGGAACATGATTCACTTCTGTTTACCCACATATTCTATAATTGGAAGCCAGGAGCACTGATTTTGCCTATCTTATTGGCCATAAATAATTTTTATTGGTTCTGGACCACCAACCTGAGGCACCCCTGCAAGTGCTCCGAGGCACCCCAGGGAGCCTAGGTGCACAGTTTGGGAACCACTGAAGTAAGCAATTGATTTATGTCATAGTTCTCACACCTTGATAATGGGGTATGTTTTCCCCGAAACAACAGATTCACCAGTGATTATTGAATACAAGTTTTAATGCAACAATCTCCGAGTGCCACTTCTTGTTTTGCATCTGTGACATACTTGCCTACTTTTGAAAACTAGTTTCTGGGAGATTATAGTTGGTAATATAATTGTACACAGCGTACCACTGAGGGGTTGTGTTCTGCTCCACCCAAAGGGCGTGTCTAGTTCCATATATGGAGAGATTGTGAAAATAGATTGTAAACGTGGCACCTAGCAGCATTGGTGTGTAGTTTGTATGTTATTTGTATGTATCAAGTACAGCCTCTTGTATGTGTCAGGGATACTAAGGGGTACATCCTCTCACCATGGAGGACAGACTAAGAAGACTTACCGAGAAGGCAATTGTGTGCAGTACATACAGGTTAGAGGTCAATTCAGTGAGATGAATATGGTAGTAACTGGTCATGCAAACAGGAGGGAGATAAAACAGGGCGATTCTCTTCAAGTGTTTAGTATAAACTGTACCAACTGTTATGAATAGACTATACTTTGTTCTATTCTTTTTCTTATCTTCAATATATGACTTCTGACATGCATATTATTTATATGACAATATTTATAGAATTGGCATGTGATTTACTAAATTTGTAAAGTTTTAACATCATTTATATGTTAAAATTCACAATTGTTTCTGTTGCTTTTAAACAGTCCATGGAAAAGGAGCAGTTATTGTGATTTAAGTCTTTAACCCATATCTAAACACAGACCCAAACCCAGATCTAATAGTGGTCTAATAGAAAGTGAACTCTCACCTTGTGTGAGTTTTAGGGGGCAAAGACTATAGGCCTTATTTTGGTTCACTCCTTCTTGCAAATTCCTTCTTAGATGGACAAACCCATGTGCTCTGCAGGTGGTGCAGATGTAATTTGTACAGAGAGAATTAGATTTACTTCAAAGTGAGATCTTTATTGCAGTGTACAAATAAAGCAGTCAGTATTTTCCCCGCACAGAAACAAAATAACTCACCCAAATCTAATTCTCTCTGCACATTTTACATCTGCCCCCTGCAGGGCACATGGTTTTGTCCATCTAAGAAGGAATTTGACAGAAAGAGTGAATCAGAATAAGGCCCTAAGACAGGCGTGCTACTGAAGATGGAGTGTTGCCCATAGAAACCAATGAGATAATTCTTGGGGTTATTATTTTGCACCTTCTAGAAGATAATAGATATAATCTGATTGGTTGCTATGGGTAATGTCCCATCTTTAATAGAACTCCCATCTTAGTAAGTTTACCCCTCAGAAGGCCCAAAAAATTCAGAACAATTATTTGCATGCACTGTAGCTGTGCACTTTTGTTTTCAACATTTTGCTAAATGATATTTGATTTTTATATCTAGCTTTATTTTATTCCCATCACAAACATTCTTTATAAATGAAGAGAATGAAGCTTCAGTTCATGGTATAGTGAGTTAGAAGGTCTATTTCAAAAGTCTTGGAAGGTCATGGAGCCTGTCATTATTATTTTTTTCTAACAACTGCACAGTTAAATAAATCATTTAAGGTCTCTCCCTTACAATTGTTGATTTAAGATGTTCCTCTGATCTCTCCTGGATGGAATACAAATGACTATATGAACAAAGTTTAGGAGACAGAATCTGGAAAGTAAGCCCCAGTGAGTGCAGTCATGTTTTTTTTTGTGATGTCAAGACCACACATTTTAAGAGGTCAAAGAACTTGAACAAGTTTACCTCTATTTTCTACTAGCTTCTGTATGATTGTAGTGTGAACAAATGTTCTCTCTTTGTGTGAAGTATTTGGAAAGCTCTGTTTTCTTCCTATTTATTAGAGAGATGAATGGTTCTTCATTAAACATTATTCTGGAGATTGCATTGCTCATAGATTGTAGATAGCAAAAATGATTGACATTTCCTATGGCTATGATTGATAGTTTCTGGGGGATCCTCTTTTTTTCTAGCAAATATTCATTTCTTCAAAATATTGCAAAGACAAATGATTTACTTACCAGTGAGACTTGGAGCATTTAAGTCTCTGATGTAAGTTACCAGTACAACCTAAGGAGGTATTAGTATAGGTAAGATAGGTAAGCAAAAATGAAGTATGCACATCTGATGGATTGTAACTTAAAAACCAAGGAGACAATGTATGTTTATATTGTTGGAAATTGCCTTTAAGTAGCATTTACAGAATTGACAGTACTGCATGATATGCATAAGAAAAGGCTTTATTTATTTTCAAATGCAAATGCAAATAGTTATACTAACATACAGTAGCTATACAGCACTGCAGTGATAAATATCTTCCCCCCCCTTCTGTACTGTAGAAGAAGCTAAGAGGAGATGTAAAACTTTATTTCCTATATAAACAGTGGGAAAAAAGAAGTTTCAGTCAGGTTTCAGAGACACAAGTATAATAGAAGCAGAGCCAGATTTTACCTAAACCCTCTATGTATGGTTACATTTGGGAGGTATGCACAGTATGGGGTAAGTTTACTAAGCTCCTGGATATCTACCATGTGTTGCTGAGATCTTGCTTGATATCAGCCATTTTTATATGCATTTTTTTTGGGGGGGGGGGGGGGGGGAATTTAGTAAAATAAGAAGTTCCCATGTTTGGCCAATTCATATTTTCCAATAGTGCACTTGTATTCCAGTACCATGTTTTCCAGACACATTTTCCAACTCTGTCAATCATAGATGGATTTTATTCCAGATTATGGCCCTTATTCTGATCGGTGCGGCCGGAGCCGCATATGCGGCTCTGACCGCACCAGGCGAATCCCCGCCTTCCATACGGATCGCCACGGCCGTCCGTACGCGGACATGTGGCGATCCGCATGAATGTGTACGGGGATACGCCTCCTCCATGGTGGGAGCAGCCCCTGCATTCGATGGTCGCCGAACATCGAATGCAGGGCCGCACGCTCCACCAGGTCCCGCTACACAAGACCACACGGACACTTGTCCGTGTGAAATATTGTATGGGGGCGGGCAGCTGACATCCGGCGATGTCAGATGCCCGCCCTGTACCCACGCGTCATAGCCTCATTAGCATGCGTACGCCCCGCGTTTGCATGGGAACGCCCATGAAACGCGGGGCGTATGCATATGCAAATGAGGCTTCGTAGCCCCTCACGCCCCTATCCACCCCCTTTGCGGCGGCCAAAATACGTGTACGGCGAAATCGGCTGCACATGCGCAGAGTAGCCTCTGCACATGCGCAGACCGAAAACATCGGCGGAACGGCCGCATGCGGCCGTTACCGCACGAAGCAGAATAAGGGCCTATATGTGACCAAAGTCATGGAAATATGACCAATACTGGAAGGTTGAAAGTCTCACACAGGTGAGTGCCATGTCACTAGCCATATAAATAGGCCCCAATCCATCTGAACCTCATGGGTTTAGTGAGAAGCGTGTATAGAGGTAGTGCTTTGTAGTTGGAAAGCGTGTTTTGTGAATTCTGAGATCTTTATTGTGTCTGTGAATTGTATTGTCTCAAAATTTGGTTTTGGTTATTAATAGTTTGTCTCATTTTTCTTTTTCTGTCATTGTCTTTTCTTGTTTGTCTATAGTCTCTTTTTGCGTGTGTGTGTGTGTGTGTGTGTGTTTGTGGAGTGTGCTGCTTGTGTAGAAATAATGAAGTAGTGTGTTTGCCTTTATTTTCATTTTATGTGCTTTTGTGTGTTATGGCTGAAATTAGCCATGTGGGGAAGGTGGAGGAGGTTGCAGTGGTGGAGGTGCTGATGATACTGATGAGGTGCATAGGATCAGAACCACCCACAATGTCAATGTTACCTTTGTATGGAAAATGGCCTGGTCAGCAAAATTATGAAACACTACTGGCAGATGTTTGGGCATGAGGTAATGAAAGTTTTAACATGTGGTAAGAATTCCATTCAGCAAAATATTGTGAAAGCAGACCATGAAGAAGGGCTGCTGTGCAGGATGGATGACATGTGCCTTAAGCACTTATATGACATCCAGGGCAAGATGTCAAATGAGGACAAGTCAGCATAGCATATAGGAGGTGGCTCCCCTTATGTGGCATTTACCTGGAGTATGAAGAACCACTTCAGATACTTATACCTCCTTAGGTTGTCCTGGTAACTTACATCAGAGACTCAAATACTCCAAGTCTCACTGGTAAGTAAATCATTTGTCTTTGCATGTGTGAATATATTATCTGTAATTAGAGTTGCAGTGGGATTCTAGATTTGGTGAGTTTTAATATAGATAACAATAAATTATTGTATGTTCTTTTGTGTTATAGTAGGACGATTTTGATTAATTTGGAAATGCATAGTGTGTATTACTTTCCATGGCACTGTTGCAGGTGTTTTAGCTTACCAGACAGACCAGTTTAATGAAAATTGTTTCTTTTTTTGATAATTTTTATAATTTAATAAAATATGGCACACAGCATATAATACAGCATTTACTGTAAACATGTAACATTGTAAAATGAGAACACATTGATAAGTAGTGGCATGTACCAAGTATTTATAAAAAATAAAAAAAAGTAAGGAGTTAAATATTTTTATGCATGTCAATACAGAAGATGACCTTTTGTCAGAAACCGCAGTGCATGTTCACACCGGCGCATGCATCTGTGCTCCTTACATTGCTCGCTGGTGTGTCTTGCGGCGCAGGCCCCTGTCCTGTGCTATCCCCGGGTTCTCTCCATGGCAGAATCTGAGTGGCATTGCCCTGAACTATTGCCGGCATCCCACGCTGGTCCCGGGCTGTGCCCACACCACAAGGGCGCCACCATTACACCTGCAATCACATTAATCTGTTGTCCAATGATTTCTCTGTGACCCTTGTTGCTCTGACCTGTGCACTGACTAAAGGTGTGCAAAGGTACTTCCTGAACTTAACTGCTGCTGCAGCTTGCAACCAATCACAGACCAGCTGGGGGGATATAGGCCCATTACCCCTGCCTTGAACAACTTGTCTGATTCCTGTGTGTATCCAGTCCTCAGCGTTCCAATGCTCCAGGATCCTGTCCAGAGTCCCTGTAGTTATCCTGTGCAAAACCCTGTGCAAACTGCTGGTGTCATCTGCTGCTAATTTTAAAGTTTCCTGGCTCTCTTCACCTGCCAGGTTACCTTCCTCGCTGTCTTCCATCTCCAGCTCCCAAGAAAAGAGGATAGAGCACTCCAGCATCTTCAAGCAGAGTTTGCTGTTGCCCTTAAAGGGTCATACCACCTTTTGACTCCCAAGTCAACACAGGTGTCAACTCTCCAGTTTCCTGTCAACTCCCATGTCAGCTCCCAGGCCATCAACAGCCATGTCGGCTCCCTTGTCGCCTCTCATGTTGACTCCCAGGTCATCAACAAGCTCCTGTCAACTCCCAGGTTGTCAACAAGCTCCTGTTGACTCCCAGGTCATCAAGATCCCTCCAGCTCCCAGGCCATCGACTACCCTCCGGCTTCCAGGGCGTCTACAGTACTGTGTCGGCTTCCAGGCCGTCAACACTCCGTGCCAGCTCTTAAGCCACTGCTATCACTCCGTCCTTCCAGGCCAGCGCAGACCAAATATCAAGTACCAAGTTCCAAGTTCCTCAGTACCAAGCTCCAAGATCACTGACACTAGTCACCGTCCATCTCATGTGACTGGCCAGTTAGCTGTGGGGAACTCAGGTCAGAGGGCCGAGACCTCACCACCGAATGCAGCAGATTCCAAACCTCCTTGCGAGAGTTCCCTGGTGAAAACCGTCTGTGGTTTTAGACTTCACGCCTCTGACCAGAATCTCGTCAACTCCCCCCAACTAGCTGTACCCGCAGTGCCAGTGATACTTCTATGAACTGTTCCTACTTAAAGACTCCTGTGGTCCAGTTCCCAGCATCCACCACTGAGCCACTCCTGCCACAGCTGGGAACACCAGAGACCCGAGCCCTGACACCTTTTATTAACATTATTGATGGGCATGCTGGGACTTGTTATATGTATTAAGGACGAAACGCATAGGCTTTCCACATTACCTACCTGCATTCTAAGATAAGAAATTTTATATTTGTATTTTATATTCACTGTCTATTTTTATATATGAAATCTTTTCTTGGGAATTTTTTAGAATTATTTTTTATCTATGTATTTTGACTACCTTATTTTTACCATGAATTTGTGTATGCTTTAGAAATTTAAATTAATTTACATTTTAAAATTTTAAACAAGTCATTTCTCTTCCGACTGGTTTTTTATATACACCGGTAGATTATTAATTATACTAGATTGTATTATTTTTAGATACCATAGCTTGCTGATACTTTTATCAACCCCCTTTCCATACATTTTTTCTGAGGTGACTCACCATCACCTAATATTTAAAAGTTGGCTGACGCCCATGAATATTGGGAGTATCTAACTCGCAACAAAGCACCTGGGCTTTTGAAAGGACCTCCACCACACTTCTGCATTGATTATATATACACATGCAAGAAATGTGTATATATAATCAATACAGGAGGCCGGGTCTTGCAAACATAAGACCGGGGGGGTTATTCTAGTCCATTCTTTCTGACAAAATCCTTCTTAGATGGACAAAACCATGTACACTGCAGGTGGGGCAGATGTAACTTGTGCAGAGAGAATTAGATTTGGGTGGGGTTTTTCTTCAAAGTGAGATCTATATTGAAGTGTAAAATCATGCAGTCAGTATTTTCCCTGCACAGAAACAAAATAACTCCCCCAAATCTAATTCTCTCTGCACATGTTACATCTGCCCCCCTGCAGTGCACATGGTTTTGTCCATCTAAGAAGGATTTTGTCAGAAAGAATGAACTAGAATAAACCCCCGGGTTATTATAGTAGTAGACAATATGTCATTACATTAGGAAAGCAGCCTATTGAGCCGGAAGGCGTGTGGATGCATCACACTGCTGCTGGATTGGATAGTTTTCTCTGGCCTCCACTGTCTGATTGACAGATTGGTTAGGATAAGTTGTATCGAATGCCCGCAGATGCCACGCCCTCTGACGAAGTCATCTGACGTTAGTCGTGGATTGCGGATGCTCTCCTCTCTGACGACTGGCTGAACCTTTGGCTTGCGTCTGCCGTGGTGCTGCATTGCAAGCCAGCGTGTGGTCGCTCGGTGGGACCTTTGCTCAGGCGGATGCCCAGCTGTATTGCCATGGTATTTATACATATGCCGTGTGGTAACCAGCCCATAGTGTTCTTTATCTTGGTACGAGTTTTCACTTTGTGTACCCTGGATTGTTGTTTCACGTCTATTAAAATACTCTTTAAATGCACTCCAATCAGGCGCTCCTTCTCATTTGCTTGCTTGTACAGATATATATATATATATATATATATATATATATATATATATATATATATATATATATATATGGAGTGGGCGTGAACCCCTGCGCCGAGTGTATTTCACAGAAAGTCACCAGTAAATGCAAAGCCCCAGTGACTAGACAAGGGGATGCTTAGCACCAAAGTTAGTATTTCCAACTGCTGCTGCTTCTCTCTATGGGGTGAGGACTCTGGAATCCACAGAGCGAAGGATGTCTAGAAGAAGGCAGAGAGAAGGCGCTTCATGGTGCAAAAACGTTAAAAAGCTTTTTAATGGACAATGATAAAATCCAGGCACAGGCAAATATAAGACTCGTACCATGTATAAAAGCACTGTGGACTGGGTACCACAAGGTTTAAAATATAGCCAAAGGGCTAGACTGCTCACACTTTGGCGCTGGAACCGGATTCTCCTAGGACACCGCTATGCTGGTTTGCAGGGAAGCATGCAGGGGGCACCAGGAACCAAACGTCAGCTGTGAGTAGAAAGGAGCGTCGTAGGCCACGCCCTGACGCGTTTCGTCGTATAGACTTCGTCAGAGGGCGTGGCTACTACGTGCGCTCTAACAGTTTAAATAGGAAAGGCACTATCAATCAATAAAAATTTGCAAACGGCAATTGGTTGCCGGAAAAAAGTGGGCGTGAATATAGAAGGATATGGGGCTGGCCTCTACGCTGTTCAAGTAGGGCAGCCCTACTGTGATAGGTATTAGGCCGACCGCATCATATGACGCGGCGGGCACTGCAGCAGCGTCAACTTACGCGCTACATGGTGCGCGTCAGATGACGCGATGTACGTCAGCGCACTGACGAACGGCAAATCTGATAGGGAACAGTGTCCGGAGACACGCTGCGTGCCGCGCGTCAGATGACGCGTGGTACGTAAATACACTGACACAGGCCAGGTCTCATAGAGCACAGTGTCAGCGTAAACACGTGTGCGTATGGCTACATTGTCAGATGACGCATACAGCGTCAAGTGATGCTAATGGGAGGGGCCTCGCAACCAAGTGACTGGCGTGATGGACCACCTACATCTTTGATGGACAAAGGGAGGCGGGTCAAATGTCACCTCCGTCAGCTATGAAGGCCACTAGACGGGAGAGTGAATACAAATATAACGCTCATGATAGAGCGCAGCAAACCAATACACCTCAGATGTTAACTGAATGCATTGCCACTTTATAACTACCAAATTAGAAAATGGTAGAAAAAATACAGGTATCGATGTAGCTATTTAGAGTATGTAAACTAAACAGGGTGTCGACTGTTGATGTCGACATAACAAAAAAACCCTCCTTATATATATAAAAATAGTGCAGGACAATCACCTGTATGATCTAAATCACACTAAAGGTTGACTGAACACTTATAGCACATGTATATAAAAAGAAAAAAATGAATGGAAAAAAATGAAACAATGAAAAAAGGTGCGCCAGATGTGAGCAATTTAGCCCCAGCCTTACATAATATCACATTTTTCCTAAAAACAATTGCATATATATACACATTACAATAGTGTAACAGATCAATGTACAGAAATATTCCTCATCGATTTTTTTAGAAAAGAAATATATATAAATAAAAATTCTCAGTGATAATGAGTGAGATATGTCACCTTAGATAAACAAATGAATGACACATGAAAAAACAAAATAGAAAGGCGACAACAATATTATAAATGGGACGAGTGGGATCAAAGTGCAAGATCTAATGTGAAGTTAGAGCCACCCTCATTAGTTAATGAATGGGGTTATCTCGTAACCCTCATTCAATCCAACTGGGGCAAGGGTATTGAGCCTGAGAATCCAGGTGGTTTCTCGTTTCAGTAAAAGCTTTTCGTGATCACCACCCCTTTTACTATTATGGACCAATTCAATACCCTTAAAAGTAAAAGACCGCGGATCACAGTTATGGGCCTCCTTGAAGTGCCTAGGCACACTGTGATTAAGCACCCCATGTCTGATATTCCGAAGGTGCTCAAGAATTCTAATCTTGAGACACCTTTTTGTCTTTCCCACATATTTAAAACCGCAACCACAAGTCAAAAGATAAATTACGGATGCGGAATTACAATTGATGAAGTCATTAACTTTTATATCAGTGCCATCAATATGTGGGCCTTTTTTCATATATTGGCACACTTTACAATGTGCACATGGAAAGCACCCCTTGATAGTAAGAAAAGTTTCAGATGGACCTTTATCATTAATGTTCTCAAGTTGACTCTTAGAGACATGCTGTTTAATTGTTTTGGCCCTACGGAACACCATTTTCGGTACATCAGAGATATGTCCTTTCAAAATGGGGTCAAGTTGAAGCACGCCCCAATGTTTTCTGAAAATACCCCTCAGTTCTTTTTCGTGGGTATTAAATTGGGTAATGAACAAAACCTCATTGTTGGCATTTTGATGAGGGGATTGTTCAACCCTTTTAGGTTGGAAGAGCTGTTCTCGGTCAAGACTCCGTGCCCGTTGAAGTGCACCGTGTATGATGCCCAAGGGATAACCCTTTTGGATGAACCTCTCAACATACACCAGGGCCTGTTCCTCAAAAACCGTGGCACACGAACAGTTCCTGCGGAGCCGCAGGAATTGGGAATATGGGATGTTATCCTTCCAAGCCCCCAAATGGCAGCTGGAGTATTCCAAGTAACTGTTCGCGTCCACGGCCTTGAAGAATGTAGAGGTTTGTATCTTTTTATCAGATGGGAAATTCTTCACATCCAATACGATGTCCAAGAATTCAATCCTACTTTGGTTAAAAGATGAGGTGAACTTTAGGTTATGACAGTTGTCATTTAGTCTATCGACAAATTTCTCGAACATTATTTGGTCACCATTCCATATAATGACAATGTCGTCTATATATCTTTTTATGAAGACGACATTTTCAACCAATGCACCAGTAAGGGTATTAGTTTCCCAGTCTGCCATATAAAGATTGGCCAGGCTGGGAGCACAAATTGTGTATGTGTATATATATATGATAGTGAAGAGACAACAGCGGCACTCTGGGGATTTTTTTGAAAAAATATATTTTCAGCAAAAAAAGCTTCCAACGTTTCGGGGTATGTGACACCCCTTTGTCAAGGTTATACGTGACAGAGTGCCGCTGTTGTCTCTTCACTTTATCCCTTGATAAAGGGCTACCTGCCCGAAACGTCGATTTGCACTACTTTTGTGTCTTTTGCCTTCTTATTGATTACTGCCGCCGTGCAGTTTAAAAATCTTAGAGTGACTTCTGCTACTATCTTTGGTATATATATAAATATATATATATATAGCATTTTAAGTCATAGTCATTATTTTCCATAGCAGGTAAACAGCATATCACGTACTGTAGTCAGCCCAGTAATGATGGTTACAGCGTGTGCAGCATACAGGTCACAGCAAAGTACAAGCACCTCAGAAAGCTCCAGTGGTCTTTACTGTAGCCCACACCCTGGCCTATCATTTGGGCTGCTAATCCACCATCAAGTGCATTGTCCTTCTACCCTGGAAACACTTCAATCCAGAGAGCATGGGTGCTGCTGACTTCACAAAACATGTCTTGGTACTGATTTACCAAGTTCACCACTTCCTATTTTTGTCCAGGACTAAGTTTGACTTCAATGGGTACCTAGCATTCTGAAACCTTTTTAGCCACTAAAGAGGGCTATCTGGCACTTTTTATTTAAGGTTTTAGCAGGATTACATGGTATATTTGGACCTACATCCTTCTACCCTCCTGTTAAACTTGACCATTCCTTTTATGACTTCATAAGGGCACCTCCATTGAGCATACATCTTACTTTCTGTAGTGGGCACAAGCACTAGCAATTTGTCTCCCAGGTTTAAAGGGCTGGATAACTGCAGTGACATCATAACTTTTTTTCTGACATTTCTCAGCCCTTTCCATATGTTTGTTCAGCAATATGCCTTAAATGGCTGCACAATTGGGACACAAACTGAATGATGTTAGGTTCCTGACAAGGTTGTTCTCCCTCTTTCAACAGATCCAGAATCCTTCTGGCTGTCTCCCATATAGGAGCTCAAAGGGACCAAATCCATTAGAGGATTGGGCTACTTCTCTGACTGCAAACATTAAATAAGGTAATTGCAGATCCCAGTATCATTTTTCTTGAGACACTGCACTCTTTATAATTTGATTAAGGGTTTGATTAAACCTTTCTACCAGGCCACCTGTTTGCGGTGGTAGACTGAGGTGGTAATCCAGTCTACCTTTAACAATCTGCATAAATCTTTGATCAGGTCAGACGCAAATGGGAGAACTTGGTCCATTAAGACCTCCTTTGGTAGTCCAAATTGTAAGTAGTGTTAAGTATCTCTGGCAATAGTGCCATATTTCATATTACGCAGGGGTATAGCTTCCAGGTACCGGGTGTCATAATCAACTACAGTACCACTAGAATATATTGGTGCCATAGAGCAGATTTTTCCACTGGACCTTTTATATACATACCAATCTGCTCAAAAGGCATGGAAATGATAGGAAGGGGTACCAGTGGAGCTCTAAACTCTGGCAAAGGGGCCGTGTTCTGGCACACTGGGTATTCCTGACAATACCTCTTTAATGAGGCATAGATACCTGTCCAAAATAACCTTAACTCTATATGTTTGAATAGTCTGCTCCTCCCCTAAATGGCCTCCCCACAAATGTGTGGCTTCCAACCGCACAAGCTTTTGGGGAACTAATAGCTGACCGACTGTTAGTAGTAACACAGTACAGCAAATCATTCTTTTGGACTTAATATGGAACACCCTCTTATGGTAAAGCAGCACTCACCCTACCATTTACAATTTGCTGTCATTGCGATGATATCCTCTCACCAACAAGGTTCAATTGGACCTCAGACTTGGGCCCTTATTCTAATTCGGACGGTACGGCCCGCGTGCGGCCGTACCGCCGATGTTTTTATTCTGCACATGCGCAAAGGTCAATCTGCGCATGTGCAGCCCCCTTCGCCGCAGACGTATTTCGTCCGCCGCAAAGGGGGCGTATAGGGGCGTGAGGGGCTTCATACCCTCATTTCCCTATGTGTACGCCCCGCGTTTCATGGGCGTTCCCATGCAAACGCGGGGCGTATGCATGGTAATGAGGGTATGACGCAACTCATGGGGGCGGAAAGCTGACGTCGCCGGATGTCAGCTCTCAGCCCCCATACAAGCTAGCACACGGAAAATTGTCCGTGTGGTCTCAGCTTGCGGGAGCTGCTGGGGCGTGCGGACCTGCCTTCGATGGTCGACGACCATCGAATGCAGGGGGCAGCTCCCACCATGGTGGAGGCGTACGCCTCCACCATTTTTATGCGGATCGCCAGCCGTCCGTGTACGGACGGCCGTGGCGATCCGTCTCGTGGGCGGGGATTGGTTTGTGCGGCCGGAGCACCGTGTGCGGCTCCGGCCGCACCAACCAGAATAAGGGCCTTGGTCTCCTGGGGTGGTTCAGTATCTTCAGTAGCTCTCCCAGATGCCAAGCCTTGGTAATCTCTGGTCTCTGGCCCCTGAGTGGCCTTGGCAGCTGACTGTCTTAATTATTTAGCACCTTCTAAAGATAAAATAATCTGTTTGGAATGGGCAACATTCCATTTTAATAGATGTCCCTTCTTAGTAAATTTACCCCTAGTTTCTATACAAAGTTTATGGGTGACATTTAATAGAATGCAATTTTATCGCATTTTTAGAATTCGCACCATATCGCCGCAAATCACACTTTTAAAACTCGCATTTTTCCCTTGCTATCCGCATTTTTAATGAAATGCGTATTTGCAGGGAAAATTTGCGATATGGTGCGATTTGTGGTGATTTTAAGTCATGGAAATGTGCGCATTTTCAGTCATGTAAATGTGCACATTTCAAAACATGAGATTTTTGGTAAAAAAATGCAATTTACGGGACTCTGAGAATCCTATTAAATGGACGTTTTGAGGAAAAAATGCAATAACGCCATTTTTTCACCTAATTATCGCCAAAAACACAAAATCAGACTCTATTAAATGTCACCCTATGTCTTTAAATGACTAATAACTGTGTTGACTTTGGTAACACTTAAAACGATGTTTGGGATCCATGGGCGTTTCAGGTTGAAGAGTAGGAGGTGTAGTAAAGTGAATACAAAAAAGGGACATTTCATTGGCATTTTTGGGGGGAAATTAACTAAGGGGGTGTTCTATTTCAGATGGGGCATTGCTATGGACAACTAATCAGATGCTATCTATTATATTTTAGAAGGTGCTAAATAAATGATAAGTACATTCCTCTAGAAGATAGAAGACAAGATCTGATTGGTTGCACATAGTAACATCCCATGTGAAATAGAATTCCTACCTTAGTAAATTCCCCCTATGTGTCTGTAATTGTGATGTTGGAGAATAGTGCTACATTCTTATTTGCATACCCACTGCTTCAGATGCCATGTTTAGTTGGATTTCAGAAGAGTAGCTAAAGTAGACTGTAGTCAACTGCAAAAGTCAATGACACAAACAATTATTCATGGTTGTTGAAGTGCATACAATCTCTTGATATTGGGCATCTCAGTGTTTTTAAACCATATTAAATTTCTTAAATTTTTACTAAAAAACAGTATCTGTGCTTGGGGCTGCATTACTAACCATATCTGAATCAGGCCCTATGCCAAGCCTTGTGTCATAATTAGATGAAAATAAACCTAATGTCTGTTTTTTTTTTGTTTTTTTTTATTGATAATCCATCCTATACCTATTGAATTTTTATGTTATTTTGTAAAATGCCATGCTTAATTTTGCTCAATCTTACCTTCATTTCACTAACCTTAATATCATAATAAACTTAAGATTGTATTTCTTTCAGATACAATTAGCCACATCAAGTGGATGGGCAATCTATGGATTGCTTGGCTTCAGTCTTATTATAACCATTTTAGCCTTTGAGTATCCAAAGCACCACACACACGCACACACACACACACACACACACACACAAACACACCTTTACAAATTTGACACATCCCATTATTTTATTTTCCTCCTGTCTGTTCTTTTTAATGATGCCATTTTTTATTTATGTTACAATACTAAGACATTTTCTCTAAAGAAATGTGCATGGGAGCAGCATAATGCTGAATTAGCAAATACATTTAGAGCTTTTAGTTAATTGGACAGAAAAGTCTTTCTAGCCTGATAATGATGTAGTATATTTCATAGAAAAATGGAGTTTATTGAAGTGAGTTACTGTATTTTAATGGTAGATAACAGAACCGCCGGCTACATTTTCTTTTTTTCTATTAGAAATGGCACATCCTTATTTATGTTTCAAATGGCCAGGCAGTAATTTAAGCATAAACTGTGCATACTGTAGTTTGAAAAGGTTTCAGTTAATTACAAAATTAAATCTCTTGCATAGAGAATGTCTCACAGTTGGTTAAAACATTTCAAAAACAGAGATACATCATGAAAATTTAAAATATTCAAAAGAAATCTGAAAAAGTAATCACTCAGCACCGATAGAGGGCATGGTCTATTTGCAGAACTTAGAAGAATTTTGGGTACTTATGTAATATCTGGACTCCCGTTTTTCTTATGAGACCGCGTCCCCTCGCGGGGCTCGCTGTGCTCACCACACTTCGGGCACGGTGGCTCGCTGCGCTCGCCACACTATATAAAATCAACTCCATGCGTAGTTGGATAGTAGGGGTATGAAAAAATGGGGTGCATTTCACATGGGAGTCCAGATAATACATAAGTACCGAATTTTGTTAGGAGAACTTCTGCTAGAAAATTGCTGAGTTGTTCATTATGATACCACAGGTTTTGAGCAGCAATGTTTATAAAACAAAAACCAGGTTGGTTTTCTTTTTAAAACATTACCATATTAGTGGAATAATAGGCAAAATATCAGCACTTTTGCCATGTCGTAACATCATGTATTTGTTCCTCTCTTCATTGCTCTTAAACCTATTTCATTCTATGTTTTCCAGTATCTGTTTCTTGGTATTTTTATTTAAAAAAAATTCATGAGTGTTCCATAAATTTATTGGGTATGGTTACCTATGCAAACCTGCGTATCACCAGTGTCAGCTTTTTATTGCACTACTTTCATCAGCAGTCTTGAGGAATGGACTTAACTATTATTATGTATTCAAATAGCCTAGGCAAGGCTGTCCACTTTATCAACTGCTATATGTTATGTTTTAAACCTGTACCACTACCAGGTGCACATGCAGGATTTTTTGATGGAGAGACCCAGTTGTTTGATTTTAGAGCGATTGTCAGCAGTCCATGTATTGTTCCCTTTATACTGCATCCTGGGGCCACTGGTAAAACTGTGGAGGGATTCCAAGTAACCAGAACCACACTTCCTGCATGTTCATATGATTCTAACCTACTGTATTCAATACAAAATTCAGACATAGGTTTTTATGATGATGTTCTTTTAATGCCATTAACCTCCCCAGAGTGCTTAACATAAGTAAGACTTTAATGCATTAATAAAAAGGTTCCCATAATTAAAAAGATAGATTTGGTAAAGATAAGAGTAAAGTGTATTTAAACTAATGCAATACTGTCACCTATCATCTTGATGATGATAATTAATGAGTCAAGTGTGTACGGACAGTTTTTGAGGCCACTGAATGACATCACATGCAGCCTCTGCGACCATAAGCATGATGTGGTGCAATTGCCTCCACAGCCTGGCTGCAAAGGCAGGGGACAACCCTAATCACTGCATACGCAACAATTTCTGTTAAGCAATCGAAACCTATATGCAAATGCAGGGTGGACATTTTTATACCCTAGCATATGAACAACTGCAGTTGCAGTTTTGCTATTTTAGAAAAACTGCAACTGATACTGATTCAGGCTCCTTGTCTTTATGAGTTAAATGTAGCACTGCTTCCACTGAATACCAATCAGAATATAAACTTGTTTATGGAATAAAGGGGGATTGGGAAGGAGGACACAATTAGTAATATATTTAGGTGATTTACCCATTTTGGTTAACACTTACAGTATAATTAGAGTTCTGTACAGAAAACCGTCTTGGTATATTACGAAGGGATGTTAGGATGCCAAAAAATTATAAATAAGAGGCTCTGACTCTGTACACACAGTACATACTCATGCTACTAACTTTTGAAGTCTAGTGAAGATATTTTTATTTTAGATATTTGGGAATAAAAATTCTGAATGAAAATATTCAATTATTTTATTCAACTATATTCTCAAATTCTAAAATTTGTTCAAAAAAAATTAAATTTTTACTTCCACAGTAAAATAATATTTAATTAATGTTATTGCAATAATAAGAAACTTTGCATTACCTTTTCCAAAATAGAGTAACCTACCACTTGGTATTCATATGGAAAATAGATATTACTTAGAGAATCAATACGTCAACACCAAATTATCGACAGTTTATTGGTCATTACTGTTAATATGTCAATAGGGTCAAAACGTCAACAGTTAAATGGTCAACATGGACTTGCATTAACTGAATGAAAAGGTTGGCAGCTATATAAAGTCAATATGTAAATGGCTGACAAAGACAACACATTTCATGCATTTTATGATTAGGGTTAAAGAATAAGGTTCAAGGCTAGGGACTTAGTTGGATGATTAAGGTTATGTTGCTATAGGTTATTGTTAGAGTTACTGTAGGCACTTGGCTAATGTTTAGTATTAGGCTGCAGAAGGGGATGGATAGGGCTTGATACCAGGGGGAGGGTTAGTGTTTGGACACTAGGTGTAGGTTAGGGTTTTTGTCAACCTTTTTTATGTCAACCTTTTTGACCGACTGTAAGTCCGCATCAAACATTTACCTGGTTTTGACCATGTCAACAAGCTGGTGTCAAACTATTGAATATGAAGGTCATTCTAGTTGATTAGCTGCTCTGTGTGTTCACACGGGGAGCGATGGTTTGTTTCTGCACATGCGCATAACCATTTATGCACGAGTGTAGGCTCTGTTGGCAAATGAATGCAGTGACTTGCATAGTCGCTGGCCTTTTCACATGGAGCAGTGTGGGTGGGGGGCATGGGGCAGTGGGCACGGGGCACAACCATTAGAATGCCCAGATTTTCAAGTGTGTTCCCATGCAAATACTGGGCGTTCACATGCAAATGGCGACATGACATGGGTGCTGGGCATGGGCAGCTGCTGTCACTGGATGTCAGCTGCACGCCCTGCTCTACTAGCTGGGCACTGCAGAGAGTGACAGAGTGACTTAGATTTGCAAGTGCTTAAGAAATCATTTGATGGTAGGTGACCATCGAATGATTTCAGCCCTACACGCACGGCTGTGAATGGATGTTTATGGGGACATTCGCTGTCCAGCCAGGGGGAGGGGGGCATTCGTGTGGGCATTTTGGGAGGTTTTGGTCTACAGCTTTTGGACAATATTTTTTAATGGTTAGCATTACTGCCTCACAGCACTGAAGTCCCATCATGGCTCTAACTGTGTGGAGTTTGTATATTCTCCCCATGCTTGCTTGGATTTCCTCTGGCTACTCTGGTTTCCTTCTACACTCCATAAATATACTGGTAGGTTAATTGGCTCCCAACAAAATTAACCCTAGGATGAATGTGTGTGTGTATGTACATGTGGTAGGGAATATAGATTGTAAGCTCCACTGGGTCAGGGACTGATGTGACTGTTCTAATATTCTCTGTAAAGCACTGCAGAAGGTGTATGCTATTTAAAATAACTGTCAATAAATAATAATTAAATTTAACTGTAGGCAGTCTGCTACTGGTTCTTAATAACCAACAGCCCAAATATTGAAGATTGAGTAAATATTTTTACCATAGCATCAGAGAATCCCCAGAACAGCCTTGTTATATTCCTTCCCAACTGTATAATTTACATTAGCTCGCTTGGTAAACTTGCTACATACTACAATCTTACTGTATTTATGGTACTGTCCCTGTCCTCTATTCACAATTTTGAAATATACCCCTATTGCCCTGAATATATATTGATACATTTAAATCATTTTGGATTCAAGTAGTTCTCTCGTGATTCTTCTATACTGTATGCTTTAGGACATTTTGTTACTGTATGTGTTCCATTTCTACCATAAGTGAGAGTACAGCTGCCTTTCTTTTCTCAATGATTGGTCCATAGGAATTGAAGAATTGATATAAGCTCAAAAGAAATTATCTAAACTTTTTCAACTAAAATTTACTCTATGCAGAGAGTCCTTTACCTTGTCTTACATGGAAGAATCCATAGGATCTTTTGGAGAAGCTGGTTAATAGCATATGACTTCTGTAGGATCATGGTAACAGAAGGATGGTTATTCATTTTGGATTGAATAAATATTGTCATGAAGAAAAGCACCTTTAAAGTCTAACTAATATTGTACAAACTGTAGCATCTTTGCACCATACTGTACTTTATGAGACACACAGTAGGACTCTCTAAAAATAATAGTGTACCATACATTTCTTTACATTTTAAATCTTATTCACATAACAGATTAATCAAAGCACCACACACACAGTGTACTAGAGATGCCAGGCTGTTGACATTAACTGCACAGGAATTAGTTTTAAACACATTAAAATTCACAGATAAAGCACAATTATTTTATCCCCTATTGCTATAGTGTTCTGTTCTTGGTGGTATGGATGTAAAGTCAATCAGCAGTGCCTCCTCCCTTTTCCCATACTATAATTTGCTCTGAACATTTCATGATCCTTCTAAAAAATACATAAAACTGAAACAAAAGGAATATGTGTTTATATTATAGTCAAGAATATAAAATCAAGAGGATTACACAACAAAGCCCTCTGGGCCTTATTCTAGTTCACTCTTTCTGACATAATCCTTCTTAGATGGACAAAACCATGTGCACTGCAGGGGGGCAGATGTAACTTGTGCAGAGAGAATTAGGATTTTGTCAGAAAGAGTGAACTAGAATAAGGCCCTCTGTCCCTAACCTGTTTTTGCATATTTGCTGTTGTAAATTTGTCGTGATGTCCTTTACATGTATACTATTTTGAGTTTGTCTATACTTACTGATTTTTTTTTTAAATAGTATTCTGTGTACACTAATTCTATAGCTAAAATTACAGTGGACCTGGTGACATATGGACCCCCCAGTAGAGGATTTGGCCAATACCAACTAGCTCTCTGGTTGGAAGAGAGCAAGAGTACTGTAATTTCAAGCATGCTGTATGGCTGTTGGAGGGCAAGGCAGCAAGTCTGGCAAAGAGGGTAGGTATGCTCAGGGAGGGAGGTGGAGCTGCTAAGTGTGCCCAGATGTGAGGGAGGAAAGCAATTTTGCCATGGGATTGAGATGGGTGCTATATGCGCCCAAGAATGGAGTGGGGTTTAAAGAGTTCCCAATAAGGGAACATAAAGATGCCATCATATGACAGGCAGCCAGCAGTCAGCCTGCAAGCTTTGATTGGCTCGTGGGCCAGCAGCCAATCTGGATTTGGCCCGCAAGCTCTGATTGACTGATGGCCCAGTGACAGGAACACAGTGAGGGGAAGGAGAGATATGCGATGCACACTTCTCCCCTCTGAAGGGAAGCGGCAGTGGTGTGAGCTGGCAGTTTTAACAGTGACGGACAAGCCGTCCGGCACCCCGGGTGATTACTGGTGCAGTTAATGCCATTAGCAAACATACGCTCAAAGTGAGGAATATGAAGAAGCGCTTCAATGACATCAAACGACTCCTTTAAGACCAAAATGGCTACAGAGAAGAAACAGGCCAGTCATACAGGGGGAGGAACCAGTGTAAAAATGATCTACACAACCTACAGCATGAGGAGAAATTGAAGAGAGTCCTCCCACCAAAGGTCCTTCCCGGCCTACACGTTACCAACACAGACAGACTGGTATCGCCACCACAACCTAATGAGTGTTGTAATATTTACACAAACATTGTAATGTAAAATACATGTAATGCTGTGTTGGTATGTTTTATACAATATAGTGCTGCTGCGGCACTACAGATCCCAGCAAAGTGGGCTCATTGAAAGCCAATGTTCAAAATAGAGAATTTGTGGCCATGCTGGGTCATGTAGTTCCAAAACTGCTGTTATTGAAAAAAAATGCATAACATTGTAAATGAATGAATTAGCATTATTTAGTTACATATTTACTGTGTAATACCATGATCTAATAAGAAATGTCACCAGTGTTTTTTTAGTATAGTAATTTTTTTAGTGATGAAACAATAACATAAATGATTGTTAGCTAAAAAAATCATGGCAAACCAAGTTTTGAGGAATTGTCAAAATGCTAGTTCCGGCATGTAGTCCATTAATTCAGATCAATTTATACATGTTTTCATGCATGGTGGTTCCAAAAGTCCTTATTGCAAATCATTTAACCAGTGTCCTTCAATGTATTTACAGCTTCACATCTCAAAAGATGTTCTGATCCACAGACTGCACAGTGACTAAGCATCGATTCACATGCTAATGCTAGAGTAATTCCTTGAAAAATTTACAAAAACACAATTATTATGTACACATGCATGCAACACCAATGCTAAACTCCAGCACAGAAAAAAACCTACATTTTTTAATCCAATTATTTTACAAAAATAACTCAACTCCCCATGGTAAGCCATGTTTCCTGGGTGAAAAATGCACATAATAAATGAGAAAGGTGGCTTTATTGATTGACCACTGATTGTTGTCCAATCAGTGAGCCTTACTGTGGATGACGGTGTGCCGACCACTTTTAATACCCACACCCCATTACTCAATCACAATATAATTATTAAGAATGGAACCCCTTCAATATTTGTATATATCACATAATGTAAATCATATGATGTAAAATACTCAGTATAAAGGGGGGTCATAATTCTGCATATCCTAACACTGGCCCAAAATGGCAATACTTAAAATACTCCTCAGTAGTGTGAACATATTTACCAATGTCAACATATTCACAGGGACATCAACACAACCACTCCAGCTTCAAGTACCGCCACAACTGATGGAGGACAAACAAGAAATTATTATGGAGACAGAGTCTTTGGAACCTGAGGAGGAAGCAAAACAGCCAGCCATCATGCAAAGGCCAACAAGCGCCATGGCACTCCAACGTACCCCTGCTACCAAACAAGCCGCCACCATCACCTACTGCCAATGATTTGGCAAGGTCATTAGATAGCTTTAAAAACAAACCACATGCAGAGCATGAAGGGGTACCTTAGAAATATGTGCTAGCAATTGCATAAGGTAGCCAACACTGCCCGTGTAACTGCTGGCACAAAAATATGAGTGGCTGCTACAATCGATAGCCAACTTTCAAAAATCAGTCAGGCCCTAAGGGCACAAACTGATTCACTTTGAACTCTCAATGAGAGTATAGGTGCTTGGATCCAAGCCATTATGGCACAAACAGCTGTCACTACACACCCTTCACACAACCCAATCTAAAAGAGGACACACAATGGTATTTAATATAATGTACTGTATAAGTATGTTCTTAAAACTTCAAAATGCAGTCCATCCATCACCCCCCCCCCCCCCCAAAAAAAAAAAAGTAATGAATTGGTGATAGTGTTAATAATATATTAGTTTATTTGCATACTGCCCCCAAACTATTTTTTTAGAAAGAACAAAAGGTAGATGAAAGGTGCACTATTGATATACAGTAGTTCTATGAAATACTTACCAATTTTGGTAGTAGGTGGCTCACCCCCAATGATATATTATTAAACTGAATACTTCAAACTGGCTGGCAGTCCGTTTGTATATGTAATTATGGTAACTGTGTAGTTTCACAGCGGCACTTCCCTGCGGATCACATTGTATACAAAGTGCATGCAAATCATATGCAAATATTGCATGCAGTTTGCATCCGATTTGTATAAGATTTGCATATGAATTTCATCCGATTTGATCCACAATGAGATTTAGCACACCCCAACTATCCACGCCAGCCCGAAGCGTGGCGAGCGCAGCGAGCCTGCGAGGGGATGTGGTACATGTCCTTGCATCCTGTTCATATCCCCTCTATCCACGTCAGCGTGGAGTTGATTTTATAAAGTGTGGCGAGTCCAGCGAGTTACTGAGCCCGAAGCATGGTGAGCACACGCAAAAAACAAGCCTGAAGTGTATACTGCGTCCCCTCGTGTGGCTCGCTGCAATTGCCACAATTCGGGCTTGTTTTCTGTTTCGCTCGCCACGCTTCGGGCTCAGTGGCTCACTGCGCTCACTCCACTTTATAAGATCAACTCCACACTGACATGGATAGTGGGGGTTTGAACAAGTTGGGAGGATGCATAATGCATCCGCTCGTCCCGCTTTGGGCTGACGTAGATAGTGGGGGTGTGCTAAATCACATTGCAGACCGAATCATATGCAAATCGTATGCAAATTGTTTGCACATATTTCATGTAATTTGCATATGCTTTGCATACAATCCACTGGGAAGTGCCGTTGTGAAACCACACAAATACATAAATAATCTACAGTGAATAAGTATACAAGAAAGGGAGTACACAAAGTAGGGGCACACTCTATCATACAAAAATACAATTAATTTTATTATAAATTGCATTAAAATAACAATAAATTGTACTGTCCACATCACAAAGGAAAAATAAATATAACATTGTTGAATCATGGAAAAAGAATATCAATAATTAGCACACAAAAGTCACCTACATATTTTGTATTTAGAAAAAGGTTGGTGAAAGTTAGGGTCAAGAGTTAACCCAATATATGCATGACGTCCTTTAAAAGCTTGAGTGCTTATTGTTGGACAATGAAAATAAGTTATGAGATTCTGTACTTAATGTACAGTATATGCCCAAACATCTGCTGTTCTCTGTGTGCAAAGCAGTGAATAGGGGACACAAGTATAAAACCAAAAATCACAGGAGGTTTGTGGTGCATTGGGGCTCCCATGTGCACACAATAGCACCCCCAGGAGGAAGGTTATTCTTCAGTAAATAATTAAAGTACTGGCTTGTTTTGTAAATATGTGAAATAACGGAGAGAAGACATGAGAAACCAGTGGTTTATAAATGAGGACTGGATATGAACATTCCCCTTGTAAACCGTATGTTCTATAAGCTGAGAAAAGAGAACAAAGAAGTGGAACGCAAAACGCCAGGCCAATGGAACGCACAGCGTCACATCCGCTGATGTCACTTCCTGGTTTGACGGAGCGAGTCCCGTCTAAAAACCTTATCCACTGCGCCTGGAACCTTGGAAAACATGCTGCTATGTCTGGGGGGGACTCCTCAAAGGATGGACTGCTAACTTCCGCCCTAGCAATGAATACCATTTCCGGATTCTGGTTGCCACACAGGTGCCGGCTATCAGCTGTGATAGATCCACTATAAATACACAGAGCTTCAGCATGTTGGCATCCACATCTGAAGAAGGACCATTGTTCCGAAACACGTTATGAGGATGCCAACACGCTGACGGGAGGACATTCTATCAGATCTGGGTCTCCATCTAAGCCTGTGCGGTGGTGTGCACCTTCATGCTATATCCCGGGATTTACCATCTATAGCACCACAGCCCACCGCACCACCTTTGAATGGTGAGATTGAGCCTTGATTGCCCCTGTCATTTTATGGTTGTATAACATTATATTATTGTAACAACCCATTGCATTTGCACTTTATTGAAAAGATTTTGGGTGACATTCTATGGGATGCGATTTTGCTTATTTTGCGGTAATTAGACCACAAAATGGCGATATCGCATTTTTCATAGAAATCGCAAATTTAATGTGATGCGCTAAGGGACTGAAATCGCATATTATGTGCGTTAAGGTATGCTGATAAAAATTGCGAGATTAATTCGCATTTTTATCGCATCCAGATGTTTTCGTATAGAAAAGTATACAAGTCGCTTATTTAATGCAATGCGCATTTGCACATCGCATTAATTAGGTGCCTAATTTTTGCACTTATTTCAGACCAGGGTCTGTTTGGCGAATTAGCCAGAACCCTGCACAGATCGCAATGTTCTGTGCAGGGTTCTGCTGTAAAAAATAAAATAAAGGGTTAAAATAAAAAAAAAACGAGCGCGGGGTCCCCCGCTCGAGTATAACCAGCCCCGGGCGCACTGAGCCGGTGCTGGTGACATAAAATCAGGGTCCGTGACAAATAGGGGTCCCCTTGATTTCATGAAACCAGCACCAGGCTCAAGGTCCGGCGCTGGTTCCCAAAATACGGGGGACAAAGTGACTAGGGGTCCCCCATATTTTAAGAACCAGCACCGGACACAACCAGCCAGCAGGGTAATGCCACAGCCGGGGGAAACTTATTATATAAGCTCCCGCGGCCAAAGCATTAACCCCCTGGCTGGTCAGCATGGGCAGGGGTCCTGGGGAAGTGGGGACCCCCCCAATGAAGGGGTCCCCCCCCTCCAGGACTTACCAGCCCATGCTGATAGTCCGGGGCTGTCCCCGATGCCCCTGGGCGGTGGGCATCGGGCTGATGGCTTGTGTAAAAAAAGTAGTCAAACTATTGTTTTATACTGGCGAACTATGAGTCCCAGCAAGCCTACCCCGCATGCTGGGACTTGGAGAACCACAAGTCTTAGCATGCGGGGCATTAAAGGGCCCGCTGGCACTTGTAGTTCAGCAGTACAAAAAATAGTTAACAAAATCACACTGACACACTGTAAAATAAAAGTTTAATACATACAAAACACACACACACTGATACTTACCTACCTTGAGCCCGAAGGTCGGTCCCTGGGTCCTGGGTCCGGTCTCCGGGGCTCCAGGGCAGAAGAGTCCGGTTCCGGGACCTTGGTCCTGGTTCCGGGGCTGGTCCTGGGGTTCCGGGGCTCCTGGGCTGCAGAATCCGGGGTCCGGGATCTGAGGTAGTCCCCAGGGGTACCTAAGGAAGCAAATCCAACTCACCTGGTCCCCGGCGACGACCTCGGAATCCTCTCCGGTGACAGCGCTGGTCCCATCTGGTATCCGGCTCGCAGGACTTTGACAGGCGCTGAGATGTTTCCTCCTCGGCGTCTCTGCACAGAATGATTTCTTGGCCAATCAGGAGCCGAGAAAGTCGGCTCCTGATTGGCCAGAAATCATTCTAACTAGAGATGCCGAGGAGGAAACATCTCTGCTCTAGATGCGCTGAGATGTTACTTCCTCGGCGTCTGTATTCAGAATGATTTCTGGCCAATCAGGAGCCGACTTTCTCGGCTCCTGATTGGCCAAGAAATCATTCTGTGCAGAGACGCCGAGGAGGAAACATCTCAGCGGCTGTCAAAGTCCTGCGAGCCGGATACCAGATGGGACCAGCGCTGTCACCGGAGAGGATTCCGAGGTCGTCGCCGGGGACCAGGTGAGTTGGATTTGCTTCCTTAGGTACCCCTGGGGCCTACCTCGGATCCCGGACCCCGGATTCTGCAGCCCAGGAGCCCCGGAACCCCAGGACCAGCCCCGGAACCAGGACCAAGGCCCCGGAACCGGACTCTTCTGCCCTGCAGCCCCGGAGCCCGGACCCAGGACCCAGGGACCGACCTACGGGCTCAAGGTAGGTAAGTATCAGTGTGTGTGTGTTTTGTATGTATTAAACTTTTATTTTACAGTGTGTCAGTGTGATTTTGTTAACTATTTTTTGTACTGCTGAACTACAAGTGCCAGCGGGCCCTTTAATGCCCCGCATGCTGGGACTTGTGGTTCTCCAAGTCCCAGCATGCGGGGTAGGCTTGCTGGGACTCATAGTTTGCCAGTATAAAACAATAGTTTTACTACTTTTTTTACACAAGCCATCAGCCCGATGCCCACCGCCCAGGGGCATCGGGGACAGCCCCGGACTATCAGCATGGGCTGGTAAGTCCTGGAGGGGGGGGACCCCTTCATTGGGGGGATCCCCACTTCCCCAGGACCCATGCCCATGCTGACCAGCCAGGGGGTTAATGCTTTGGCCGCGGGAGCTTATATAATAAGTTTCCCCCGGCTGTGGCATTACCCTGCTGGCTGGTTGTGTCCGGTGCTGGTTCTTAAAATATGGGGGACCCCTAGTCACTTTGTCCCCCGTATTTTGGGAACCAGCGCCGGTCCTTGAGCCTGGTGCTGGTTTCATGAAATCAAGGGGACCCCGATTTGTCGGGGACCCTGATTTTATGTCACCAGCACCGGCTCAGTGAGCCCGGGGCTGGTTATACTCGGGCGGGGGACCCCGCGCTCGTTTTTTTTTTTTACACTTTGCGCTGTCCTGCAAATGTGCGATTTTCAGACATGAAAATCGCACATTTTCAGGACTAAATAGAGCGCACCACTTCGCCGCAAATCGCCCCTCTTCGCACTTTTCAGCCTCCAATGCGCATCACATTAAATAATCAAATTTTGGCTGAAAAGTGCTAATTAGAAAAAGGCGATTTGCGGCGATGTGGTGCGCGAATAAAACATGCGCATTTAGCGCAAACCATAGAATCTCACCCTTTGTCTTTATGTGTAAAATGTTTTATGTCTATATGTTTTAAGTGTCAAATAAAAAAAAATTCTGGTTGACAAAAAATTCCCTGATTTGGGTCCAGAAAAATTGTTTATCCACTGATCTAGTATAAGCGCCATTCAGGGTAACCACCATTTTTCTCTTTGCACGTATCGAAAGAGTGGGTGTGTACTCTTTTTCAGCCACCAGGAGGCTGCTATACTAGGATCAGGCAAATAGTGCGCACAGACCCCTTACACTTTTTCCTTGTCTTGTTTTGTAAATATACCAATTGCAAAACTTCTATGAACGCCAGTTTGAGATGCTTTCCATTGATGTATATTTACACAATTTTTACATTTTCACATTTGAGATGTATAAAAGAAATCTGATATCCTCTGCTTATGTTAATATCATACACATGTCTGCTTGTATTTTCTACAGCCAGGTTGCACTCATTACTACATACTGTATTTGCTAGAAATATTTTCTAAATTGGTCCAAAAATTATTATTTAAAAGAGCTTTACAGTCACTAGAAGCACAACAGGTCAGACTATTATATAATTTATCACAATAACTTATAACTGTCGAATATAATTGCCTACATCAAATGTTAAATTATAATTTATTTTAAATGGTTTAGAATATAATTTGTGCAATTCTTATTTAGTAATTCTTATTATTCATCAATGTTGTATTCAATTTGCAAGAATGTTAAAGTAAGACCCAAAGCTATACCATGTATTTAGAAGTTACATCCTTTTATACAGTAGGTTCATATAATTTAATAGCAGTATTATATAATTCTTTATTTTATGTATTTATATTCTTTACAGGTAACATACTAAATCTATTTTGAGGGGTGCAGATGATAAGCATTACTTTAATTAACTTATATTACTTGAATTACTGAAATGAACTTATAATTTGTCAAAAGTTGTTATAGACATTTTAAATACCTCTTGCAGGTTGAACAGCATGATATTTTTCTCTTTTCTTTTCCTTTTTAAGTTGTTTTCTGATGCTCTATATATTTTTATTAATACATTTTATTATCCCATAGGATAGGCTGTCTGGAAATCTTCTATTAATGTTTCTTTCTGATAATCTTTGATACAGTCCTGATTTTTTTTCTAAAAAATGAAGACAAGGGAGGGGAACTAAATACACTTACATTTTTGGATCAGTTTCTAACAAAAATAAAATATTAAGTGTGAAAACTGTTGAGGTTCACTTTACCATATCATAATTAATATTTTCTATAAAACAGAACAATAATGCAATTTTGTAATCCAATCATGTATGTCTAGCAGCTCTACTAACATCTAGCTAAATTTATTACTTAAATTTTCTCTCATTGAAACTTTTTCCATTTGAATTTTTGTACTCATTCTGAAATCTTATTTCCTTATAAGGTTTTCATGGTTAGGTGGACTGCACATTGCAGCCCTGTGAATTCAATCATTTTTTCCTATCTGTTTTAGAATTTATTTTAGCAATGTCAAATCTCATTAAGGCAGAAGAACAGTCTATTAAAACTCATTTGATTGGCCAATGTGATTCTTTATATAAATCAACACCTCTTGGGACCCATCCACATTTCATACAAGTTTCCAAGCTCGATTATTCTATCACACCTTGGTTTCCTTAGTTCAGATTTTCCAACATCAAAAGAGCAATCCAAATTTTCTTCAACATTCAAAGATTTGATTGTAATCAAAACACATTGCATGATTCTTCGATTTCTCAAATTTTGTGCATGTTGTGCCATTAAACGTAGCAGAATATATTAATCAAAACTTGTGTTAAAAATGAAGAAGAAAAAATACTGTACTGTGAGGCAGCAACCAGTTTTAATAATTTAATAATTAATTAATAATGTATGATGTGTCTAATTTATTTTAAGAACATTGTACATGTTACATCATTCAAAGTATAATTATGTTGATAAAAAATTATTAATATTTCATATATTTGCTAAATGAAAATGTACCAAAAATAATGCTAACAACCCCTCTATTAATTATGTAACCACAGTATGGATTAGATTCATGTCTGTATGTAAAGAAAAAAACAAGCAACTGGGCAATATCATGTTGCATTACAGGTTAACACATATTTTAAGTATTTTACATATGGATGTTCAAATTGAGGCCTAAATTGCAGTGTAAACATAAAGCAGCCAATATTTACTCAGCACAGAAAAAATATAAACCACCCAAATTAAAATATCTTTACATGTTTCATCTGGCCAGAGACATTTTAAGAGATGAGGAGGCCTATATGCAGCCTTTTCCATAAAGGCCACCTCCTCCCTACAGACAGCGATGTAGAAGCTGAGCACTAGAGGGCTCAGATTTTGATGTGCATATACAAATCTGAGGGGAAATTGTCGGCTGTAATTTTTCAAAAACATTACTACTGTGCATGTGCAAAACAATGGCAGAAGTGGGATTTTCTTGGTGATTTCTATAGCACCACTCCTGCAACCGCGAGACTTCGGAGATTAAGTATTCAAAAAAAAGTGCAGCTGGTGTAGGCACCTCTGGACTCAGGGGTACATGTGCACCACACAAAATGTACCCATTAAAAGATGCCACTGCATCTTCTCTGCCTGAAGTGTGCAGGGTTTTGCACAGTGGCTACTCTTTTGGTTTAATTGCGAACATTTCTGTAACACAGGCATAGTTGAAAGCAAAGTTGGGCTGTTTTGAAGCTTTGCAGCCTTCTGAAACTCCTAAAAAATAAATTAATCTATTTGAAAAATACATTATAAAATGTATATACTACAGTATATGGAGTGAATGAAAGGGGCTTAATTAAAATTTCAGCAAGGGTGTTATACCTTCAGTAATAGAATTGAACATTTTCTAGCATATAAGCTCTAGGCACATCTAGTGCGAAACTGAATTAAAGCCATATTCTTTGCTGGTAGTAAAAAGTTATTTCATACAGCTGATGAAGTTAATATCTTTGCAGATTATTACACTAAACTTTACAATCTTAATAGTGACACTGAGGTTAATCATACCATAGAAAAATCCATCTCTAGCTTTCTTAATATCGTTAATCTGCCATTTTTAGCTCCAGATTCTTAAATTTATTTGATGCCCCTTGGTCTGAACAGGATGTTCAAGTTGCTATTAAATCCCTTCAGGTAAGGCAATACTCTGGCCTAGATGGATTTACACATTCTTTCATAAGCACTTTGCTGGTCTAAATTTCCCCTTCTCTCAGTAATGTCACTACTGGTGCCCCCTTCTCTATGGAAATGTTAAAAGCTGAAAGTTTTGCATGTTCTAAGTAGGACATGACTGAGCAGGGCCGCCGCTAGTAATGTTGTGGCCCGGGACTGACCTTCAGCCTGGGCCCCCCAGCGGCACCCCCCCATTGCGCACACCGGCAGCACCCCCCCTCGCGAGCGGCACCCCCCCAGCCAATTACTATTACTTACCTGCATTGGTTGCAGTGCAGCATCTTCTCCCTCCAGGCGTCGGGACTCGGATGGAGCACTCACTGCAAAGTGCAGCCTGCAGAGCGCCGAGCCCCTCTGTATCCTAGGTTAGGCACTCTGCAGGCTGCACTGTGTATTATGCGTGCCTGCCGCCAGCACCGGTCGGCATTGTGTGTGGGGGGGTGCCGTGCTACTGTGGGCAGGACAGCTGTACCCTTGGCACCCCCCTGTCGGCGGCCCTGTGACTGAGTATATTCCAACTGATAAAGCCTATGATCAATATAGAGAAGTGATAGAGGTTTTTGCTCTAACAGCATCTCTGAGTGCCAAAAAGATGTTTGATCGCCTCCACCGGCAGCATCACTAATCAACTTTATTTAACATTTTTTTTGTAACATACAATCACCAACACAACTTACACTGCACCTCAACCTGGTAATGGTGAGTGTAGGCATGTACCACATGTGTAGAAATTGTGAGTGCAGTGGAATGCTGAATGGAGTGCAGTGGAATCATGTATGTGTATAGTTGGGTTAATTTTTTTATTAACATTTTTGTGATCACAGATTTCTCTTGCACCCCTATGTAAGCTCATTTATATTAAACCTGTGACAGCTGCATCCTTAGTAGTAATTCAGCTGTGCTGGTGACTGACTCACATTTCAATGCCATAAATTAGTTGGCAGGTGAGCATAAGTGAAGCTTTAATATGATGTAATAGCAGTTGCAAGGTTCTAAAGAGTCTAGGTCTAAGAGTAAGACTTGCAGTGAAATGGGGTGTCTTCGCATTTGGTTTCAACTTGAATTCATTTATCAAAACATTAACTAAAACCCCTTTATTTTTTTTATTTATTTATACTTTAAGGTTAGTGAGTTTACTATGGTGAGTTTTGGGTTCTCTATTTTATTTTTCATGTCAACAATTTGGTTACAGGCCAAAGCCCAATGCTAACTTAAAGAGACATGCCTACATTAATTTTTCTCTTTAAATTAGCGCTGCTAACATTGAATACATTAACATGTATTATTTTGTAAATATACTTATGCTGCTATCTCTCTGAAGCACTTTATCTTGTTGCTACTTAGTATCAAGACTGATTGTTAATGTAACGCTTTCTTATTTCTTATGTATATGAATGGGAAACTTTATACAGATTTAAACAATATCTTGTTTAAGAGAGCGCACATGACACTACTAAATTTTAAACAGGTTTGTTCATTTATTAATATACACAATCAATAATAAAATAAAATAGCATAAAATGACTAGACAGAATTAGCCGTGGGGAGGATTAAATAGTGAACTTTTTCAGTCCGTTTATAAGTCCAGCAATAATTTCCAGACAACACTCAATTAGCTGTAATGCCCAAGAGGTGCTCCAGTATGTAATGCCACAATAGGTAACTTGGTAGATATTTAAGTGAAACTGTTATTGTTGGTAACAAATTGTAGCGCTTTTACTTAGATGATACAGCCCGTAGAATATATAGTGATGTTGAAGAATTACATACCAGCTTGTACGGTAGTTGCCTCGATAGGCTTGAGGGTGCAGCGGCTGCTGTTTAGAAGGCAGACCGCAGCGTGAGACCTGCTCACTTAGCTGCGTTTGCGGGTAATCCACACACACTCGGCTGGGGGCGGACACCCATTTGCAGTCTCAATGCCGCTGCTGAAGTTGGTCACCCTCTGCTCTGTAAATGTGCGGCTTGGAGTTCCCAGATGTTACCGGCTTGCTGGACAGCGGGAGCAATAAGGGGCGATGTAATCAGCTTTCAATTGGTTGCTGATTTTTAAAAGTCCATACCCATTGGTAGTCTGTCAGTCAAACAGGGGGTCTCTTGACGCATTTCTCCGTCATAGAATTTGGCGGTTTCTTCAGAAGATAACCCCAGCTAACAGAAGGGTGTTTAAAAAGGGTGGGCAACCAATCAGAGTTAGCCACCTCCTTCGATCACCTGCTCTTAATCAATCAGTCTTTTGACTAATACTTCAATGAGTGTCATAATACAATTTTAAAACTGTAGTGATGGCAAGTTTTAATTGAAAAGTAGCACATATTAATACTCTCCTACGATTGTTAAAGACAAAAAATCATTTTACATGAGGATTCCGACAATTTTACAGGCACATTTCATGTACTGTTTTTACCAATGTTACTATGTCCCATGGTATTTCTATTAACAACACAGGTGCTCAGTGGCACACCACATAGAGCGTCCGTGCTTGTGTGTCACAGATCCAGTGTGCCACTGAGCACCTGTGTTGGTAATAGAAATACCATGGGACATAGTAACATTGGTAAAAACAGTACATGAAATGTGCCTGTAAAATTGTCGGAATCCTCATGTAAAATGATTTTTTGTCTTTAACAATCATAGGAGAGTATTAATATGTGCTACTTTTCAATTAAAACTTGCCATCACTACAGTTTTAAAATTGTATTATGACACTCATTAAAGTATTAGTCAAAAGACTGATTGATTAAGAGCAGGTGATCGAAGGAGGTGGCTAACTCTGATTGGTTGCCCACCCTTTTTAAACACCCTTCTGTTAGCTGGGGTTATCTTCTGAAGAAACCGCCAAATTCTATGACGGAGAAACGCGTCAAGAGACCCCCTGTTTGACTGACAGACTGCCGATGGGTATGGACTTTTAAAAATCAGCAACCAATTGAAAGCTGATTACATCGCCCCTTATTGCTCCCGCTGTCCAGCAAGCCGGTAACATCTGGGAACTCCAAGCCGCACATTTACAGAGCAGAGGGTGACCAACTTCAGCAGCGGCATTGAGACTGCAAACGGGTGTCCGCCCCCAGCCGAGTGTGTGTGGATTACCCGCAGACGCAGCTAAGTGAGCAGGTCTCACGCTGCGGTCTGCCTTCTAAACAGCAGCCGCTGCACCCTTAAGCCTATCGAGGCAACTACCATACAAGCTGGTATGTAATTCTTCAACATCACTATATATTCTACGGGCTGTATCATCTAAGTAAAAGCGCTACATTTTGTTACCAACAATAACAGTTTCACTTAAATATCTACCAAGTTACCTATTGTGGCATTACATACTGGAGCACCTCTTGGGCATTACAGCTAATTGAGTGTTGTCTGGATATTATTGCTGGACTTATAAACGGACTGAAAAAGTTCACTATTTAATCCTCCCCATGGCTAATTCTGTCTAGTCATTTTATGCTATTTTATTTTATTATTGATTGTGTATATTAATAAATGAACAAACCTGTTTAAAATTTAGTAGTGTCATGTGCGCTCTCTTAAACAAGATATTGTTTAAATCTGTATAAAATTTGGTCTATGTTGAGAGACACAGAGGTCCTCATTTGGGATCTGCAATTGATACTATAAATAATCGACACCTGTTCTTATTGTTATTTGTGCGCCTGATCTAGTGACTCCTTCTCTTTTTCCCTTTGTGGGTCGGGAGACTGTGTGTTTAAATACATCACACATATCTCGTGAGACACATTGGTGGACTGATTAGGAACATTATTATGAATGGGAAACGCTTGTTTGGCATGTCCTCTATGGGCTTCCGTAATTTCTATTAACGTGATCACTATGGTGATGGAAAAGCATTTGTAGTGACATCATCAGACCTGCAATTGCAGCGGGAAGATATATCTATATATATATTTATTTTCTGTGTTCTCTAAACCTTGTATTGATTCTCTAGACTGTTATACTGACATACTATAGAACATGAAAACGTCAGATTATAAACAGTCTACATATTACTTATCTGGGAGCATAGTTACCATTACATTAGATATTAAAGATGTTAAGAGGTTATTTAAACTTATTTATACCTGGTGCATACTGTAGTTCAATTATTTCCATTTCTGATACCACACACGAAACACATCATTAGAGTATATTTACTACATTGCTTTTACAACAGGCACTTAAAAGTTATGTGGTACTACAAAAACATTCAAGCCTTTATTAGGAAAAGCAAGTATTTTCTAACTACTGTATAGCAAGTGACGATTGCACGCTAGAATAATATGTACTGATGTCAAAAGTGTTCAGTATTGTTTTAGCTATTAGCCCAAACTATGTGCCTAGGCACCCTGGGGTGCCTCATGACACCTGCAGGGGTGTCAATATTTTTCTTGTGTAAACATTAATGTGTCAACATATTCACTTTTGATGTTTTGGTGTTGAACTTTTGAGTTTGTACCTTGTGTACACTCTGTGCATGCTTACTTCCATACAGTTAGGCATAAGCTAGATGCCAGTTAGTGAAATAACCCTGCAGTAAGTTTCATATTTGACTTTTATCTACTGTGCATGTTCATTATACATTGCAATATATTGGTTTTCCTGTTTATATATTATTCTAACAGGGCTTACACATGTAGAGATTTTGCTGAGTGATCTGAGTGTTGCTAGATCACTCAGCACACAGCGATTGTATTGAGTGATCTGCCAGGGCCAGTGTTCCCCAGTGAGGACATTGGCCATGACTGGTGATCTAACTAGATTTATCCAGCATGTTGGATCTTAATTGATAGGCAATAGCAACACACGGGGCCATGCATCACTATTGCTATGGCCCATACACTTGGAGCAATCAGACTTGAATTAAGTAAAACATTCAGAATGCTCTGAAATCACCCCATGTGTATTCCACATAAGCTGTTAATTGGTGTTATATTCTAAATATTTACATATTTAAATATTTTTGTGTATTATAGGAAAGGAATCTTACAAAAAGTAACTGTCAAATCATTGTGCCTTAGAGCTTATTATTTTCAACATTGGTTTAATAGAGTACTAATTATTTCTTCAAGAATATGGATTATTTTTCATTTACATAATTTATTTGTTTTCTCATTTCCTAATACATAATGAAAAAATGTAGGTCTTTAGCTTTTTTAAGTTGTTATTCTTTATGTTTGTTTTTTCCTACATACGCAATCAGTAGATGTAGCTGTCTAATGTACAGTACAAGAGATGCCCATCAAGATCTAAAACTTATTTTTCCTATATAATTATTAAAATTTCATGAGTTTGACTCACTTCCTTGGAATGTTTGGATGTATGATTTATAATTATCTTAAGGTATGCCTTTTATTGGTAAGGCTTTCTTTTGTTCTACTTGTCTTCTTTCCATAAATCTCTGAAAGCTTTAAAAAAATACATGTTGAAGGAGAATAGCATTATAATGCTAGAAATAAGGTATAAACTTAACTGAATTAAACTGAATTAAACTGTAGTTCCAATTGGGAAGAAGTCATGTCTACTTGTATAAAACACAGTAGACTGTGAAATCATTAGAAATGCACAAGCAATCCATCAATAACTGTAGTTTTCAACCATCACCAATTAATGGTAAAAATAAAGTCTACTATTGCTCTCTTGAATGTTGTTTTCTGATTATACCCCAAATTAGTTTAATATTCCAAAAGTGCTCAATAAACACATACTGTAGGTTACAGGAGGATACGGTCGGTTGGTCGAACCGGAAGATGATTGACAGTTATTAGGTCTACATACTGTAAGGTCGACATGGGTCTAGGTCGACATGTGTCGACCTTGACACAACCATTAGGTCGACGTGGTCTAGGTCGACAGTCAAAAGGTCGACATGGGGTTTTTCACAGTTTTTTGAGCCTACATGTGCTGACAGGCGGTATTTCATGCCCTAACAATTCACTAGGGCATGGCAGGAGAATAAAATAATGTGCCGAGTGTAGCGAGGCACTGTGCCCAAAGCATGGCTCGCAGCACTCGCCATGCGCAGGGACGCAATGCACTTAATTCTGTGTCCATTACGACTGTGTCAGGATTCGGGTTATTTTGTTTCTGTGCAGGGAAAATACTGGCTGCATTATACAGTAGATCTCACTTTGAAGTAAAACCACACCCAAATCTAATTCTCTCTGCACAAGTTACATCTGCCCTACCTGCAGTGCACATGGTTTTGTCAGAAAAAGTGAACCAGAATAACCCTCAATGGCACATGGATTGAGTCAACATTCACGTTATGCCACACAGATTGAGGCAAAATTCATATTTGTCCACATGGATTGTGCCAAAATACACACTATACCAAATGGATTGAGCAAAAATTCACAATATGCTTCACAAACAGGGGCATTGGGCGCCAAAAGGCGTGCATAAAAAAATTACACCATAATGCCCATTACATGTTAAGCCACATACCATAATGTCCATTACGTATTATGCAAAACACCATAATGCCTATTAAAAATTATGATACATAAGTGCTGCTTATCTACATGCTCATTGCCAGGGGTTCCATGCTCATTGCCTGGGGTTCCATGCTCATTGCCATGTGAGATTACATGCTCATTTGCAAGGGGGAAAACATGTTTGCATTAACTGGGGGACAGATGGCGCTGGGCAAAAGTGACAGCCATTGACAGCCGGGCAAAGAGAGCCCCCTGCTGTATTCAGAGCACTGCAGATCCCGGCTATTTGAAATACTACCCTTTTCACACCAGAAAATGCAGGGACTTACCCAGGAATATAGTCCCAGGATCATGCAGGGACATTGCCGGGCTGGCCCCTTTTACACAAGCCTAGTACTTGCATTTTCTGGTGTGAGGGGGAGAGATAACCATCCCATCCCCCCTTTAAAGGGCTATATCGTTTAGCTGGCTATATCTTCATAACAAACTGACCCTTTTACAGTATCATATTGAAGAACTTTTGAGTGGGCTTCGAATGATTTTGGTCCTGTGAAACTGAGCCATTTGGTTCCAGAGAAATCTGCCCTCAAAGAACATGAACAGCCATAGAAAAAAAAAGGGTTTACCCGCAATATCTCTGGAATCAATTAATCCATATGGACCAGCCTGGTATCAGATCGAAGGCCCAGCGATTTGGGTTTAAATGAGACTGAGCTTCTGTGATGCTGGTTCTCAGCTACAAAATGGGCCTATTTGGACAGTGGGCCTGGAACTGCAGCTTCATCAGACCCATTATTAATCCGGCCTTGTCTATATTCATGTACTGTACTGCCAGCATATCTTAATTAGGTACTCTTTACCTAGAAGGGCGCCCATCGCGGCCATCGCGGGCATTGAATGCACTAAAAAATCGGGTGCGATGCGACCGACCCAATGCCCGCGATTTCCCATAGGGAACAATGTTAAATGTCTCAATTGACCCGATTTTCCTGTTCAATGCCTCAATTGACCCGATTTTTCCATAGGAAACAATGTTAAATGGGCCACAGAGGCCAAATAGGCACCCTGAAGTGTGAAATGGCCACCCCAATTGTTAACGCCACCCCACGATCAACGTCAACCCGAAGCGTGACGAGCGCAGCGAGCCCGCGAGGGGCAGCGGTACGCGTCCTATGACCTTTTCATACCCCCACTATCCACGTCGGCGTGGAGTCGAGAATAGAAAGTGTGGTGAGCGCAGCGAGCCACCGAGCCCGAAGCGTGGCGAGCGGACGTGGATACCTTCACAGGTATACGCGTCCCCTCGCGGGCTTCACAGCTGTCCGCTGCGCTCGCCACGCTTCAGGCTGGGTGGCTCGCTGCGCCTGCCACACTTTCTATTCTCAACTCCACGCCGACGTGGAGAGTGGGGGTATGAAAAGGTCGTAGGACGCGTACCGCCGCCCCTCGCGGGCTCGCTGCGCTCGCCATGCTTCGGGTTCACGTTGATCGTGGGGTGGCGTTAACAATTGTGGGGGCCATTTCACACTTCAGGGTGCCTATTTGGCCTCTGTGGGCAATTTAACATTGTTTCCTATGGAAAAATCGGGTCAATTGAGGCATTGAACAGGAAAATCGGGTCAATTGAGACATTTAACATTGTTCCCTATGGGAAATCGCGGCCATTGCGTCAGTCGCATTGCACCCGATTTTTTAGTGCATGCGATGCCCGTGATGCCCGCAATTTTTTACTAACGATGCCCACGATCAAAATCGTGGGCGCCGTTCTAAGTAAAGAGTACCCTTAATTATTCTTCTTTTGATCATGTAAAGGTTATTCCCATAATCCTTACAAAAATGTTTTTTGTATGGCAATTGGGGCTTCATTTGCCCTGGTCTGATTAAAAAGAAAAACAAAAATAACATTTCGTGTGTAACCCAAGACCTGGTGTGAAAGATAGGCTGTTCAGGACTAGAATTTATGACATATGTATTCCCTGAAAATGCTTGGGCATGAGTGCGTTTTCCTAAAATGTCTGGTTACCACCTATAAACACTGGCTTCCTGTCAGTCAAATGGCTGATAATAGAACTCACAGCCCACCAATCAGGTTGAACTAGATGGACGCAAGTCTTTTTTCAGCCTTACCTACTATGAATAACGTCTTATGGCTTTGGAGGATCCAAATGACAGTATGTAATCACACTGCTCCACCGCTAAGTGGCAATTTCTTCAATAATGAAGTCACAGTACAGTGCTGAATGGCCATGGATGGATATGGTACAATACAATACACTACAATACACACTTATAATACAATGTATAGGAACTGTAGCAAGGTCTAAAAAGTAGCCAAAGCACAGTGCCGTAACTACAGAGCCAGATTAACAATAGGGCAGATGGAGCTACAGCTGCAGGCCCCCCATTAAAAATAAGCCCACAGGACACTGACAGCTTTGACAGGAAAATAACTTTTACCTTTCAGAGACTGCCAGTGGCCGTCCTCTCTCCCATGCCTCAGGTCCAGCATTCTTACCTGAGATCATTTGCAGAGCCGTGCAGGCAATGTGGTGGTTGCCACTTACTTTAGCTCTTTAATTCTCGGGGGTCCTGCAACTCACAGTAACAAACTCCACCCTAAGACTACACAAGAATAGGACCACAGGGAGACAAGCTGGCATTGTAGTAAGAGGAGACAGGAACAATGTGGAAACTTATAGAAAAAAACAGTGACACAAGAGGCAAGGGGTAGGGATGGGGCATTTATTATGTGTTACAAGTTTGGGGGGTGCTGGCGCTCTGGGGTTGCAGTGGAGGGTGGGCAATTTCTATAATCACTGGGTATGTAGTCTGTGGCAGGAAGCAAAAACTGTAGGCTGGGTGTTGGGAAAATCTGTCCGAACTGTTTCACTGTAGTTGCAAATGTGGAATATGCTGTCCCACAAAGAGAGATGTTTCACTCAGGAGGACTTGTGGCTGGGAGTTCTGCAATGTGCGTCCCTTGCTTCTGGGATAGTATATCCATACCTCAGATGTAAGGGTATGTGTCAGAATGGGTCACAGTCAGAATCCAGGTCTTTATGGTAACTTACCCTTAGATTTTGCAGAGTCAGCATGCACTCCTTCCCTGGAAATGCTCTGTGTGTGGAAGTATGATGGCAGGAGAGGTTAGTGAAAAAGGTAACTGGAGACTAGTGCTTAAATAAAAAGCACAATTTATTTAACAATATAGGCAATAATACAAGTTATAAGGTATTTAATTGAGAGTATGCAGTGCAGGTCCCAAACGCGTTTTGTCCCTGAAAGGGACTTTTTCAATGGTAGGGTGCAGTGTCTCCCTGACCCTGTTTAAATACCTGATTTTCTGTGTAATGGGCGCCGGTCCGGCGTCCCCAGGCTTCTGTTTTTTGGTGCACATGCGTGCAAAGGTCGACACTAGAGCCCAAATTGTAGCTTTCTGATAATTAGGGAGTAGATTTGTGTGGGGACGTTGCATGTACCGTGACCGGCTATAGGATGAGACTTATGCGCTGCTGCTATGTATGTGCAGGAGGAGTCTGGGATAGCACATCCAATGGGGTGCGAGTGTGCAGTTGAGCCTTGGTGGGTGTTTTCTCAGATCGTGCAGGATTGGGGCAGGATCTGATTGGCCCCTGGGGGTGTGTGTATATATCCTGCGCTGACTGTCACATTCCTGTTAAAGGAATGGGTGACAGCAATGATAATTTCTGTTGGAGTTACAGTGCACATTTTGCAATGACCAAAAACCGCACATTCAGGGTCATGGCTTGGTGGCCAAAGGTGCAGGACATGACATCCCAGCGCTCCAGCTCTTTAACCCAACCTAATCCTCTCTATAATAACCCTGAGGCATACCTTATGCCAGCCCTGCTCACCGGGATTCAGTGATCTGACCCCAACAATGCCTGAGGTGGCAGTGACAGCGACTGTCACTCCAGGAGACGCGGCCTACCTGACCCAGCTCACATACTCTGTTACCCTATTGCCCTACAGCACTAACGGAGACAGACATTCTTTAGTTTTCTTAAAATGCACCTTTGAGATGCCTGAGCGCTGTTACTCAGAATGATAGCTGCCTAGCCTTTCCCATGTCGGGGGAACGTGGGTGACAACTGCTCTGCTGCTAATAACACACAAATTACAAATTAAGCCGCGGGTGTCCTGCCACAACGCTTCCCTGCCCTGTGGACGGCTCCGGGTGCACTTCTTTTCCCAGCCTCCACTCCTGCCAGGGTCCCGCTGGACTGTGCAAGAAGAGGGAGAAGTCGCCCTCAGACCCCTGAAGCTGTGAAGCAGCGGCGGTTATCTTCCCCCTTCATACTGACCAGGTACACTGAATCACTGGTCAGCCTCATAGTGCCCCAGCCCACTCACCTGTTCCCCAATATAGCATAACTGCATTTAAAAATATGGATACTTAACACAAATCACAAGCCTCACCAGGCTCATGCAGCCATAAAGCTACCTGAATTCCATCTGTACCCAGACAAGATCAAGATAAAAGACAACCCCCAGAGTTAAAAGTGGAAAAAAAGTGGAAAAAAAGGTGCTAAGTACTTCAGTGTCACCCTAGGTGATATTGCTCACGCTGCACGGGCTTTATGACCTGTCCTCAGTGATAAATGTGCAGGCACCAGTGATAAACCCATTCCACTCAACTCTGGTACCATACAGATTCCCCACACTTCCCTTTTTATGCTCACAGACTCTGTTACCCTACTGCCCTACAGCACTAACGGAGACAGACATTCTTTAGTTTTCTTAAAATGCACCTGTGAGATGCCTGAGCGCTGTTACTCAGAATGATAGCTGCCTAGCCTTTCCCATGTCGGGGGAACGTGGGTGACAACTGCTCTGCTGCTAATAACACACAAATTACAATTGTTACCTGTTCAGAAGAGAAATATACACTGCCCATTTATATTAACACTTGCCTTATGACATATTATGGGAAGGAACAAGGCGACAAGGAGATGGCTGCCCCCTCCGCCCCTCTACACCATCAAAATCTGATTTGAGAAACTTTCTTAAACTGGCAGATATCTCTCTGCCTAATGAGGACTTAAATTATCAGACCCCACTTACCCAGGAGCCTTCTGCCTCACCTCCCTCACCCACTAACCCTCAAACAACCCAGATTTTAGTTGGAGGGGACCTATCGCAAGTCCTGCAACTCTTGCTCTCCATGCCCACCCATCAAGACTTTAATTCCCTTGAGCACAGACATTTCCCAGCTGGGTTATAGGGTGTCTAAGTGTAAAGATTTGCACGACATTGTGACTCAGGCATACAATGATCTCTGTGAGGCATTGGTCCAACAGGTGACCATATTCAATGCTCACTCCCAAAGGATTGAGGAAGTGGACAACCACAGGAGACAGAACAACCAGTGTATCTATATTTGTTTCTCCAAACCACAAGATTTGGGGAGTGTTGGAAGACATACCTGCATATAGTCTGACAGATTATCTCACCAGAATCTTTAACGACATCCTGGGGAAAGATCCAAGTTCCTCCATCACCTTTGACAGGGCCCATAGGGCTCTCCGCCCTCATAGTTCTTCAGCTGACCAGCCTAGAGACATTATTTGTTGCCTCCATTATTTCACACAAAAGGAAGAGATCTTGCGCAAGACCAGCACCCAAAATTCAATTGAGATTGATGGGCAGAAGATACGAATCTTTCAGGATATAGCCTGGTCTACCCTGCAACAGAGACGTGCACTTCGCCCTCTCACTGCTGAATTACGTTGCCTAGATCTACGCTACAGATGTGGATTTCCATTCAACCGCTCATCTTTAAAGACCCCTCAGACCTCCAGGCTTTCTGTACTGCCCTGGGATTTTAGCCTCCCCAGCTTCCAGATTGGACCGACTCCTCCCTAAAACTATCCCCTCCAATACAGCATGGAGAAGACGGCTGGCAGGTTGTTGAACACCCCGGGAAAAGCCCTCATCGCCAATGCCACCATGCAGACAACAGACATACATGAACCCTCTGAGAACCCACCTGACCTTCTTTGCCTTCTCAGAAATTTGACCCTAACAGGTTCTCTTCTATGATGAACCCCTTTGACCCAATTTGGACTACCTCGCAACTGTTGCAGCTTCTGGATGTTTATATTTAAACCTCCTCTTGCAATTGTCTTCTCACAGCTATAGTTATGTTATTAGATCTGTTGAACCTTGAGACACTCCGTGAGTATGCATTATTTATGCACACTACCTCTCTGCATATGTGGAATTTATTTTCTTATGTTGTTTTTCTTTACATATTTTATTCATGTTATATAATGTGTTACTATATAGGCTGTTTATTATGACACACAACACCCTCTTTTTTGGAACAGTTTGATTCTCCTTAATTGGTCTGGTGTGTTCATAAACTTGTAATAGCCTTATGTTTTCTACTTATTCTGGCAGTTGTTAATGCTAACCCCAGATGCCCCCTACTACCGCACATGCTTGTCCTTACACCTGGATGTGCTCCTCACACCAGTGCAGGTAAGGAGCGGTCAAATATTTTATATTTCACTCTCTTATGCTCTTTTTCTCCATTCCTCTCTCCTCTTTTCCCCTCCTTTCTTTTCCCCATGCCCGGGACTACTATCAATACCAGATGACAAGTACGGAACATGCAAAACTCAGGGTTGTCTCAATGTCTAAGGCACTTATGTATTATATAGCTTCCCTTCTGGACCTACAAGCTATGATATTACTGGTGTCTGTCCTTGTGTTTCCCTCCTATATCCCTATAGATCAGTGGTGGGGAACCTCAGGTCTGGGGGCCGTATGCAGCCCCCCGTAGCCGGTCTGAGTGGCCCTCCTACCCACCCAGTGGCTTTGCCGGGAGTCAAGTACAGGGGACTTCTTGCGAGAGGTTGGTAGTTCTTGCGAGATTCCTCGTAATCAACAGCAACTGGAGACTGTCAGTCCTATTCAGGTGCAGCCGCCGGAGCATGGGATTGCTGCAGCAGGACAATTTGTAAGAGAAATTTTTACATATGGCCCCCGAAGGATTTTTCCACCATACAATTGGCCCTTAGCCCAAAAAAGGTTCCCCACCCCTGCTATAGATTGTAAGCTTGCAGCAGGGTCCTCTTACCTCCAAGTCTGTCTGTTACCTAGTTTGATTTTTCTCTGTTTACAATTGTGAAGTGCAACAGAATCTGCTGCACTATATAAGAAACTCTAAATAAATAATATGTGTGTGTGTGTGTGTGTGTGTGTGTGTGTGTATGTATGTATTTGAGCGCCTCTTGCTGTAAAGGATTTGCAATTTAAATTTCTAGTAGAATAAACATTTTGGAAAAAAAAAGACCATATAGAAAGTGTGATAACATAACTCTGGGGCAGGTGTATAATAAAAAGAATTTCAGGACATCTGTTTGTATGGCACTATGAGCCAAGTGTAGTACATTAAACCCTCATGGTTTCTAATTTAATGAGAAAGCACTGCATAAATGCTGGCACATTTATTTATCATGTTGGCACTTACAGAATGTTCATTTCACTTGGATATTTGGCTTAGCCAATTTGTTGTGGAACTGAAAGTCATGTTATTATGTAAATGCTTAAACGTAGATGTCAACTATTGTGTGTATTACTTGATGAATTTAGTTAAATGCCTTTTATAAGTCTATAATTTAAAAAAGGCAAACTTAACATCCCCCCATACAAGAAAAAAAAATGAAATTATTTAATTTTAACCAGATAAAGCTAAATGAACATTCCTTGTATGGGTAAATACCCTATAATTGCTTACCATAAGCAATTATGGTAAGCAATTTTGGTTTTAATAGCCTCAATTAATACAAAGTTAAATATTGCACAATACTGCTATGTATATAACCATAAAATATTTATGATAAATGATTCATTTTAACAATTTTGAAATTTATATTACAAAGTGCTAAAAATGTTTAAAAATGTGCAAATTAAAATGCAAAGTAATGTACTACTTTATACTTAGAATAATGTAAATCCTCTTCTTATTCTTATTCTTATTCCTATTATTATTATTGTTGCTATTATTCATATTATTATCAGTAGTTTTAGTAGAAGTACTTATTGCTTTTGTTAATGTTCTGTCTTCACTTAAATTCCCTTTGATTAAACTTAGCATAACCATTACTATTTTTCAATAACAAAATCAAAATTTGAACATCTGAGAATGGTGTGTATTATACAGTAGACAGAATTGGTAAAACTGAAACACAAACAGTAGAGTGCAGTTACAATAAGTTCATATACAATTTAACTGATATAGAATCTAACAAGAAGAGTAAACTTGCAAACAAGAATGCAAACATAATTGAATTACATGAACAATAGCATTCTGTATTATATTTTAAGTCATTAGCATATAATCAGACCTGATGGAGCACATGCAGAGGATCTGCTGCCTTTGAAACACTCCATTGCTTCAATCACTTTAGTGTTTATTTACTAGGATATGAGTTCTATTGAACATGGGATGTTGCCCATAGCAACCAATCATAATCAACTTTTTGTTTATTTGTTTATTCTAGTAAATAATATAAGCATTTATTTGATTGCCCATAGCAAAAACCCATCTTCAATAGAACTTCCATCTTATTAAATGTACCCATTTGAATCCATATTCTTATGTTTAATATCTTATACTACCACTTAGCACCTTGCTGTTCGAACCTACAGAAACAAACCTGTATGTTTATCCTCAATCTTCTCCTTTTTTACCTCCTGGCTTCAGAACATCAAGCATTCCTTCAGGCTCCAATACTACCTGTTGATATATAGTACCAGTGCATTTTTAAAATAAACATGTCTAAAACTACGGGGTGATTCTAATTGACTTGCTAAGCAGCAAAAATTCTCTGCTTAGCGAGCCATGTAATGTCACCTGTCTCCCACATGAATACTTCCCCCCCACCGCAAGTTGTGTAATGAAGGAACATCCCCTCACATGCCACCGCTGCATGAGAAATCATTGGATGGTTGCCGATCATCTAATAATTTCTTTGACCTTCGCAAAAATAAGTCAGTCTCAAATTGAAAATATGTGCTCTAGCTGGCTGTCCTGGCTCACAGCAATATTTTTTATTCTCAGGGAGTATTCTGACATGTAAGGATTAAATAATGTTCAACTGATGTCAGCTGGATATGTGTATCTAATAATTAGTTTTTTTGTTTTTATTTTTGAATGTTTTAAATAATGACTAGCCAAAAGTGTATTTTTTAAACATTGTTTATTTCAAATTTTCAGTTATTATAAGATTAAACATGAACAAGCGTACATGAACAACAATTATCTCAACAGGAGACCACAGCATCCAATTTGTCAGCAAGGGTTATATAATGTAAAAAGTGTAGTATTGTACAGTAAAATATATACAAATACAAATATAAGAGAATAAAAAAACATTAATAATAAAATAATATTGTTTTAATTTAGTCAATATAAATGTTAACCTCAATCTTTAATTTTACAAAAAAGGCAGGTATTTATGTAGTAACACTCAGATCATATTATTCATGTTTAAAACATGAGTAAAACAAGTAGGATATGAAAACAATTGAGTTATGTTTAGACTACACAGAGACGTATAAACATGAAAATCAAGCAACTACACCAGAGGGGTATCAGAGATCATAGGACCGTGAACCATCCAGTCAGGGGAAGATCGGGCTCTGAAAGTGGCCCTGGAAAAATGTCTATAATTGGCCTCAAGTGGTAGGCACTGAATACAATGTAGACAGAAACAACACTGAAATATGCAAGATTAACACATCACCACACCTGTGTGAAAGGCATTGGTTTCACTATGCTTAGTATTCTAGCAACATCCAGTCCCTTAACCTGCTGTGTCAAACTGAAAACCTCCACATTTCAAATAATATCCTACCTTCCCCACTTAGACTGAACACAGACTCCAAAATCTCAATCATGGCAAATAACACATTATCATAATCCCCAAAATATCACGAATATCTGCACCCCTCCCCAAGTGGAGCCCAGAAATAACCAGTAAATTGATAAACCCCCAGATAGGACCGTCTCATGTTCCTTTAACTGATGTCACAATCAATATATAAATTTGTGCCTGCAGTAGATGAGTATTTGCAGTTTTGGGTACTCTGCTCTGTGAACAAGCAAATGTTTGTGGGGGAGACAAAAGGTTAATAGGGCCACTACTCTGGAAAAGACTACATCTTAAAACAAAGGTCCCTAACTTACAGGCGGTATCACATGTGCCTCAGTCTACCAGGATTTTTTTGATGTAGGAGCCATGGCCAATCCACACCTGCATTGCTTGAAAACTTTTCTGTAAATAAATCTGGGTCTGCTTGTCAATGAATGAGCAAAACAAAGCTTGTAAATATCTATAAAAGTGATAATGCGGAATTTTAAAAGTAGTAAAGAGATTTTCAAACAAACATAATCGTCACCAGGGTCAAAGATGTATTTAACCTTCATGATGCCCCTTTCTCTTCATTTTGGAAACAAAGTGTTATGGAGCGCCAGTTGGATTTACCCCAGCAAAAATATAACTAAGGTAATTGTATCAATTTAAAGTATATATATATATATATATATATATATATATATATATATATATCGCATTCCAATAGATCCGGCACTGCCCACCAAAATATAGGTTTTAATATAAAGGTTACCCCTGGCCACATACACTGGGGGGGAGACCCGGAAGTAAGACGGAGAACACACCGGTGGACGGATGTGACAGCGGGCGGCATCGGGATGGGTAAGTCATTCACACACAAATGTTTAACTGAGTATGTCCTGAAGACGGGCTTGGCCCAAAATGCCGTAGGCACCCAGTAAACAATGTTTTTGCTTGCACAAGACCCGGAGTGACGTGCTTTATTTGGACAAGTATATATATATATATATATATATATATATATATATATACAAGTGGAAAAACGATGCGGCACTCAAAGGGTCTTCATATAAATATATTCAAGGGCCCATGTAATGCTTCAGCATTACATGGGCCCTTGAGAAAAATGCCAATGTTGGCATTGAAACGTCGGGGCTAAATCCCATGTTGTTTGTATTTTTCTGAGCAAAATTCTTTGAATATATTTATATGAAGACCCTTTGAGTGCCGCATCGTTTTTCCACTTGTACACATTTCCATTGGAGGCACCTGGGCAGTTATCCTCAAACAAGGAATGCCGGCTCACACAAGCACCCTATATATATATATATATATATATATATATATATATATATATGATCCGAGGGAGCCGGCACTAAAGGTTGCTGTAAGGTCGTCTTGTGCCCCGGTGCCTTCCCAAAAGCCAAATGGCTAATAAATATATGTCCGTGGTAGGCGGCACTCAGAGACGGTATGAACAGTTTAAACCATAAACAGGTTTATTGTGCAAGATGAGGCAACGTTTCGGGGATGACCCCCTTTCTCATGCCAAAACAAACAAGTGAAATACAATGTAGCCAGGACACATTCAACAGGTCAGAACCCGTTGGCCATTTAGAAATAGCTGGTACCATGCACAGATACACATAGTCGCTGTGTGAGCAAGTACAGGAGGCTGTTTCCCTCCATCCCTTTCATTTTCATTTGCACAGTCTACCCTATGTCAGTCGACACTGGATAACAGTAGACTTTATTGTTAGCACAATATGCTAGCAGCTATTTATGCAGTGGTCACACTCCCAGTGCTGCATAAATAGCTGCTACCCACATAGGAGCTCATTCTGTTTTTGGATCCCAGGCTGTACACTTCCGGTTTTACTCCTTAAGTAAGTACTCATTTAAGGCATTTTGACTTTGGGTCATTGTTCCATACCAGTTTATTCATGGTTTGTAAAATACTTTTTTGTATTCATTCAAGGGTTCTGAAGTATCTTAGGAACCATACCTGAATATTGTATGAACAGCTGATGTAGGTCTCAGACCACAATATTGCTCCATTTGCACACATTTTTGTGACATTGTAAGTTCTAATATTTATGTTTGTTACCACCTGGCTAAAGGTGTTGGTGAAGGGAATATTTAGGGATGACTATTTGAATATCCATATTTCATGCTATAGACATGTCCACTGCCTATTAAGGCACACTATTGAAATACACCTGACCACTGTGTGAACGACCTATTTAGGTCCAAGACCTCACTGATGTACTAGCAGCCTTCCTGTGGCGTTTATGTAAGTCTTAATATCTTCACTGGAGATCATCCAGCTAGAGGTGCTGGTGAAGGTGCATTCTAGGTATTATATTATTAATATTTTCATTCCTTCCTATAGTAACGCATACTGCCTATTTTGGTCTCGCATTGAGTTTTACTCCCCTATATGTTGGACACTGTATGTGATCCTTTAACTTGCAAAAGGTATTAAAATCATTAAACATATTAGGTGACTATACACGATGGGTGATTTTTTTCCCTTGGGACTGTTCCCCAGTTTTCTCTGTATTAATCATATGAAGTCTTAAACGTTATGAAGGTTCTCCTGCCTGCTATATATTACCCTAGAAGCACATTAAGGCATATCATTCATTTCTTCTTCTCCGCTGTCCTCCACTCCATATCATATTTGTCATCCATGATTTGTTTTTTGTTTTTACATTTTTTATGTTCATATGAATGAACCTTACTATTTGTATTATTTACAGTGTTTATACGTCTTGCTGACTTATTGTCCGCTAAGCCCCTGATGAAGTCAATTTATTGACGAAACGCGTTGGGCCTACGAAACCATCTGTACCAGTAACAGACTTGCTGTACCTTTTAAATTTGAAGTCTTTGTGAAGACTAAGGAATAAATGTATAATTTTTAATTTGTTGAGTTGTCTTTAGCGCACTCTAAATCTTTTTTCTATCTCTATTTGCCTATCCGGACCCGGCTAACAGGGGTCCATTAGAGTTGCTGCTCTTATTACTATCTTGGGCGCGGTTGGGGTACCATTTTCTGTGATATATATATATATATATATATATATATATATATATATATATATATATATATATATATATATATATATATATATATATAGCACTGCAGGGGTTCCTATAATAGAAACCAGGCGGCACTCAACGGACTTCTTTTTCAGTGAAAAAACAGTGTTTATTCTCTCATAATCAACGGTTCAAAACCCCATCGGGCTTTTTCATCAGGATATACATTACATTACATTAACCCCTTTCCCCTGGTCACAGGGGGCTGCAAACTCGGGTGCCGGTCTACATGTAGTATATATATATATATATATATATATATATAATTATTGACAGTAATAGAGAGCGTTGGTATGAACCACCACCTTCAAGTTTTTTGTCAAAGGTTATCAAATGGACATATTGATATAAACAGGAGGTAACAAAATGATTTATTTAAAATTAAAACATAAAAAAATTCTTATACACAGCTTCTGTTTGTTTCATTCATTGTGTTTGTAGTCGACACATGATGTGTTATAAATCCGAAACCCTACACGTTTCATCTATAGCGACTTCATCAGGGGTTAGAGTACATTATTATTTATTATTTATTTATTGATTATTTGAATGTTAAGGTGAGTTAGTTTGTTGTAGTGAGTGCTGGGCCCCCTGTGTTTGTATTTACTAAAGTGTGTGGTCACAGGCTACCGCACCCCACCCTGTGATGTGGGTGCTGTTTGCACCCCATTCCTAGGAATGGCGAGTCTGTTGGTACTTCTGTATCTATATATTTGGGTTGATTTTTAATTAACCTCTGTTACTGTGATCATAGCTTTCTCATGCACCCTTGATAAGCTCATTTACCTGAAACCTGTGACAGCTGCCCCTTTAATACTAATTCAGGTGCTGTGTTTGGGATTGTCTCACCTTATAAAAGCCATGTTACTTGGCAGTTGAGCATTAACCCAGGAAAAAAACACATGTTCATTTTAGCTATGATGTGTAAGCAGGTGCCAGGTTCCCAAGAAAAACAGTTGCTAGTGTAGGACTTGAAGTGAAATGGGGTCCCTTGGCGATGGGCTGCAAGCTTAAATGCATTGATCAATTCATGAACTAAAACCCCATTATTTATTTATTGATTATTTGAATGTTAAGGTGAGTTAGTTTGTTGTAGTGAGTGCTGGGCCCCCTGTGTTTGTATTTACTAAAGTGTGTGGTCACAGGCTACCGCACCCCACCCTGTGATGTGGGTGCTGTTTGCACCCCATTCCTAGGAATGGCGAGTGTGTTGGTACTTCTGTATCTATATATATATATATATATATATATATATATATATATATATATATATATATATATATATATATATATATATATATATATATATATATAGCACTGCAGGGGTTCCTATAATAGAAACCAGGCGGCACTCAACGGACTTCTTTTTCAGTGAAAAAACAGTGTTTATTCTCTCATAATCAACGGTTCAAAACCCCATCGGGCTTTTTCATCAGGATATACATTACATTACATTAACCCCTTTCCCCTGGTCACAGGGGGCTGCAAACTCGGGTGCCGGTCTACATGTAGTATATATATATATATATATATATATATATATATATATATATATATATATATATATATATAATTATTGACAGTAATAGAGAGCGTTGGTATGAACCACCACCTTCAAGTTTTTTGTCAAAGGTTATCAAATGGACATATTGATATAAACAGGAGGTAACAAAATGATTTATTTAAAATTAAAACATAAAAAAATTCTTATACACAGCTTCTGTTTGTTTCATTCATTGTGTTTGTAGTCGACACATGATGTGTTATAAATCCGAAACCCTACACGTTTCATCTATAGCGACTTCATCAGGGGTTAGAGTACAGACAATATGTCGGTGGATGAATAAATTAATCCTTTATAGCTGGTTCTTATTGAAAAAAAAAGTCCAGTATAATCAAGTACTGAAGGCCAGAATCTTTAAGCTTCAAAAGTGATAAAATGGAGAGTGACAAACAGCCAGCCAATTAGCTCCTACCTGCCATGTCACAGACATGTCAACAAATCACCCCGACCTAAATGACATGTACTGGCACCACATACAAAGTAATTTTACTGATATAGGCACTTACTGTACATTATAGCATTACAATGCAATAATGTAACACCACATTACATACATATACAAACATTAAAATCATGAGTTGCTGGATGTCAAATTAGTACTTCTTTGTTTTGTATAGTGTGTTACATATATTGAAATAAATTATGTAAAAATGCATGTTTAATGTTTCGTTGACAGAATTTGCTAATAGGTTAAATTTATTACACTTTCACATATAACATAAACTGTGATAATATACATCAAAATTAAATGTAACAATTAATGATAATAAAAAAACTCCAATAAGAAAAGCTATAAATCTATAATTAACAACAAAACAAAATCACTGTAATTCTATGTATCATAAATGTGTGTGTTTGTGAAGGAGTACAATGTATAGAGTATGTACACTTTAGTAAAGAGCAGTAATGTTACGCTTTGCTACTACTTGATGCACTGTACTGTGAAAAAAAATGTACTGTACTGTGAAAAAACACTTTCCCTCTTTTTCATTCCCCCAGGAACAGAAGTATTGCAGTAGTGCACAGCCTAGATTATACTTTGTATGTTATTATCACATGCTATATAAATTGACCTCTGTAATCCTCAGTGTATGTTCTTGTTTAATGCCTTAGTTATACAATAATAGAATCACATAACTTATGTTCAGTTTCATTAAACCTGAATTTCTTTACAACCTTAAATATGTGTAAATCATTTCCTTATAGAGCTAGACAAAATCATCTGTTTCCTCTTCTGGGGATTTTCCATTGGATTTCTTTCAGAACATATTGACTAATTTGCTGGGGATAAATTGCTTAGTAAAAAAAAGAGTGAACAGTACAAAATTGTAAAATCATAAGGTTTTACTACTTTTTTAATGTGTCTTTAGTCCCTGTGTGTAATGTATGTTTTTCTGGCTTAGTAATATTCATGACTTAGTTTAATCGTTTATTCCTTGCTTTCTTTTAGTAGAGTTTCCTTATCTAAAAATGAGAAAATACTGATCTTTTTTCAACAAATGTGTTTGATTGGTCTTACTAGGGTACATTGTAAAATACTGCACATTTAATACTAAAACAAAATGTTTCATGATACTTTAAAATTATTGTGTTTTCTCTTTTTGGAAAATATAAAAAATTTACTTAAAATAAAAAATGGAATGCTAAATTTTTCATAATGAACTTTACAAGTGTGATTGAAAATTATTGTGTTTTAAATTGTGAGCACTTTTTTTTTTTTTTTCAAATTGGTTATGTAATGTGCACCATGATGGTTGTCATCATTGAGGTGATGTAGGACGGCTATGAGATCCCTGTACCACTTGACAACTTTTCATTTTTACATTGTTAATTTGTGTAAAGTAACCAACCAAGACCTGCAATTAGAGAAATTACACAATATCCTTTTTTACCTCAATAAATGTGAGGAAACATCCCAAAAGCCTCTGGAGTACAGGTGTCAAATAGGCCTGGAGATGCTGTACAGCAAAACAAGCGGCATGGTAAGTAAAGTATTAATTTATATACTTGTGCATAACTATACTGGGTGCAAGGTATGTATCTATTGGGGTTATTTTGGTTCACTCTTTCTGACAAAACCCTTCTTAAATAAACAAAACCATGTGCACTGCAGGGGGCAGATGTAATTTGTGCAGAGAGAATTAGATTTGGGTGAGTTATTTTGTTTCTGTGCAGGGAAAATACGGACTGCTTTATTTTTACAATGCAATATAGATCTCACTTTGAAGTAAAACCCCACCCAAATATAATTCTCTCTGCACAAGTAACATCTGCCCCACCTGCAGTGCACATGGTTTTGTCCATCTCAGAAGGATTTTGTCAGAAAGATTGAACCAAAAAAAACCCTATGTGACCAAGATGATCTGCTCATTGTAATGCATTATGGAGTGGCATATTTTGAACTGAGGCTCTGTATCATAGCACAATTTGACATAGAGGGTACTCTAAACAGGGGACACTGTTTTATGGTATGGTATGATATCAAATTAGAACACTTGTATGTCCTAATGTGAATTTTAGCATATTGTGTACGGAAAGCCCTATGTAATAATGTTATACGGCACTACTATGGGTCAATAAAGTAACTACAGTATGGGGCTGATTCACACCTGATCCCTGGGCTGCTAATTTGCAACCCCACCAGAGTGAAATCCTGCCCTGTGCAAGCTTGCAAATTTTTTAGCATGGCTGGCAAAAATATCTGTAAGTTCATTCACAAGGCGCTCACCATCAAATGATTTTTCCAGTGCAGTCTGTGTATAGCCCAGGACTTACTCGAAGGCTGCAAAAGAAACCGGCTGTTCGAGGCCAGATCTGATGTCACATGACGTCCCCTCAAATGGCCTGAGAATGCCTGCATTTTCCCTGACACTCCCAGAAAACAGCCAGTTACCACCAACATATAAGATTTTCTAGCGAACCACTTTCATTAACTACTATTTACAGTAGTCTTATGTTTGTGTGATGAGCGGTTCATGTGATCAGCCCAGGCAGCAGGATGATGAGCATACTTTGTTGATGCACCTCCCACTCTTTGAATCAAGTCATGTTCATGTGACTGGTCTCCTTGCAACAGGCGATGCTCACAGGGTTCCACCTGACTTGCAGCACCAATGATACATTACAACATCCGTGATGCTGCAAGTGATCATTTCTGATACCTTGATATTGACATTAAGAATACAGGGATCTATTGTATTATTCTGCTGAATAAGTGGTAAGATTTTTTGTTTATTAATAAGAAACTCTGCCTGTTATCCAATAATTTTTTTTTTTTTTTGTGCTATGTTTATTGGATAGTCCCAATAGGTCACATAACTGGGTGGTCATGTGACCTAAGTTTTGCTGTTATTTATACCCACTCACTAGTAAGCAGCTATTTACTTATAGCTACCTAGCATAATAAAACACGTCAGAGATTGCTTATTGACACCCACTACCTACAAATAACCCTGGATTGAAGTCTGAACCAACCCCATAAAATTTTCTTTGCATGCAGCAACTTTCAGGCAGTACACCCATTGTTCACACCGGCTCTGGGATAAATGTCCCTTGACTGGGGTTTAAAGACACAGGTGCCACTTTATCTGCACAGAATCTCCAATGGAATTTTGGTTAATACTGTACTTCCAGCTATGGACTGACTATATGGACATCTAAGTGGACACGGACTCCTTGTTATTCCATTCTGGGGTGGTAACTATTTACAGTAACTATTTACAGTAGGAACGGACTCTCCAGGCTATTTGAATGCTTTAATTATTGTTGGTGCTACTATATTTTATTCAATATACCATGATGCTTTAACTTAGTGTTGTTGTATGTCATATTATATGAAACCATTGTAAAAACCATCCAATCTCTATTTATATTATTCATTAATAGAAACATAGAAACATAGAATTTGACGGCAGATAAGAACCACTTGGCCCATCTAGTCTGCCCCTTTTTTAAACATGTTACCTCAAACCATATTTGATCCTTATTTTTTTGTAAGGATATCAATATGCCTATCCCAAGCATGTTTAAATTGTACTACTGTATTTGCCTCTACCACCTCTGATGGGAGGCTATTCCACTTATCTACTACTCTTTATGTGAAGTAATTCTTCCTCAAATTTCCCCTGAATCTTCCTCCCTCTAGTTTCAGTGCATGTCCTCGTGTTCTGCTGCTCCTCTTCCTGTGAAGAATGTCTCCCACCTGTACCTTGTTAAAACCCTTGATATATTTGAAAGTTTCTATCATGTCCCCCCTTTCCCTTCTCTGCTCTAAAGTATACATATTAAGATCTTTTAGTCTTTCCTGGTACGTTTTGTGATGTAGGCCATGCACCATTTTAGTTGCCCTTCTTTGTACAGTCTCTAATGTATTTATATCCTTCTGGAGATATGGCCTCCAGAACTGAACACAATACTCTAGATGAGGTCGTACCAATGACCTATACAGTGGCATTATTACTTCTTTCTTTCTACTGCTAATACCTCTCCCTATGCAACCAAGCATCTGACTTGCCTTCTTCATTGCTTTGTTACATTGCCTACCTGCCTTTAAGTCACCTGAAATAGTGACACCTAGATCCCTCTCTTCCTCAGTAGTTTTCATTATAGTGCCATTAATACTATATTCAGTCTTTGGATTTTTGCAACCCAAGTGCATGATTTTGCATTTTTTGGCATTAAACTGTAGTTGCCATGCTCTTGACCATTCCTCTAATCTACCTAGATCATCAATCATTTGTTTTACCCCTCCTGGTGTGTCTACCCTGTTGCATACCTTTGTGTCATCTGCAAAAAGGCACATTTTACCCTCAATTCCATTTGCAATATCACCAATAAAGATATTAAAAAGCACTGGTCCAAGTACAGATCCCTGGGGTACTCCACTTGTAACCTTTCCCTCCTTTGACTGTACTCCGTTTACTACAACTCTCTGTTTTCTGTCCTGCAACCATGCTCTTATCCATTCAACTATCTTAGAATCCAATCCCAAGCTTTCAAGTTTCTTTAACAGTCCGCGATGTGGGACAGTGTCAAAAGCCTTACTAAAGTCTAGATAAGCTACATCTACAGCCCCACCTTGATCTATTACTTTAGTCACCCAGTTAAAAAAGTCAATAAGATTTGTTTGACATGATCTTCCCCCAGTAAACCCATGCTGTTTTGGATCCTGTAAATTGCTGGTTTTGAGATATTCTACAACTCTTTCTTTTAAGAGTGTTTCCATCAATTTCCCTACTACTGATGTAAGGCTCACTGGTCGATAGTTGCTTACCTCTTCTTTGCTTCCACTTTTGTGCAGTGGGACTACATTCGCTGTTTTCCAGTCCTCTGGGATTACTCCAGTAGCTAGTGACTGGTTGAATAATTCTGTTATTGGTTTTACCAGCTCCCCTTTAAGCTCTTTTAGTATCCTTGGATGTATCCCATCTGGCCCCATTGATTTATCCACTTTCAGTTTTGAGAGTTCTGTGAGGACTTTCTCCTCTGTAAATGTACTTGTTTCTCCCTCAGTTTTCTGACTATACTTGCAACTTAATTGTGGCCCCTCCCCCTCTCTTTCAGCAGTGAATACTGAGCAGAAATAATTATTAATATTATCTGCTATTACATTGTCCCCCTCAAGAAAACTTCCACTCTCTGTCTTTAGTCTTATTATTCCACTTTTTGTTTTTCTCCTTTCACTTATATACCTAAAAAAAGTTTTCCCCCCTTTACCCACTGACTGGGCCATTTTCTCTTCAGCCTGTGCTTTTGCACATCTGAATACCTTCTTAGCCTCCTTTTGTCTAACAAGATACACCTCTTTGTCCTCATTTTTCTGTGTCTGCTTAAATTTCTTAAAGGCCAACTTTTTTGCTTTCACAATACTTGCTACTTCTTTTGCAAACCACAATGGCTTCCTTTTTCATGTGTTTTTCCTAACTCTTTTGACACAAAGTTATGTTGCTTTTAGAATTGCACTTTTTAATTTTTCCCACTTATCCTGCACTCCTTCCAAGTTCCTCCACTCTGCCAAAGAATCCCTTACAGAGTTTCCCATCTCTACAAAATCAGCCTTCCTAAAATCTAACACCTTTGTTTTTGTGTGCGATGAGTCAGTCTCTGTCTTTATTTTGAACCATACTGCTTGATGGTCACTGGATCCCAGGTTTTCACCCACATTTATGTCAGATATTCTGTCACCATTTGTAAGTATTAAGTCTAATATTGCATTCTTACGAGTGGGCTCCCTCACCAATTGCTGGAGGAATGCTCCTTGCAAGGAATTCAGCATGTCCCTACTTCTGGTGGAACTTGCAACAGGCAGCTCCCAGTTTACATCAGGTATATTAAAGTCTCCCATGATTATCACCTCTCCTTTTAATGCCATTTTATTGATGTCCTGCAATAGGCTCTTGTCAAGTTCCTCTTCCTGACCTGGTGGTCTGTAGATCACCCCTATACGAAAAATCGCCTTCTCCCCTGTTTCTATGGTCAACCAAAGGGCCTCAGTTTTTTCTTCAATACTTTGTATTAAGGTAGTCTTTAAGCTTTTTTTTATAAGCGCTGCTTGCTTTCTTCTTTGTTGGATGTACTACCAACAAATGCAGGTTACCTGTCAATCACCTTGCGTACGGCGAGTGAAAAAAAAAGTAACAGGATTTTTTCACTGGATGTCCATGCACATGTTTACTACAGGCCATATGCATGCACAATCTATCAATAATTGCCTGGTCTAAGTTACTACGACAGAGATTAGAACATCCCAAGAAAGGGTTCCTGGACATCATAAGTGGGCAAGCCAAGCAGGGAATTAGCCAGGTATCCTGTTAGGACTCTGGGAGGCACCAACAAACCTGACCCCCAAACTCTTTTGCATACTCTATTGCATCTACCCATGGTTGAAGGACATGTGCGGGGCTAGGCTTCACCTATAACAGCCGCATTCGAAGGAGCTGGTTATGCTCGCTCCAACCCCGATGCCACCAGGCCTTACATGAGACAATGTGTCCACCAAGGCGGAGAGAGCCCAAGAGGATTGCTAACTAAGAAGACAAACAGGATGGGATACCCCAGAGTCTACCAATATGTGGGGTAATTATCCCACGTGTGCAACAATGCACAGCTGGAACCTGGGAATAATACTATTCCCCAAAAAAACAAACTAGTCATTACAGAGACACAGCAGGATGCAAACACAGAATGTCCTGGATAATGGCATAAATACTACAGTGTCACAATATGCAGGTATTTCAGTTACCTGCTGGTCATCCTGCTGGCTTTGTCTCATGCTGCTGACAAGCTCTGTATAATTGAACTGTGCTGTGAGATCTGAGCTCAGCTAATTAGTAACACCTGGTAAACTCTCTCCTGCAGGAGAGCTCTGTGTAAACTGAGCATGCTCAGCCCGTTGATTAATTCACCTGTGTGTTCACTGTGCTTCCTATAAAAGGCAGTCTCTGGGAGACAGAAGCTGCCAGAGTATAGGTTCACACCAGCTCCAGCGTCCTTGTGCTTAGTATATTACCAGTTTCCTGATTACCATATTTGACCCCGGCTTGTTTTCTGAGTATTCTCCTGCCTGATCCTTTGGTACCGTGTCCAGTGACTCTTTGTATGACCCAGCTTGCCGTTTGACTATTCTTCAGCCTTATCCCAGTGTACCGCGAACTGTGCTTCCAGTGTATGGCCCGGCCTGTCCTTGTATACTCCTTTGCCTTTCCCTTGTGTTCCTACTTGCCCGCACTGATACCAACTCGGCTAGACGACCATGCTTCCATATTTCACAAGCTACCGCCACTCATACGGGGAACCTGACCAGGGGGCCGCGATCGACGTGTCGGGTGCCGCAGAAGCCCATATCCCGCTTGGAGGGGTCACTGGCAGAAAACCCCCGGCACGGTTAGACTCCGCGCCCCTGTGTCAGGTCTAGCCAATCCCCGAGTGGTAGTGCACCCCAAGTTTGTGACAGAATACTCTGGCCCAACTGGAATATGGAGTCTGCTAGTGGTTTGTCTCATAAAGAACTCCTGGAACTCCTGCTGGCCAGGGTTAACAAGCAAGAACAGAACCAAGCTCTGATTATGCAAAGCTTGCAGACTCTGCAGCAGCAAATGGACTTTGCTCCACCCTCTCCAACACCTGCTATATCAGATCCAGGCACTATTGGAGTGCTTCGCCAGCTAATACAGCAGTTACAGGGACTGCTGGCCAACATCCTCACCCTTGTCACTAAATTGCTTGGCGATTCCGCTATGGGTTTGGTACCTGCTAGACCCTTAGATTCCAGTCCAGGAACCCCATCGGCAGATGCATCTGTGTCTTGTAAGGACAGGTTCCTGAGTCGGCCTCGTCCTCAGCTGACAGATGAGGAACGCCAGCGGCGCAGGTCCTTGAACTTATGTTTCTATTGTGGAGCCCAGAACCATTTGATTGGGGATTGTTCCCTCCGTGAGGCCAGGATTAAGAGTACTGCTTCTATGCTCACTCCGGAAAAGTTCCGTGGTTATCACTGGGGTCCCAGAACTAAGATCGTTTTACATAAAGACAGTAAAATTTTGGGCAAGCCACAAGAGGAGAGTCCAGTCGTCTAACCCCAAGAGGATATCCTGTCGGTTCCAGCCCCAAGTGGGGGTCTGTACACATCCAGAGGCCCAAAGTCTCCAACCCCAACGGGGGTATCCCAAGCATTTTGCCCCAGGAAGGGTTTCCAAGTGTTGTGCTCCAGAAGGGGCATCAAAGTGCTACACCCCAAGTGGATCCTCACAGCGTCGAGTTCCTAGAGGGATCTCAGAATAGTGAGCCCCAAGAAGGGATACAGAGTACTTCACCTCAGAAGAGGTCTCGGAGGGTAATCTCCCAGGAGGGTTCTCAAAGCTTCAAGCCACAGAAAGGGGTTCGGAGTGTCGTGCACCAGGAGGGGTCTCAGACTGTCAGGCTCCAAGCAGGGTCTCAGAGTACCACACCCCAAACAGGGTCTCTGAGCATTGCGCCTCAGGTGGGTTTCCTGAGCACAGTACCCCAAGAGGGGTCTCTGAAAGCGGTACCCCAAAAAGGTTCTCTGAGTATATTACCTCAAGAGGGAACTCCGAGCATTGCCCCCCAGAAAGGTACTCTGGTCGTCACACCCAAGGAGGAGTCTCTGAGTGTGGCTTCCCAAGTGGGGCCACTGAGCACTTTGCCTCAAGAAGGGGCTCTATATATCACCCCAGAAGGGGGTTCCGAGTCAGTCACCCCAGAAGGGGGTTCCGAGTCCGTCACCCCAGGTGGGGGTTCCGAGTCCGTCACCCCAGGTGGGGGTTCCGAGTCCGTCACCCCAGGTGGGGGTTCCGAGTCCGTCACCCCAGGTGGGGGTTCCGAGTCATTTACCCCAGGTGGGGGTTCCGAGTCATTGACCCCAGGTGGGGGTTCCGAGTCACTCACCCCAGGTGGGGGTTCCAGGTCTGTCACTCCTGGTGGAGATCCATCTGCTCTTGCCTCCGGGCATGAGGACCCATCTGCCCTTGCCTCCGGGCATAAGGACCCATCTGCCCTTGCCTCCGGGCATGAGGACCCATCTGCCCTTGCCTCCGGGCATGAGGACCCATCTGCCCTTGCCTCCGGGCATGAGGACTTGTGTGTCGTGGCCTCCGGGCCAGTCTCTGTGGCCTCCGGGAAAAACTCCTTGGCCTCCGGGCCAGACCCCGTGGCCTCCGGGCCTGCCTCTGTGGTCTCCAGGTCCACTTCCATGGCCTCCGGGCCAGTCTCCGTGGCCTCCGGGCCAGTCTCCGCGGCCTCCGGGCCAGTCTCCGTGGCCTCCGGGCCAGTCTCCACAGCCTCCAGGCCAGTTTCCACAGCCTCCGGGCCAGTCTCCAGTACCATCAGGGTCACTAGGGTTCCAATGCCTGCCATTCAGGAAGATTTACCTGCCTTGCTGGAAGTCCCTATCCTACCCAAACTGTCCTCCCAGTCCATTCGTCAGGGGAATCCAGTTCAATTAGATCCATCTAAGGAGCCTCAGTTCGTCCAATTTGATGGAGATCTCATCCATTTCCAAGCCCTAGCAGACTATTATTTAGATGCTATGAACTCTGATCCATCCTCTGGGGTTAATTTGGCAAACATTGTCAAGTACTTAGTGTTGTCATTCAAGGGAGAAGCCATGGAGTGGGTTAGTCCACTCATTGAGACTCATGATCCCAGGCTAAAAGACCTAATTTCTTTTTCCAGGGCTGTGGTTGAAAGATTTGGACCAAAGACTCCTGGTGAGAGGTCTATCCTTTCTGCACCTGAGGTCAGTCAGAGTGGTGAGTCAGCTAAACTACATTCTAAAACTCCCAGAGCATCTCCAAAAAATTTTTTGAGACCCGACTCCTTGGATTTAAGAGGTGGAGTTATATGTGTAGGTTCTTCCAAGTTGGTGGTGGATCCTCAAGAACTCCCTACACTGATCATGGACAAAGATTCAAGTTCAGAGTGTGGCTCAGATCATGATGTCACTGCTTTGTTGGGACGTCCAATATTCTCTACTGCCCGTTTTGTAGAGCCAAAGGCCACATCTCAATCAACCAAATCCAAACGATCTTCCAAAAAGACGAAGCACCGCAGACGACCCTAAAAAAATCCTTGTGGGGTGTTCGGAGCCCACCCCTAGAGGGGGAGGTAATGTCACAATATGCAGGTATTTCAGTTACCTGCTGGTCATCCTGCTGGCTTTGTCTCATGCTGCTGACAAGCTCTGTATAATTGAACTGTGCTGTGAGATCTGAGCTCAGCTAATTAGTAACACCTGGTAAACTCTCTCCTGCAAGAGAGCTCTGTGTAAACTGAGCATGCTCAGCCCGTTGATTAATTCACCTGTGTGTTCACTGTGCTTCCTATAAAAGGCAGTCTCTGGGAGACAGAAGCTGCCAGAGTATAGGTTCACACCAGCTCCAGCGTCCTTGTGCTTAGTATATTACCAGTTTCCTGATTACCATATTTGACCCCGGCTTGTTTCCTGACTATTCTCCTGCCTGATCCTTTGGTACCGTGTCCAGTGACTCTGTGTATGACCCAGCTTGCCGTTTGACTATTCTTCAGCCTTATCCCAGTGTACCGCGAACTGTGCTTCCAGTGTATGACCCGGCCTGTCCTTGTATACTCCTTTGCCTTTCCCTTGTGTTCCTACTTGCCCGCACTGATACCAACTCGGCTAGACGACCACGCTTCCATATTTCACAAGCTACCGCCACTCATACGGGGAACCTGACCAGGGGGCCGCGACTGACGTGTCGGGTGCCGCAGAAGCCCATATCCCTCTTGGAGGGGTCACTGGCAGAAAACCCCCGGCGCGGTTAGACTCCGCGCCCCTGTGTCAGGTCTAGCCAATCCCCGAGTGGTAGTGCACCCCAAGTTTGTGATATATAGTACATGAAGATGTTAATAATCATCAATATATAACCTGTGTGAAGCCTGATGGCAAAACCCCTAGTAAGAGAGAACATATACTCCACACAGTTAAACTCTAACAGGGATAAGCTGAAATACTGAAGGTTAAAAAAACAGTGCTTAGTGTCAGACAGGGTCTATGTTCATACAGGGTTTCTCAGACTGCTGCAATGGATCACAGGCAAAGGCAGGACTTCAAAGGACACCCGGCAGGATCTCTCAAACTGCAGCAAAGGTACACTGGCACAGGCAGGACTTCACAAGGCATATGGCAGGAGTGCTTGCTGGATTACTCAGGACTATGACAGGACGCAGACAAGGTTTAAACAAAGCTCTGACTAGATTTAAACAGAACTATACCCAGCAGCATCTGCATGCTGAGAATCTAACTAAATAAACTTGCATGCAGCCACACCCAAGAAGCAGGGTATGCATGAAACCCAGGGAGCTGGATCAGCAAAACCCGGATTACTGATCCAGGAAAACATGCAAACCATAAACAGAGTATATTACAGAAGATATTCACTGATCCACTGGAGGCAGAGCATAACATATCCATTGTAAAGAGCCATTTGAACAGCAGAGGGAGCTGGAAATCTTGATTCCATTTGGGCTTCAGACACATACATCTCTGACTAAAACAGATAGGAAACATTTAGAGGATTTGAAGCTAAGATTACTTCAACAATTGTGTTTCCAAAAATATTTTTTTATAAAATATATGCAGCATTATACAGGATAATGGGTGAAGTGGGACCACCAACCAAGAGGATCAGAAGCCACTGGAATAAACATGACCTAGGATTTTCAAGATTTGGGAAAATGAATACCAGAAATGCCAGAATTTCTGAAATTAATATAGGTGAATACACTCTTTTATATTTAAATCACAAATACTCCATTATTCTAAAAATGTTTCATTGTATTTTCACAGAAGAAGAAAAACACAAGAGTAACAAACCACAAGCAGTTGAATTACTTTGGTTCTTCCATACAGAATTTCTGATGTCCGACAATGTGGCTGAAGAAATCCAAGGGAAATTTAATCTAATTGGTATTTATTTCTTATAATTTATTTAACATTACCCTCTTTCCACATTTTTATTTTAATCTTATCATTTTACAAACAATATTTGCCAGCTTCCCAAATTTAAGCTGTTGAGGATCTACAACAAGCCAGCATATAGAAAATAGCAGATCATGAAGAAGGTTAATTATAAGCTGGGACGATCATCTGCCTGGGCAAGATCATGGAGAACACAACATGCCAAGCTAGCAGCCTCAATCAGATGGTGGATAGCTATTGACAGACGGCAGTGATCTCAAGCCACATAGCCATATCACTGTAGCAGATGAATGCCACCATGCAGATACTTCTAGCAACAATGAGACCATCATACTGTACAAAGCTGTGAGGGACCCTTGCTATGGCCAGAAGGCAGTTGACTTTCAAATCCTATAATTGTTATTGTGTGCCAAGTCTGTGCCTTGATACATGTATGTTAAATGTGTTTTTGTACTTTTTTTTCTGAAATATATATATATATATATATATATATATATATATATATATATATATTTTAATAACAATTTTTTATTATTTTCAAATACCAGACATGTGGAGGTATAACAATGCCTGCCTGAGAATAATTGTTCTGGTATCAGACTATGTAGGGTTAGAGGAGGAAGGGATTACTGTATACACCAAGTAGAAGATCTTAATATAGACCAAGATTGGTATTCTGAAAACTGAAATATTTTGGATTGCGTATCGGTGTCCAAAATAGATATGTTGTAATCCCATTTGCAATGAAAATGTTTGCTGCCTTGGAATGTAGTGAGGGTAATGGTCTTAAGGTCACTGTACAATTGTTGGAGAAGAATCTTATGTAATGCAGATAGGTTAGGTGCAGATCTAGACACCCAGTGTTTCAGGATAAGTTTCTTGGCAACAGTGAACAACACTATGAAAAACGGGTATACAGATGGAGCTTGGCCCATCTTAGCTGGGAAGGGGGTGCAGCCATCCCGCCATTCCCGCCAGGGGTGGGGGGCGCGCTCACCCCCTCGCAATGGAGCCTGCCTCCGGTCCACGCCGCCTCTTCCGCCGTCGCAGCAGGTACCCCTCGCCGCCCGAGCACCCCCTAACCCTGCCCGTCTCCCTGAAGCAGAGACGGGCAGGGACACACAGCGTCCCCGCCGAGAGACTGGGACGCGCCTGCGTGTAAGATGCATGCGCGTCCCAGTTCAGTGTAGCCCCTGTCCGCCGGCACTCGCCAGTGGGGAGGGTCTGGTGAGCCCCAGCCAAGGATGGCAGGGGCTACATCTGTAGGTGCTTAATAGCATTCGGTGTATGGTCCCAACTACTAAAATTTATTCATAAACAAGCCATGGGAGACGGTGTTAAAGATAAGGAGAAAGCATTATTCAGGAAAGAGAACAGCTTATTCCAGAACCTAGGTACCTTATAACAGTCCCAGAAATAGTGAAAGAAGGACGCTTGTGTCTTACTGCATTTGGGGCATCGGTCGTCAGCAGGGGGAGTGAAATATGCTCGGATCGAGGTAGGCAGATACGCCCTATGAATAAATCTAAAATGTATCTCCTGCAGGTATGCAGAACCTAGGACTTTCATAATGGAGGTATAGCAGAGAAATAAAGAATCTGCAGAGGTCACCTCAGGTATATCAGCCTTCCATTTTTCTACCAGTACTTTAAAGGGAGATGTTAATGGTGGGTATATTACAACTTAATATATATGTTCGGTTTTGTATGGGTGTGATTCCCAGTATTTGAAAAGTTTTGCTAAATCTGACACTGGTGGAGATAAGTATAGGTCTAGCTGGTGTGATTGTATGTAGTAGCACATTTGCAGGTACATATAGAAGTGAGAGTTTGGTATCTGAAATAGTTCATTTAAACTAGAGAAAGGCAGAAGATTGCCTCCAGGATCAAACATCTGGTTCGCTGTACATAGCCCTCCCCTTCGCCACTGTAAGAAATGGGAGTTGTGTAGAGAAGGAAAAAAAGAAGGGTTACCCCATAATGTAACAAATGGAGTGGCTGAATAATCCAGCTTGAGTTTCTTATGCATTGTGGTCCAGCCCAGGTAGGTATCATGAAAAAGAGGGTGATTGAGTAGTAGGGGGAATGAGAGTTTTTTTACTATGTAGAAGAGCACAGAGAGAAAGTGGGTGTACTATGGGCCTTATTCTAGTTCACTCTTTCTTACAAAATCCTTCTTAGATGGACAACACCATGTGCACTGCAGGGGGGCAGATGTAAAATGTGCAGAGAGAATTGGATTTGGGTGAGTTATTTTGTTCCTGTGCAGGGAAAATACTGAATGCTTTAATTTTACACTGCAATATAGATCTCACTTTAAAGTAAAACCCCACCCAAATCTAACTCTCTCTGCAAGTAACATCTGCCCCACCTGCAGTGCACATGGTTTTGTCCATCTAAGAAGGAATTTGTCAGAAAGAGTGAACCAAAATAACCCCCTATGTATGAAACGCTGGGTGTTCCCATGGGCACAAACCATGCCGGGCCCGCTTGGACAAAGCAGCTGTAAAAGTTTATTCGCATGTGCAGTTGTACAACATTGCTCCCCTGTGTGAATGTGTAGGGAAGCGAAGCAACCTGAATGAGGGCCATAGTGTGAGCGCAAGGCATATGCCAGAACTGAGTCAGCACTATATCACATTTGTATCTCGGGCAGTACGGATGGTGTAATGGTTAGCATTACTGCCTCACAGCACTGAGGTCATGGGTTCAATTCCCACCATGGCCCTAAGTAGAGTTTGAATATTCACCCGCCAGCGCCATGGCGATGGTGAGAAGGGGACGCGCGCGCACGAGAGGCGTGCGCGTCCCCTTCCGACGGCGCTTCCATCCGTTCCCCCGGGTCCCCGCCGGCTTGCCGGCGGTAACCCGGGGTCCCCGCCGCCTGCCCGCATCCCCCCCTAACCCTGTCCGTCTCCCTGAGGCGGAGACGGACAGGGTTTCCGTCGCGCTGGCGACGGAGACTGAGACGCGCGTGCGCGTGAGACGCACGCGCGTCTCAGTGTATTCGCTGGCGCGGCTGCTGGCAGATCGCCAGCGCGGACGTTCTGGCGACCCGCCAGCCAGGATGGGACCTGACCCATCTGTACTTATGTGGGTTTCCTCCGGGTACTCCTGTTTCCTCCCGCAATCAAAACATATTCTGATAGGTTAATTGGCTCCCAAAAAATTAACCCTAAAATGTCTGTTTGTGCGTGTACATGTGGTAGGGAATATAGATTGTAAGCTCCACTGGGGCAGGGACTGATGTAAATGATCAAATATTCTCTGTAAAGCGCAGCAGAATCTGTGTGTGCTATATAAGAAACTGCTATTAAATACATAAATAATTAAAGTGGGTGATGATAATTTGTCCTTTAATTGGTTACAGTGTCACATGGGCCATAACTTAGCAGTCTCTCCTACTTTGTCTATTTTACAAACATTTATTTTTATGTATTTTATTGCAGGCTTTAGTAGTTCTGTACTTTTTTATTCGCATATTTTTCTTTTGATCACCTTTGGTACGCTTTGTTTTGGAAATCTTGTTATAGAGGAAATCAAGTTCAAGCTTGAGAGAAAATAATAAAGATACTGAAGATGATAGAATAGTATATTCCAAAGGACATATTTAAACTTTACACAACATTTAGTATACGAGCGATCCGGACCATAATACATACTTGTACAGATGGGTCCTCCGTTATTTTGGGAGGCTGAGGTGTTAGTTCTGATCAGGCATATACAGTGTGCCTTAGCGCAATGAGGCGTGCCTAGTCATTGGTGATGCGCACTTGAGGTGTACAGTTCATTTGGCATTACCTTTAAATGTAATACCGGTGATCATCCACCAGATGTCGCTTTTCAAAATCACCACTGCACAGGTGTGTGGTCTCCATTAAAATACTGTACAATACCAAAAGACTGTACATGCAGTATTAAGAACTACTGTACTTTAATGGTGCGTCTTGAATACAAATCCACATACAGTATACGGTAACACCAGAGTAGTGTATGCAGACGCAAGTGACACTACTACACCAAACCCCAAAAACAAATTCTCATATAACACAAGTAGTGTATGCAGACGCACTTGACGCTACAATACCAAGTCTTGAAGAAAAATCCACATATAGTACAGTATAACAACATTAGTGTATGCAGACGCAATCAAACTACAGTATCTATTGATATTAGGGATATACATGTAGTACAGTATAAACATTGAGTACACAATTAGACATTATCTGATGTGCAGTACCCCTCATATCGTTTATATGGTGAAATGCCTGTGTGGGCTGTATTACATCGGCAAAACCATTTGTCCCTTTAAGGAACGAATGGCAATGCACATCGATTCAGGCAGCAGTGTCTGGTAAGCCTTCAAATCAACCAATAGCTAGACATTGCAGAAATTAAACATGGTTTGTCTAGTTTCCAGCATCTTATTATTGATCACATCCCTGAGAGCAAATGGAAAGGTGATAGACATAAGAGTTTATTACAGTTAGAGTCCAAATGGATTCACTTGGACACTGTTAAACCAAAAGTCTTGAATGATCATCTCAATTTAAATGTGTTCCTGAACTAATTATAACTCTATCACACTCCGCTATCTGAACTGAACATTTATTATTTGCCATAACTGTATATTTCGTTATTGATGTCAGTATCCTGCATTTACCATTGAATTGCTACTGTATTTTGGAACATTGTGCTGTTCTCATGTGTATGTTACATTGTTTATATTTTGCGGTGCCACATCACCATGGTGATCTAAAGTATGTATTCCTTATGGGGCATTATGGAATTGCTGAACCCGGAACACCGTGCTTGAATGCAGGCCAGGACGCATGGCTGCACGGTGCCATTTTCACTGCCTGTCCATATGTATTTAAGGTGAGCACTGTGTATGTTTTATGTTTCTTGTTGCCTGATGAAGGGCCTAATAAAGCCCAAAAGCTTGTAATACTCATCTTTATTGAGTGAGTTATTGCTGCCGAGAAATCCGTGGGTGCTCGCTTGTGGACATTGCATATACAGGTTGAGTATCCCGTATCCAAAATGCTCGGGACCAGGAGAATTTTGGATAACGGATTATTCTGTATTTCGGAATATTTTAATATTTCAATGATGTATTTTGAAGTATCTTGCATTTATGCTGTATAAACACATAATATACACACAAATATATTTTATTACCACATAAAATACACACAAACATATTTTAATTGTTCAAAAAACAAGGTTTCAAAACGTGAAACAAAATGTGTGTACTATCTCAGCACTGAATTTGAATGCCAAGCAATCATTGTCTTGCACATATATAGTGCCAGTTACATATCATGTCCCCAGTGATGCTGTTACATATGTCCCCAGTGAGTTTTTAGCAAAAAAAATAATTTTTTTCACTTTCTGGAATGTCCGTATTTCGGAATAATTCGGATAACGGATATTCGGATATGGGATACTCGACCTGTATATATATATATATATATATATATATATATATATATATATATATGCTGCAACGAATAGGCACTCTGGACACTTTCAACATTTAGTCAAATAGAAAATAAGACACAGCTCACACTAGCTGCAGTTGTCAACGTTTCGGGTTACTACCCTTTATCAAGACATGTCTTGATAAAGGGTAGTAACCCGAAACGTTGACAACTGCAGCTAGTGTGAGCTGTGTCTTATTTTCTATTTGACTGAATGTTGAAAGTGTCCAGAGTGCCTATTCGTTGCAGCATATACCTCCCCCCCAAAGGGACAGAGAGCACCGGACCACAGAGACCTTTAACCAGGAGAGTGCCAGGCTATTATCCATATATATATATATATATATATATATATATATATATATATATATATATATATATATATATATATATATATATATATATATCTATATATATTATATATATAGATATATATATATATATATATATATATATACACGGCAACGGATTGAGTCTGTATGTGACATAATTGAGAACATGAGAATGCTGATGAAATCACACATGGAACATATCTGAATAAACGTATATTTGTTTTTATGCATCATTTGATTCATTGTTCTTTTAGCCACCTATAAACAATTAGGTATTGGTGATACAAACATAGGGCACCTCTATTCTGTCTCTCTCTCTCTTTCTCTCTGCATCAGAAAACATGAAGTTTGGTGTTTAAAACTATTTGCTTGTTGGGATTATGTAGGAAATAAACAGTGTTATTATAGTTCTAGTCCCTAAAGTAAAAATACACATCAGCCCCAGGTGACTTTCTATTAATCATAAATGTTTGTCTGAGGGCAAGTTAAACTCATTATCTTGTGTCCAAAAGTCTTCACAAATATTTAAGCCAGTGGCACATTTTAATCCCTTCAATGTGTTTTTTTTATTACTTTATAAAGTTAAAGTTATACTTATGTGAAGGTGCTAAAAAACCTTTCAGTAAAACAGTATATTTTATGTTCTTACCAAGAAATACACATATTAATAAATATATCTTTACACATCTTTAAATTTATTTTTTGAAAAGTTCAAAGAGCATGCTTATTAAAAAATAAAAGTAGTAAATATTCCCTTTAAATCCAATTTAAGTGTAGCAAAGCAGATTTTAAATAGCATTTTTTTACCTTATATGCTATATTATGGAAAATACATAAATACATCTTTACGGGATGCGGTCATTTGGTCTACTGCATTATGGTCGACAGTCATTAGGTCGAATCCATTAGGTTGACATGCTAAAAGGTCGACATGACTCTAGGTCGACATGGGAAAAGGTCGACATGATTCTAGTTCGAAAGGTCATTAGTTCGACAGGTCATTAGTTCGACAAGGTCATTAGTTCGACATTGTCTATGTCGACATTCACAAGGTCGACATGGAGTTTTTCACTGTTTTTTGAGCCAACATGTGCCGACAGGCGGTATTTCATGCCCTACCATCCACTAGGGCGTGGTGGGAGAATAAAATAGTGTGCTGAGCGTAGCGAGGCACCGTGCCCGACGCATAGCGAGCGCAGCGAGCGATGCGAGGGGATGCAGTGCACTTTAAACTGTGTCCATGTCGACTGTGTTGACATTCAGGTAAAAAAACAGTGAAAAACCCCATGTCGACCTTGTGAATGTCGACATAGACAATGTCGAACTAATGACCTTGTCGAACTAATGACCTGTCGAACTAATGACCTTTCGACCTAGAATCATGTCGACCTTTTCCCATGTCGACCTAGAGTCATGTCGACCTTTTAGCATGTCGACCTAATGGATTCGACCTAATGACTTTCGACCATAATGCAATAGACCAAATGATCCCAACCCATTTTTACATATACTACTAGAATATGTAATACATTTGTGCAGTGTGAAAGATATTTATTTTTCAAAACTGTTATTGTTGTTTACTTGATTCTTTCCCAGATACCTATTTACACCTTTCATATTCTCAAATGTTATTTAAAAAGCTTCCCCCCATTTCAATTTCTTTATACTATATAGCTTCATTGTTATTTTTTCTGACCCTTACTTATTTCGTTATATCTTACTAGGTGCTATGAATAAAGGGTCTACTACTACTGTAAACTAATCATATGCCAATAAGATGGTGAAAACGAAGTCAAACAACTTTCCTACATCATGGTTTTAAGTGTGTTTAGCCAACCAGATGTCAGATGAGATTTTAAATATGTAGGAAAATTCGGTACTTGTTTCCTAGCACGGCGCCCATCGCATACCATCGCATGCCTTAATTAGTGGTATGCGATGGTATGCGATGGGACCCGATTTTCGGGTCCTAAGAGCCGCACTGTACAATTTTAAAATCGCATCACACCGCATGCCATTAAAATGGCGCTTCTTAAAAGCAACATACACCTAGGTGTCGGTTGCTTATCCTCTATCTAAAATGGCATGCGATGCGATCGATGCAAACAAAACGATGATTTAATTGTACATGCACCTTGATGGGTGATTAGTATGTTATATGCACCCCCATCGTTAACGCCACCGCTCTATTATCACCAACCCGACCTTTTCATACCCCCACTATCCACGTCGGCGTGGAGTTGATTTTATATAGTTTGGCGAGCGCAGCGAGCCACCGAGCCCGAAGCATGGTGAGCCCGAAGCATGGTGGGCCCTGCGAGGGGATGCGTAATACATGTGAAGTTATCCACGTCCCCTCGCCACGCTTTGGGCTCGGTGGCTCGCTGCGCTCGCCACACTGTATAGAATCATCTCCAACGTGGATAGTGGGGGTATGAAAAGGTCGGAGGACGCGTACCGACGCCCCTCGCGGGCTCGCTGCGCTCGCCACGCTTCGGGTTGCCGTTAATTGTGGCGGTGGCATTAACAATGGGGGTGCATATAACATACTAATCACCCATCAATGTGATTGTACAATGAAATCATCGTTTTGATCACATCGATCACATCGCATGCATTCTGGTCACATGCGATGCGATGCGATCAATGCGATCAAAACTATGTAACAAGATTAAAATCGTGGGCACCATGCTAGGAAACAAGTACCGAAAATCCTATATTCTTTTTGAGTACAATGAACAATCTTTTGAATGAATTAATTGAGGGATCATACTGAATTATTTCTCCCTTACTCCAACTCATAAGTTCATAAGTCAGAAACAAAATGTCCTTAATGCTACATCAATTGTCTTAATGTTTTTTTTTACATCTTTTGTTTTAAAATATACTTTCTGGATCATTACTAGAAAAACAATCATATTATATCAAATATATGGCTATAATTGAGATTTTTTTTTTACAAACTTTAGAGTACGAAAAATAGTCACAGTGTTAGCGACTGTGCGAGTGCTGTCTGCGGGTGGGTTGGTTGTGCAATAGAAACATAGAAACATAGAAACATAGAATTTGACAGCAGATAAGAACCACTTGGCCCATCTAGTCTGCCCCTTTTTTTAAACATGTTACCTCAAACCATATTTGATCCTTATTTTTTTGTAAGGATATCAATATGCTTATCCCAAGCATGTTTAAATTGTACTACTGTATTTGCGTCTACCACCTCTGTTGGGAGGCTATTCCACTTATCTACTACTCTTTCTGTGAAAAAATCCTTCCTCACATTTCCCCTGAATCTTCCTCCCTCTAGTTTCAGTGCATGTCCTCGTGTTCTGTTGCTCCTCTTCCTGTGAAGAATGTCTCCCACCTGTACCTTGTTAAAGCCCTTGATATATTTGAAAGTTTCTATCATGTCCCCCCTTTCCCTTCTCTGCTCTAAAGTATACATATTAAGATCTTTTAGTCTTTCCTGGTACGTTTTGTGATGTAGGCCATGCACCATTTTAGTTGCTCTTCTTTGTACAGTCTCTAATGTATTTATATCCTTCTGGAGATATGGCCTCCAGAACTGAACACAATACTCTAGGTGAGGTCGTACCAATGACCTATACAGTGGCATTATTACTTCTTTCTTTCTACTGCTGATACCTCTCCCTATGCAACCAAGCATCTGACTTGCCTTCTTCATTGCTTTGTTACATTGCCTACCTGCTTTTAAGTCCCCTGAAATAGTGACACCTAGATCCCTCTCTTCCTCAGTAGTTTCCATTATAGTGCCATTTATACTATATTGAGTCTTTGGATTTCTGAGACCCAAGTGCATGATTTTGCATTTTTTGGCATTAAACTGTAGTTGCCATTCTCTTGACCATTTCTCTAATCTGCCTAGATCCTCAATCATTTGATTTACCCCTCCTGGTGTGTCTACCCTGTTGCATACCTTTGTGTCATCTGCAAAAAGGCACATTTTACCCTCAATTCCATTTGCAATATCACCAATAAAGATATTAAAAAGCACCGGTCCAAGTACAGATCCCTGGGGTACTCCACTTGTAACCTTTCCCTCCTTTGACTGTACTCCGTTTACTACAACTCTCTGTTTTCTGTCCTGCAACCACGCTCTTATCCATTCAACTGTCTTAGAATCCAATCCCAAGCTTTCAAGTTTATTTAACAGTCTGCGATGTGGGACAGTGTCAAAAGCTTTACTAAAGTCTAGATAAGCTACATCTACAGCCCCACCTTGATCTATTACTTTAGTCACCCAGTCAAAAAAGTCAATAAGATTTGTTTGACATGATCTTCCCCCAGTAAACCAATGCTGTTTTGTATCCTGTAAATTGCTTGTTTTGAGATATTCTACAACTCTTTGTTTTAAGAGTGTTTCCATCAATTTCCCTACTACTGATGTAAGGCTCACTGGTCGATAGTTGCTTACCTCTTCCTTGCTTCCACTTTTGTGCAGTGGGACTACATTTGCTGTTTTCCAGTCCTCTGGGATTACTCCAGTAGCTAGTGACTGGTTGAATAATTCTGTTATTGGTTTTACCAGCTCCCCTTTAAGCTCTTTTAGTATCCTTGGATGTATCCCATCTGGCCCCATTGATTTATCCTTTTTCAGTTTTGAGAGTTCTGTGAGGACTTTCTCCTCTGTAAATGTACTTGCCTCTCCCTCAGTTTTCTGACTATACTTGCAACTTAACTGTGGCCCCTTCCCCTCTCTTTCAGTAGTGAATACTGAGCAGAAATCATTATTAATATTATCTGCTATTACATTGTCCCCCTCAAGAAAACTTCCACTCTCTGTCTTCAGTCTAATTATTCCACTTTTTGTTTTTCTCCTTTCACTTATATACCTAAAAAAAGTTTTCCCCCCTTTACCCACTGACTGGGCCATTTTCTCTTCAGCCTGTGCTTTTGCACATCTGATTACCTTCTTAGCCTCCTTCTGTCTAACAAGATACACCTCTTTGTCCTCATTCTTCTGCGTCTGCTTAAATTTCTTAAAGGCCAACTTTTTTGCTTTCACAATACTTGCTACTTCTTTTGCAAACCACAATGGCTCTCTTTTTCTTGTGTTTTTCCTAACTCTTTTGACACAAAGTTCTGTTGCTTTTAGAATTGCAGTTTTTAATTTTTCCCACTTATCCTGCACTCCTTCCAAGTTCTTCCACTCTGCCAAAGAATCCCTTACAGAGTTTCCCATCTCTACAAAATCAGCCTTCCTAAAATCTAACACCTTTGTTTTTGTGTGCGATGAGTCAGTCTCTGTCTTTATTTTGAACCATACTGCTTGATGGTCACTGGATCCCAGATTTTCACCCACATTTATGTCAGATATTCTGTCACCATTTGTAAGTATTAAGTCTAATATTGCGTCCTTACGAGTGGGCTCCCTCACCAATTGCTGGAGGGATGCTCCTTGCAAGGAATTCAGCATGTCCCTACTTCTGGTGGAACTTGCAACAGGCAGTAAGGTAAGGGGCATTATGTGTGTCATGTATAAATGCATTAATAATGTGTGACATAAGTGTAACAGGCATTATGTGTGTCATGTGTATAAGGGCATTAATAATGTGCAACATATGTGTAATGGGCATTATGTGTGTCATGTGTATAAGGTCATTAATAATGTGCAACATATGTGTAAGGGGCATTATGTGTGTCATTATGTGTATGAAGGGCATTCATAAAGGTTGGCATAATGTGTAAGGGGCATTATGTTTATAAGGACATTAATAATGTGTGTCATTACTGTGTGGTATTATCAGGGGTGCAGAGAGAAAGGGGTATGGGTACAAATTACCCAGGCCAATGTCTGATGGAAGAGCCCAGTGGGGGCCCCAGGCCCCCCTCCCCTTAAGTGACAGCAGCTGCAGCTCCTCTCCTCTGCCCAGCACACACTGCTTTGTGCTGGTTTGCAGTGTGGCCATGGAGGTGCTTAAAATACAATATTTTTTCAGGATTTCTTTCTAATAACGCGAGGAGTAATGTATATAAGGTAAAGTGGTACTATTGTGTGTGTAACGTGAATAAGGGACACCATCGTATGATATAATGTGAATAAAGTTGCACTACTGTGTGGCATAATTTGAATTGGGGGTACTATTGTGTGGCCATGCCCCTTCCCAGCAAGAACACACCCCTGTTTGGGCTGTGCGCTGAATGTGTGCACTGTTTCTATTTAAAATATTGCGGGTAGGAGCACCAAAATGATGACTGCTATGATGAGGGTTGATGGTGCTGGGAAAGGGGAGCAGGGTCAGAGGCGGAACTAGTGGTGGTGCTAGGGGGCACCAGCCAAAATCTTGCCTAGGGCATCATTTAGGATAAGGCCGGCTCTGGGAGTGTGTTTTGTGTTGTTTGTGGTTATTTTTTTGTGTTGTTAGTCCTTATTTGTCATGTCTGAAAGTGGTGGAAGTCATGTGGAGATTGGTGAGGTTGAGGAGGTGGATGAAGTTGTGGCAGAGGAGGAGGTGGAGGAATTTGTGGCTGAGGTGTTGGAGGGGGAAGATGATGATGATGATGATGCTGGTGACACTGGTGCAGCCTCTAAGCGTGGTAAGCAGAAGGCAAAGAAGAAGAAGATGCTTATGTTTACCCATGAGGAGAGCTGTGCACTTGTGCGCACTATCCTGAAGTACAGGCAGCAGCTCTTTTTGCATCCAGTGTCTGCAGCATGGAAAGTGGCAATGTGGAACCAAGATGTTGAAGCCATGAATGCTGACGGCACCCTTGTCCGGGACCTGGCTAATTGCAGAAAAAGGTTTTATGATATTAAGCGCCTGCTGCTTTAATAATTCTTAACACGGTTCTCTTTAGAAAATATATATAAATTTAATTATAACCAAAAAAAGTTTTTTTATGGATTAATACATACAATTACACATATAAAATACAATATAAAAAATAAATAAAAAATGAATAAAAAATGAATGAATAAAATGTTGTATTGTGAATCAATTGGCCATAAATGACTTTTTGGATTTTTGTGGATAATTCACACAGTCCCGTACTGGGGATAAAACAATTGCTGATATTTTATATTACCATCCCTTGGTGCTTGTTGTGGTTGCCAAATACGTTCGTTTGTGACGACAATTGGGGTTCAGTTTGCCTTATAATTTCAAAGGCTCAAGGGTCCTGGATCGACTGTCTTCCTTTCCTTTTCCTTGGGTAATTAGGGATGACACTTGCTCCTGAGGAAGCCGGAGGTTCCGGAGAAACGCGTTGAGCGACCCCTACATTTGCTGGTTCCATCCCCATCGTTTAAGTGACCTGGTTCTTATTTCATCCTGAGACGTCCACCTTCCAAAAAATCATCTTGGACATTTGTACATCTGGGTTATCAAGTTTCCCTAATTACCCAAGGAAAAGGAAAGGAAGACAGTCGATCCAGGACCCTTGAGCCTTTGAAATTATAAGGCAAACTGAACCCCAATTGTCGTCACAAACGAACGTATTTGGCAACCACAACAAGCACCAAGGGATGGTAATATAAAATATCAGCAATTGTTTTATCCCCAGTACGGGACTGTGTGAATTATCCACAAAAATCCACAAAAATCCAAAAAGTCATTTATGGCCAATTGATTCACAATACAACATTTTATTCATTCATTTTTTATTCATTTTTTATTTATTTTTTATATTGTATTTTATATGTGTAATTGTATGTATTAATCCATAAAAAAACTTTTTTTGGTTATAATTAAATTTATATATATTTTCTAAAGAGAACCGTGTTAAGAATTATTAAAGCAGCAGGCGCTGACACAAAACCATTTCTTTATTATTCTACTATTTTTGGGTTTGTGACAAAACCCTGGGTCAGCTGCCATTAATTGCGCAACACACACCTGTATATATATTTTCTCTCTTTTTATGATATTAAGCGGCTGGTGAAACAGAAGATGTCAAAGAGGCCAAACATCGCTGTCGGTATGGGGACTCTGTACCCTTCATGATTGACTGGAAGTCATATGAGTGGAGCATGTGCATTATGATTCCCAATAAATTTGTTAGTCCTCCTGGTGTCATTGATTCCGATGCCCGTCATGCTGTGGAGTATGGATGATCATATCAATTGCAAATTAGTCACATATGTTTATTTTGTTTTCACCTAGTTATCATTGTTTAGTCAGCAATTAGTCAGACAACAATTTTGTGAACACTGTAAGGTTGACATGCTGAAAAGTCAACATGTTTGGTGATTATCGTTTAGTATGTTTAGTCAGACATACTGTCGACACACCCATGATGTTGACATGTGAAGGGCCAAACTTAATACCAAAACATGTTTTGTGGAGTGGTTTGTTTAAAAACACACACTGTTGGACAGAGATAAATGTGTAGAAAAATTCTTTCTATTATGGGATTCCTACCCACCCACTCTCCCTCTCAATACAAGACAAATGATACACGATAGCTTATGTTAAAACAGAAATAACGCATCAATAATTCTATGCTTTTGTTAAACTCTGTTTTCTTAAATACTGTTATTTATTGCTGCAGATGATGTTAGCTTGTTGCACAAGGTACTAGCCACGGCGTATGATGCCTACCCTTTGCGCTAAGCAGCAGGTGTTTGTTAGAAGCAGCAACCATGTTGTCAACTATGACTTGCATAAAAACATTATGAAATGGCTGAAGATTCAGAACAGTGCTGTAAAAGTGATTTCTTATAGAGAATTGTTTTGGGTTTTAGAAGCTTAAGAATGTGATGTTGACAGAATAGTGGAGCAAGAACAGCCAGCTAGTCTATACAAACTTATCAACAATATGAGAACAGAGTCACATATGCGTAGACCCCAAGGCCACTGAATCTTTCCCTAGTAACAGGGAAGTTGGGTGTTGGGTTAATTATGACATCATGATTGAAAGCAAATCTTGCTAATAGGACTCAATGCTTATGAGTATTTAATTAATGTGATTAAGGTTTAAACATCAGAGTTAGAGAAGGAGGGAGCAGGCAGTTGAGGAAGAACAGGCAAACAGGGGGCTGGAGGTAACTATGAAATAAGATTTAATGGCTGATCACGTTCCTTGAAAGGTTTCCATTTTAGAATTACTAATCAATTTTATGTTTCTTGTGTTAGTCTGCATTTGCAAATACCTGTAATCAAGCAATTTTTTGGGCAAGTAAAGCTTTGTCATACATTTTTTTTACAAGTTTGTGTTGGTGCGCAATTATTTCAGCATTGCCGTTATATGGTTATCACTTAAAATCAACAAAATGGTACCTCACTAGAGTTGCTGTCCAAGATCCCCCTGTCCCTGTGAATTAATGCCTTCATGAAATTGACCATTAAAACATGTATGTAACCCTTTTTTGATCTGTACGGTGATTGAATTTAAAATATTAATGGACCCTGTCTTAAATTGTTATACTTATGTAACCTGTATATAATGCACAAATGTAAAGGGTACTTGTTTCCTAGCACGGCCACAATCGCGGGCATCGGGTGTCATTTTTAGTGGTCTGCGATGCGACCGACGCGATGCCCCCGATTTTCCCATTGATATGCATTGAAAAAAGTCAAAATCGCGTCGGTCGCGTCGTATGCAGCTAAAAAAGGCTTAAATGGTCCAGACGCGATGCCCCCGATTTCCCATAGGAAACAATGTTAAATGCCTCAATTTACTCGCGATGCCCCCGATTTCCCATAGGAAACAATGTTAAATGCCTCAATTTCACCAAATCCTCATAGGGAACAATGGTAAATGGGCCAGAAACCCCCAAAAACACTCCTGAACAATGAAATGCCCCCCCAAAAGTATTTTACGCCACCCCACGATCAACGCGAACCCGAAGCGTGGCGAGCGCAGCGAGCCCGCGAGGGGTGGCGGTACGCGTCCTCCGACCTTTTCATACCCCCACTATCCACGTTGGCGTGGAGTTGAGAATAGAATAGTGTGGCGAGCGCAGCGAGCCACCGAGCCCGAAGCGTGGCGAGCGCAGCAAGCCCCGCGAGGGGACGCGGATACCTTCACAGGTAAACGCGTCCCTTCGCGGGCTTCACAGGTATCCGCGTCCCCTCGCGGGGCTCGCTGCACTCGCCACGCTTCGGGCTCGGTGGCTCGCTGCGCTCGCCACACTATTCTATTCTCAACTCCATGCCGACGTGGATAGTGGGGGTATGAAAAGGTCGGAGGACGCGTACCGCCACCCCTCGCGGGCTCGCTGCGCTCGCCACGCTTCGGGTTCGCGTTGATCGTGGGGTGGCGTAAACTACTTTTGGGGGGACATTTCACTGTTCAGGGGTGTTTTTGGGGGTTTCTGGCCCATTTACCATTGTTCCCTATGATGATTTGGGTAAATTGAGCCATTTAACATTGTTTCCTATGGGAAATCGGGGGCATCGCGGGTAAATTGAGGCATTTAACATTGTTCCCTATGGGAAATCGCGGGCATCACGTCGGTACCATCGCACCCGATTTTTTAGTGCATGCGATGGCCGCGATGCCCCCGATTTTTTCTCACGATGCCCACGATCCTGATCGTTGTGGCCGTGCTAGGAAACAAGTACCATGTAAAGTGTTTTATTATCAAGTAAACCAATGTCTCAATAAAAAAAGTTTAGTGAAAAAAAAGCACACACTGTTTGCATTACAACCCAATGACACAGGTGTGGTCTGCTTTAAAAGTGCAAATCCCCATGTTCACATTTATGAAAATTCGTAGACAAAAAAGAAGGGAAGTGGAGCGCTAAATGTTGAAAAAATAAAAGATGAAAAATGGTACCTTTTGCTTATTCTAAAAAACGATCAATTGGGTATCACAAAATATAACAATACAATGTACAGGTGTACCTGCCTGCAGAGGAGAATAGTGACTGTTACTGGGGATATCCAGCAGCATTATAGCACCTGCCGGCAGTTTGTTTAGAACACATCTATTGTGGGATCGTCGTTGATATATGTGAAACCATTGGTGGACTGAACCAGTTGACCTTATCTTCTGAGTAGGTGAAATAAACCCAAGGACTATTTATAGCCATGGTTATCACTACCCAGAAATCCTAAAGATATCTATCTTTTCTATGTGGATACCCGTGAAGGGCCAATCATATGTACACGGAATACATTTCATAGATATTTTACAGTGCAAAGACACTGATTCTACACCTACCTTGTTGAGATTTTATATATACTTTATTGCTATACCCCTGACGAAGTCCCGTGCGACGAAACGCGTTGGGTTTTATGAATAAAGGATCGCATATCTTAAAAGGAGTCTCCTTCTTATTTCAAAAACGGATGAAAGAACTGATTTGTAGAAATTGTGATAAGAATACCAGTTATTTGGACTAATTGTGTATTGGCTAAGTGGTACTCACTTTAGCGCACTCCGATAAACCCCCTTTGTATCTCTGTACACCCCAGGCTCTCACTAACAGGAGAACCTTATCAGAGGAGCTGCTGTCTTTCCAATATTAGCACACTATGGAGGTTAACCCACTTTTATATATATATATATATATATATGTATATATATATATATATATATATATATATATATATATATATATATATAATCCAAACGTGGCTCTGGCACTGCTGGACCTCCCTTGGGGAATAAGTCGCACTGGTGCCTTCCTAAAAGAGCCGGACTCCCATGACATAACCCACAAAGAAGAGGCGGCACTCAGCGTCTGGTGAAAAAATCTCGTGAAGTGTATTTCAACACATATCAGATCTACCTTTCGGGGATAGCCTCATCAGGATACAGTGTTAAAAACATAAAGTGCTTAAATAGGGTCTTACCCACATGAGGGAACATCCTTCTCTCCACGGCATCACCGCCCGCAGCGCTGCTGCGTCTGTCCCTCGCCGCCTGCTTCTGCTTCCGGAGTGGGCTGATGTCAGCACGCCCGGCAGCGTTGCCGTGGTGACTGAGTATACAAAAACAATGACAGGTATAAGCAGTGTGATAACAACAAAAAAGTCCAAATGAACAGAACGAAGGATCTGTATGTTACTACAGATCTAAAGTGAATAAGTGCTAAACTGTAAACATGTGCTGTCAGACTTGTACATAAGTGAAAAACTGTAAATATAAAAACAAGTGTCTCGTCGACATACAAGACACCGTGCTTAAAAATTTGACAGGCAGTGCATAAGCATCATGATGAACACCGGGCATAAATATATATCTGTATAAAGTAGACACTTTATACACCCCCGTAGCACCATCACTGGCTAATGCCTACATGTGGCAAGTTGAAAGGAACATCTTCTTTCACAGGCCCGAGGTAGCAGAAGGAATTATAATGTACTATCGCTACATAGACGATCTGTTCCTTATCTGGGCCAAATCTAGTTCCACCTTAGATAACATAGTGGAAGAACAAAATGCTTCAGAACACCCCATTAAGCTGTCGCTAACATTGAGCATATCTGATATCTGCTTTTTAGATCTCAAAATCAGTCTAGTGGGAGGGAAATTAACAACATGTTTATATTCTAAACCCACGGACAGAAACACTATTTTGAGATATACAGTAACAGCTTCCACCCCATAGCTACTGTACCACCAGAGGGTTACCTTACTCTCAGTATCTTAGGGTGTGTAAAGAAAATAGTGAGACTGAAGAAAGGGACCAACAACTAAAAATAATGACAGAAAAATTTAGAAACAGAGGATACCCAGAGAATGTCCTACAACAGGCCCAACAGAGAGCTTTAACAATTCCCCGAGAAACACTCCTCTGCCCAGCAGTGACTCAAAAGAGGAAAAAAGGTGTAGTATTTCCCTGGGTTAATGCTCACAGCCCCAATAGCAGTTACACTTCCAAAAAGCCAAACAATGGTGGCCGTTGATTGCCACTGACCCAGAGCTCCCAGCCCTAAAAGACACACGACTGTTACCCAGCTATACACGAGGGAAGAGCATCCGTGACTATTTGTTCAAAATTAACATTAAAACACCCAAACCAGTAGTCAGGTACTTTTTAACATGCAAAAAAGGCTGTTTTAAATGTTTATGATGCACTGCGTGCAATTACATGGCCATAGGAGACAACATCACCCACCCCCACTCCGGAAAAAAGTTCCCCATTAATTGGGCTCTCACATGCAGCACAAAATTTGTGGTTTATGTGATCCTCTGCCCTTGTGGCATGTATTATTTGGGTAAAACAGAGTGCCCCTTTAAAATTTGGATGGCACAACACCGACTTGCCATAAGAACAGCCATACAGAACGGCACAGGGGACCAACCAGTGGCGAGGCATTTTGCCAAAGCCAGGCATGGGATGGCCACCCTAAAGCATAAGATCATAGACCATGTCCCCCCATTTCCCCGGGGTGGGGACAGGTCGAAAAAACTGCTTCAACTCGAATCCAGGTGGATATTCCGCCTGGAGACTTTGCGCCCTAAAGGGTTGAATGAGTCACTTGGACTCACACATTTTCTATAAACAGTCCGTTATAGCTTACATGTATTAGCATATTCACACAATAGTGTCTACTTTATACAGATATATATTTATGCCCGGTGTTCATCATGATGCTTATGCACTGCCTATCAAATTTTTAAGCACGGTGTCTTGTATGTCGATGAGACACTGGTTTTTATATTTACAGTTTTTCACTTATGTAAAAGTCTGACAGCACATGTTTACAGTTTGGCACTTATTCACTTTAGATCTGTAGTAACATACAGATCCTTTGTTCTATTTATTTGCACTTTTTTGTTGTTATCACGCTACTTATACCTGTCATTGTTTTTGTATACACAGTCACCATGGCAATGCCTGCCGGGCGTGCTGATATCAGCCCACTCGGGAAGCAGAAGCAGGCAGCGAGGGACGGACGCGGCAGCACTGCGGGCAGTGATGACGTGGAGAGAAGGATGTTCCCTCATGTGGGTAAGACCCTATTTAAGCACTTTATGTTTGTAACACTGTATCCTGATGACGGGGAGGCTATCCCCGAAACATAAATCTGATATGTGTTGAAATACACTTCACGAGATTTTTTCACCAGGTGCAGGTTTTTTTTCAAGTGACAACATTTTTGTGCCTATCAGATGTGTTTCCATTAAGAAGATAATATTGGGAGTGTATTTTTTTATTTGGCCTAGAACCAGTGATATCTTTAACTTATATCTAATTTCCATTACATCCCAAGTAAGAAAGTTAAGCTTTGCCATAACCTACAGAGAGACTAATGTTGCACATCCCATGACCGACCACACATAGCAAAATATACCTATAGGTATACCTACAGTTCTTGGCGTCTGCTTCACCCTCATCCACAAGTTGTAGAGATGGGTTGGTATTAGTAGAGAGTGTTAGGATCAAGTGAAGTTTTTTTTTAAGACTAGGGGTGAAAAGTGCATGTTTGAAGGCAAGGAAGACCATGCCTGATGAGAGGGAGAGATTAAGGAGGTAGGCAGATGGAGAAAGGTAGTGAAGAAACAGGAGGGGATAGGGTTTAGTGATTAGCGGTGGTTGGGTTGAGGGGCTAGATGAGGACCATTATTTAATCTCAAGACACATGGGAAAAAGAAGTCATAGTTGCCAAAATGGAGGGGTTGGGTGGTTAGGGAAAAAGAGGGGAGATAGCTAAGGGTCTATTAGAAATGTGATGTTCTGACATATGGAACCAATTTTTCATGCAAAGTTGAGGACAAATAGTGAGGTTGGTTTGGTAAGATGAGGACAATGACGATGGAAAATAGATTTCAAGGGTTAGAGAATTGGGATGAGATGATGTTTTTAAAGTATAACTGTTTAGAGATGAAAAGGGCAGCACTTTAGAATACATCATTTTGAAACGGAAGACATCTGCTTTAGAGCATTATTTCCTCCACTGCTGCTCAAAGGAACATGAACAATTTTGCAGATATCTGGTGAATTTGGAAATTCAGAGTTGAGGGGTTGATACGCAAATATGAACAGTGAATTAAGGTAGATCAAACCCATTTGGCACATCTAGTCTGCCCCTGCCCCATCTAGTCTGCCACCTCAAACTGTATTTGATCTTCATTTATTTGTAAGGATATTAACATATTAACATATTAACAGTTATTAATATATTTCTCAGCACCTATTTACAGCCCACTATCTAACACTACAAACATTGGGACACGTGTTTTGCATAGAGCTTCTTCAAGCCAACCCATGTATGCGAAACACGTGTCCCAATGTTTGTAGTGTTAGATAGTGGGCTGTAAATAGGTGCTGAGAAATGTATTAATAACTGTGAATATCTAGAAGACTAGACTTGTGCATGTACCCGCACTTACAGTACTGGTACCGTATGTGTAGGACCAGCAGTCCAGATATGACAAGGACCAGCTGGTTCATGTAGCTTACCCTCCACCACTAGGGGTCACTATTAATCCACAAGAGTTCAATAACGCACAGCTACTCAATTCCTTCTGTGCAATAATATTACCAGTGGTGTACCTAGGCTAAGTGCCAAGTATACAGTGGACACTGTATACACAATATACAAAAATTGTAACTCAATTGATATTTTCAGTTTAACCACATAGGAAAATAAACTGAAGCACATAAACTGTCACACATCTGAGAAACTCACTCGGGCAATTTCTGTCTCAATAAAATTGTGTGAAATACATATTCACTGACACAATATAGTGGTACGGGTGTTATCTAGGGTGTGACATTTAGATATAAAATTGACTAAAGATACCTCCAGGATATCTCAGCAGTACCACTTCTGCATGTTGTCACACTAGCAGTAGCACCAGCTGGAGTGTAACGGAGGCTATGTGCCTTGTTGTAAGGTTTTTGCATAGACGAAAGAAGGGAGGGATGCAATTGGATAAAAGAAAACCAGTTTTAATAAAGATACTGCGATACAGAAGATGAACTGTGGCACAAAGGTAATACGGAAGATATGAAATAACCAGAGTCAATGATATATGAAACTTATTATAAAGCTCGTAGTGGATGGATAACGAGGTTGAAAACTGAAGATGACTTGAAGTGTAGATTTGAAGAATAAACGTAAACTTGAATAGTTGATTTGAAGGATTTACTTGAAGAGATGATTGAATTGAAGATTGAATGATTGAATGAAAGATTGGATGATTGAATAGTTGAACGATTGGATGATTGGACGATTGGATGATTGGGTGATTGGACGACTGGACGATTGGATGGTTGGATGGTTGGATGGTTGGGTGATTGGAAGATTGGAAGATTGGAAGATTGGATGGTTGATAGGATGAATCCGGGAAGTATTGCAGCAGGCCTGAGTAGCTGTGACCAGGGAGAGTTGCAGTGGAAGTAACCGTCAGGTGAGGAAAGGGTGATCCCCTTTGGGGGGGGGGCTAACCTTGTCCGGACCGTAGAGGCGGCAGCAGGGTTCTGCAGGTGGATGGTCTTCACAGCAGGCGAGCAGGAGTGGATTCAGTCTGGACAGGCAGCAGCGCTTTCAGCAGGGGTGGGAGTCAGATGCCTAGGGAAAGGACATCATTGTACTGACTGCCTGTTTGGCCCAGCTGGTCAGTATTTAAAAGGATAGCTGCACTGTAATTGGCTGAAGGTAATTGGTAGTGCAGCCTGGTTGGAGAAACCGACAAGATGGCCGCCACCAGGGAAGGCGACAGAACCAGGAAGTGTGTGCAGTACACTCCAGGCAGCATGTCCAGCAAGGCCCAGGCAAAGTTCACAGCATCATGGCACCTCAGTGTGGGAGGCATGGGTGGCAGACATGGTGGTCGTGACAGCACTCCCTCCTTTACGAGTGGCCCCAGGACACTCCTTAGGCTTAGGTGGACATTTACTGTGAAAACCTTTGATTAGTTTGGGTGCGTGTACCTCTGTGGCATTGGTCAAAGATCTCTCTTCTGGGCCATATCCTTTCCAGTCGATCAGGTACTGGAGTCTATTGTACCTTATACGAGAGTCCAGAATGCGAGACACTTCATATTCCACGACCCTGTGAGTAAAGACTTTAGGAGATTTGGGGAGAATTGCATGATATTTGTTTAGAATCAATGGTTTGAGTAAGGAGACATGAAAACAGTTGGGAACCCTTAAATAATGAGGTAATTTTAATTTGTAGGCAACCGGGTTGATGATCTGCATGATTGGAAAAGGACCGATGAACCGTGGTGCAAACTTCATTGAGGGGACCCGAAGGTGAAGATTCTGTGTGGACAGCCATACCTTATCACCTACTTTTAAATTTGGAACTGCTCTTATTCTTCTATCGGCAATTTTTTTTTTACCTTTGAGAGGCACTGACCAAGGATTTCCTGACCTTTCTCTAATGGTGACGCAGTTGCTGGAGAGTCAAGGTTACCGCTGGCACAGATGTCGAAGGAAGCCGCTGGAAATCAGGAACCTTGGGATGGAAGCCATAGTTAATAAAGAAAGGAGTAGAAGAAGCAGACAAGTGATACTGATTGTTATGGCCAAACTCGGCCCATGGCAATACCTCAACCCAATCATCTTGAGAAGAGGACACATGTAAACGTAAAAATGTTTCTACATCCTGATTGACTCTTTCAGTTTTGCCATTAGATTGTGGATGATAGGCTGTACTAAAGTTGAGTTGAATCTTGAGGACTTTACACAATGCTCTACAAAATTTGGCCACAAACTGAACCCCTCGATCGGACACAATCTCTTAGGGTAGTCCATGGACTCTGAAAATCTCTTTTATAAACAAATCAGCAAGCTTGGGAGCTAATGGTAACCCCTTCAGATTGGATGGTTGGGTGGTTGGATGATTGGAAGATTGGAAGATTGGATGGTTGATAGAATGAATCCAGGAAGTATTGCAGCAGGCCTGAGTAGCTGTGACCAGGGAGAGTTGCAGTGGAAGTAACCGTCAGGTGAGGAAAGGGGGATCCCCTTTGGGGGGCTAACCTTGTCCGGACCGTAGAGGCGGCAGCAGGGTTCTGCAGGTGGATGGTCTTCACAGCAGGCGAGCAGGAGTGGATTCAGTCTAGAGATAACTGACAGGCAGCAGCGCTTTCAGCAGGAGTGTGAGTCAGATGCCTAGGGAAAGGACATCATTGTACTGACTGCCTGTTTGGCCCAGCTGGTCAGTATTTAAAAGGAGAGCTGCACTGTAATTGGCTGAAGGTAATTGGTAGTGCAGCATGGTCGGAGAAACCAACAAGATGGCCGCCGCCTCCAGGGAAGGCGACAGGTTTCAGAACCAGGAAGTGTGTGCAGTACACTCCAGGCAGCGTGTCCAGCAAGGCCCAGGCAGAGTTCACAGCATCATGGTGCCTCAGTGTGGGAGGCATGGGTGGCAGACATGGTGGTCATGACACATGTATTCGGAGATATGAATATGTGCTACTCCCTATGATAAAACGTTAACTGAATCCTACATATATTAAATATATATTTACACCATCAGTGTACCAATAAGTGCTTATAAGGGTCCTGCAAGGATTGCATCGTTTTCTGTCAGATATCAAACCAAAACAATATAGGTAAATTATATATAGATACTTTAGACAGATTACCATTCCGAAAAATTACATTCCTTGCAATACATCCTGGGAGCACACACCCCAAGTCTAGAACCAGCACCATATTTATCTGGCCCTTCTACCTAAATTTTAAGTCTATTTAGCACCTACAGTACCTTTTGAATTTCTCCTGCACTTTTCATGTATTTATATGTTGTATGTCTTACATTTTAACCTCTTTTGATTTTGCTACTACAGTGGACAATTCCTGAATCCATGTATTATTAAAGATTAATAGGATTCCCCACTTTTTGAAAATTAGATTGGAGCAAGCTCCTAAGATATTAAAAATTTCCAAAATTCTCTGGTGTGCATCCGCTACAACTACTCCTCTCTTTTCCTCTTGACTACATAAACCTAGTTGATAGGATAGCACCCCCGCTAACTCGATAAAATATAGCGGAACAAACCCTCACCATCTTGGGTTTATTCACTTATGTGCAGATCTAAACCAACTTCTCTCCTGTCTTAGGATTCTAATTGACTCTGGACTTCATGACTTCCTCAAAGCCAAAGCAGCAGAGACTTTTCTCCTCAAACATCGCCTGATAACACGCCATGATGACAACTCTGACCCCTCTGGTGGCAAGGCTGGGTGAACTGCCATTATTTAATGAATCGGTGATGACTGATTCAACCTGCACAGATGTGGGGAGCTTATCATTGAGTATTTTTGGTTAATTGACATGATTCTACGATCACCCTTTCTTTTTTAGGAGCTTTGTCAGCACATGTTATATTATCCTTCTTAGCCAGGAGTTGGGGGGGGGGGGCGACGACGACGACACAGCCTTGCCGTTTTCTCTCTCTTTCTTTTAATATCTAAGTTTAGGCAATTCACTATTCTCATTGGGTGTAGTAAATACTACATTCACTGAGACTGTTACGGAATTTCTTGCCTCTTATTATGTATGTAGCTGTAAGTTTATATAAGTTTATTTTCCCCGTCTTTGTCTTTGTTTTTGTCTTCGTATGTCTGTGATAAATGTTCCCTTGATGTGTCCTCCCTCCCTTCTTCCCCTCGGAATGCATTATATGTAAATCTTATGTAATACTCAATGTCAGTTAATATTGGATCGTTAAATATTCGAGGTATACACACACCAGCTAAGAGACATAAATTGCTGACATATCTTAATAAGCAAAACATAAACTTGATTTGTCTGCAAGAAACCCACTTACTATCTGATGAAGTTAAAAAAAATTGCAAATGCTAAACTGGGTTGTACTAGGATCAGCCTCTTTTAATTCAAAGTCTAGAGGGGCAGTGACATTAGCTAAACATTCCTTAGGAGCTCAGATTACTGTATGTCAGCAACTGTAGTCCCCAATGCAAGATACATAATTACTAAGGTAGATATAGACGGGAATAATTTTAATATTTGCAACATCTATGCCCCAACTCAATATAAAAAAGCATTTTTTGTAGAACTGCTAGCTATACTTCACTCACTTGACCTTGCCACTTTAATTCCTTTAATCTGATGTCTTCACAGTTTTTAGATAGATCTCCTCCCTCTAAACACCCATTATACTCCCAAAAATTGTTATATCGTATATTATTAAAATGCATAACCTAGAAGGAGCATGGCGCTCATTACATCCAACGGAAAAAGAATTCACTTGTGTATCACTGACCCATAACACATGGTCAAGAATAGACTATATTCTTATATCTGAATCTCTTTTTCCCAACACTGCTAATATTTATCCACCAGTGTTATTTGATCATGACCTAATTTCAATAACTTTAGAATTACCTATCTCATCCTCTATTAAACCTAATTGGAGATTCCCGTCCCACCTAACTCAAACGCAAGGTTTACAAGACAAATTGTTATCCGCATGTCAGAAATTTACTTATGATAACGCTTGCAATATAGACCCTAATCCTGCAAATTATTGGCATATAATGCTGTGATTAGGGGAGAAATGATAGGCTATGTTTCTAAGCTTGCCACGCTTTGGGCTGGCGTGGATAATGGGGGTGTTTTAGGAACACATTTACACCTGCCATATCATACATCTGAGACAGTAATGACGACGTGTGTTAACTGTTAACTGGATTTTACTTAATAATTAAGAAGGAAATATCAAATTAACAAATTACAATAATAAAAATTAATCAAGAACAAAGAAAATAATAAAAGAGTAATTCTTTTGATTCTGCAACAGAGAAAGTGTATAAATAATACGCTCAAAAGCATTTTCTGCACCCACAGTCTTTCACCAGCTAAATTCTTAGGTAGGAGTCGAGATTCTGGCATGCGGTGCCTCTTTGACCCTTGTTGCACCACTTACAGGATACCCAAAGGCGGTCAATGTTTTGTGTGTGAACACCAGTCTCCGGATCGACAAAATTAAATCTGTGGTTCACCCGAGCATGCCTGCTCCAGCTGCTAGGTGTTATAGGCACGCCAGCAATCGGAGTAGATAGTCATCCCCGGTTCAATGAATTGATTGATGGTGGCCATCAGTCTACTGGTGTCACATCTTTGTACAGGTGTAACAAAGCACTCACCGGTGTCTCTTGAAATGCCTCCGAATAGCCACTGTTGAGGCAGCATCCGTCCCACGTGACTTTTACTCTGTACAAAGAGGCTCTCATCGACTTCCATGATTTTCCCAGGCCAGCCAATATGGCGTTGGGGCTTTGACACTAGGTCCAAATTAGGTGCAAATTAATGGAACCACATATTGTTGAGCCTCTGACAGCCTATTTCAACCATATTAAGGATCACGGGGCCCTTCCTCTGTACTTTTTGGATGCTATAATCAAAGTACTACCCAAGGCGTGTAGGAATTTAATTTTGGCAGGATCTTATCATCCAATTTCTCTGCTGAATGTAGATTATAAACTATATACAAATATTTTGGCAGAGAGATTGAAACCTATATTATCGATGATAATTCATAAAGACCAGACGGGCTTTTTTTCTGGACGATATTCCATAACGAATGTACGTAGAGTATTTGCGGCTATCCAACACTTAAGTACCCTTACAGACAATAAGGATACCCCACATATGGTACTTACAGTCGGTGCTGAAAAGGCATTTGATTTGGTATTGTGGCCTCATATATTTAAAACCCTAGCACAATTTGGATTCTCTTCTCAATTTATTTCAATGATCCAAACTATATATACGGCCCCTAAATCAGCCATAACTTGCAATGGACTCCTCTCACAATATTTTCAACTTGGTAAAGGCACTCGCCAAGGTTGCCCCTTTTCAACATTGCCATTGAGCCCTTAGCGGTAGCAATCAGATTATAACCTCTTATACATGGTATAAAAATTCACTCAGAAGAATTGAAAAATGCACTGTTCGCTGATGATACCCTAATATTCCTCTCAAAACCATCCCACTCCATCCCAGCATTGCTACATCTTGTTGGTTCGTTCGGAGAGGTCTCGAGTTATAAGGTGAATTCAACTATGTCAGAAATAATGCTTTTGGGTGGAGTGTATCCGTCGTCTCTACAGCACCTGGAGATCCCTTTTGCTTTAACTAAATCACACTTTAAATACCTTGGGATTCAGGTTAGCGCGGATCTGTCTAAATTGTATACTTTAAACTTCTCACAAATTATAGCCGCCATAGCAACTAAACTGACAGCCTGGAGGGACCTTCCTGTCTCCCTTTTAGGATGATTAGCGATTATCAATTCAATTATTTTTCCCAAAAAAATGTTATGCCATGCAAATGCTCCCAATAATGCTGACCCAACCAGATATTACTCGTCTTGAATCCATTTTTTCTAAATTTATCTGGCAGGGAAAGCTCCCTAGAATCACTAAAATAAAGATACAGACCCCACGGGTGGAGGGGGGCTTTGGATTCCCTGATTTAAAAATGTACTCTATGGCTATTTTCTTCAGATATATTTCTGATTGGATTCTAAAGAAGACCTCTTATACAGATCCTGAGTTGGTTTGTGCTGTCTTTTTTTCCATTTGCCCCAGGAGCGTTAATCCAAACAAAGCTATCAAATATCCCATTGGAGATAAAACCTAATATATTATTCAAAGATACCCATGCCATGTGGATGACAATAAATAAAAGTTGCATTAGAAACCCCTATCTATCCCAGTTTAATCCCTTATGGGGTAACCCATCTTTAACACCATCTATATCTAATCCACTTTATAACAAGTGGCGGGATAAAGGACTACATATTTCTAGTAAAGTTTTCGACCCAGGAGGAGTTTATACACTTTTTCATATCTTTCTCAAAAATATGACCTTCCACAAACACACTTATTCCTATACTTTAAAGTGAGGCATTTCCTGACTTCTATAGAAGCCCAATGACTAGCTAATATACATCCCTTACTTATATCACAGGTCACTTCTATAGACTTACGTTTTAATTATTTGTTAAATAAGCAATATAAAATAAAGTTTTTTTTATATGCTTATTATGAAGAAAAAATCTGTAGATAATATACAGCGGCAGATACTATTAAACAATTGGACATGCGACATCCCTTATGCAACTCAATTAGATGATATCGTAGGATTGCTTATTCAGTCAGAAAGTTTTAAAATCTGTATACTTAGGAGGAGGAGGAGGTTTATTTACATATTGTACATAGGGACCTATCGGCCAGAGGTGTAACTATCGTCCCGCAGCTCCCGCGGTGGCGCGGAGGCACTGAGAGGGTGTGGGCGTCGGGGGGGGGGGTGGGGGGCTGTGGGACTATTATTACTCACTGGCTGCCTTCTGTCGCCGGCGCTTTTGTCTGCACCGTGTACCAGCTCTCCCGGCTATTGCTGCAGCAGCAGTGCTGCTAATACAAAAAGTGACACTTGAAAAATGGCTGCGCCCATACTGCAGACTGTTTTTCGTCTGCTGTATGGGGCAGCCATTTTTCAAGTGTCACTTTTCATTAGCAGCAGTAGCCGGGAGAGCCGGGACCCGGTGCAGACGGATACGGCCCGAGGTAACACACACATATACACACACACAACCTGGCTCCCCTCCGCCGCACCCCGGCTCCCCTGCGCTTGTGTTTGTTTACCCTAGGGGGGGTGGGCTGCATTTTTGGCAGGGGGGCACAGAATTATTAGTTACACCACTGCCATCGGCGCAAACATATGGTGCAAGAAGAATCGGGGAAGTGTCTAAAATGCGGGACTGCAGTAGCGAACTTCGCACATTGCATTTGGACTTGTTATAAAATTAGGAGATTCTGGTGGAAAGTTTTACATTTTCCTTTTGAAGTATTTCATTTCAGATAAACTCGAAAGGAATGCTCTCTCATTGCTTATTGTAATACTGGTTGTTGCAAAGAAATGCATCCTAATATTTTGGATGGAAAAGGCGGCCCCACGGTTGGCAACAGTCAAACAGAAGCTTATACAAATCTTGTACTTTTACAGGAAATATGCAAAACTGGACCTTCCCTATTGAACTCATTTTTTTTAAATGGTCTCCGTATATGGACACTTTAGGTGAGGACACAAGGACCCATATCCTTTCTGTGTTTGATAATGCTTAAGAAATTATCTCCTAATATGTGTGTTTGTACCCTCCCTTCTGAGGCAACAATTGAAAGCCAAACTTTGTTGGCTAATCTTATGAGATGTACTCAAGATGCTAACTCATGTCCATTTACGCTTTTAGATGTTTTTGACATTAGCATAATTCTGCCTGTATTTAGGTAACCTTGATCTATTATTATGTATGTACCCTGATACTGAGATGGTGAGTTCAAAGAAGCTGGTACACTGGTAATTGCTTTCTGTTTTCTTTTTACAGGAAAAAAAAGTTTTGAATAAGCACTCACTCCCCCACTCCCTTAACCTACCCATCCTATACCCTTTGTGTTTCAAGTCTATTGTCTAATGTTTTGTCTTTGTCTTTGTTTTACTGTTCTTATTTAGAAATGTTTTTGTATAACATGTGTACCGGGTTACACTTCATCTGTATCACACCTTGATTTATTTCAGACAACTGTGAGAGAGACCAAATATTAAATTGTCTACGGACCAGGTAAAGAGAATAAGCAATGATTTACATATGCTAGTATTCTTCATAGAAAACGTTTTCTAATTCTAACTCTAATTATTTTGTGTATTGTGAAACAGAATTAGTTTTCAATTACTGTTATACTATATACAGCTTGATACACATAGTCCTGTTAAACTTTGTATGTTCAAAATCCTTCAATAAAAAGTATAAAAAAAGGTACTTGTGTGTTATCACACAATGCTTCATATACCCAGTATCCACGTCATACTCCCAGTATACACGTGGGTGTGGAGTTAATTTTATAAAGTGTGGCGGGCGCAGCAATCCACCAAGCCCTAAGCGTGGAGAGCTCACTGTGAAATCCATTCATAAAATCCTAATCAATTTTTCTTGTCTTTCTTCATTCTTTGTATGTACTGCACCCATAGTATATACTGTCAGAAGGTGGGTGTGTGATTGTTTGGGCACCAAGCAGCGTTATACAAGCTGCACATTAAAAATAAATAAAATGTAAAAAATCCTAAGCTATTTTTCTTGTTTTTCTTCATTCTTTGGGTGTAGCGCACCCATAATATATACTGTCAGAAGGTGGGTGTGTGATTGTTCAGCCTCCAAGCAGTATTATACAAGCTGTGCATTAAAACCAAATTAAATAAAAAAAAAATCCTAATCAAGTTTTCTCGTCTTTCTTATTTTTTTGTGTGTATTGCACCCATAGTATAACACGATCAAGCCAGATTCAACACCCTTATTGGGTGTTAAACTGATGGTTTTTGGTGCTTAGTTTTTCAAACTGCCATCCTGTCTGCTGCTGCAGTGCCACTACTAGATGAGGCATGTGTTTGTGTCGCACACTTGTGTGACTTAGCATAGTTATCCATCTACCTCGGTGCTAAAAACAATATTGTGAGGAGTAAAGTGGTCAAAATTGTCTGGAAAGGGCTGAAAATTAATGTTATTGAGGTTAATATTACTCTAGGGCAGTGGTTCCCAAACTGTGTGCCTAGGCACCCTGGGTTGCCTCAGCACACTTGCAGGGGTACCTTGGGTTGGTAAACCAAGATCAATTCATATTATTTATGGTCAATGTACCAGGCAAAACCAGTGCTTGTGGCTGCCAATCATAATATATGTGGACAAACAGAAGCAAATCCTGTCCCTCACCAGATAACTGTGACATATAAACACAATGCACTTAATTTAATATTTTTTTTCTGAATTTCTCGATAAGAAGCATTTGGCCTAGGGGTGCCTTGAAAATATTTTGATGCTCTAGGGTGCCGTGATTCAAAAAAAGTTTGGGAGCCACTGCTCTAGGGACAAAAAAGACAAAAATTACGTGATTTTGGCATTGTTTGACCATTTAAAAAACATATAAATCCAAAGCTTTTCATCGCCGCTCAACAGAGTCAAATCCAAATATCGGTGATGAATCCAAATCCATCTCCAAATTCAAATCATTGGCCCCTGCTCTCATCCTTAGCAGTAATGCCCTTTAAAAATAATGCCCACAAGTTATGTCCCTTATACACATAAAGCCCACAGAAGTACCCCTTATACAACTAATTCCACCATGTTACCCAACATTTTAAACTCTGCTAGTGACCAATTTTTTAATCAAGCAAATCTGGATTTCCAGAGGGCACATGACTACATGCTTGGAGCATGGCCAGTGCTCATAGAGCTGTTGGTCATACCTCCAACAACTCTGTCTATGGGAATGTGCACAGTGCCTATTCACTTCTGTCAGAGCAGCAAGTGACAGGGGGGTCTTGGAACTGCCCCTCTTCACACACAAACACCATGGGACACTGCTGCCTATGGGAGGGATGCAGGTTTGGGGCATGGAAGTCCTTAAAATGAACTTCCTTCCTAGGATCCTGTACCTCCTGCAAACCCTACCCATTAAGATCCCTCACCGTTGTTTTTGGGATGTCCAGACCATCATCATACAAGATTTTGTATGGCGTGGAAAAAGCCATGCCTAAGAATACATTTACTGCACAGAACAATCACCAGGGGAGGACTTCAGTTTCCAAATATTCATGGTTATTATCAAGCCTGCTTAGTAACTAGAGTCCTTGAGTGGTTAAGGAGTGGTATGCTAAAGCAGTGGGTCCAGATTGAAAAACAGGCGATGCCTATGCCTGATTACTTGGCCCCCTGGTTCCCTACCCCTCCTAGTCTTGATCACCCCATTATAGGGCCTACTCTGCATTCCTGGAAGTCCCTCAGGAAAACCCCTTTATTTCTTATAGGTCCTCCCTGTATATGTCCTTTCTACATAGTTACATAGTAGGTAAGGCTGAATAAAGCCTTGAGTCCATCTAGTTCAACCTAGGTTTATAACAGCTTGTCCCCTTCTAGCACACAGTTGTTTTCTCCCCTGGGATAGACCTTAGAGCCTTTGGCTGTTGGATGGGGGTCTCTTCCGGGTTGACCAGCTGGTGAGTGAAGGAAAAATGTTGTCTTTTGCTGAGGTCCGGGCTGAATGGAACTTACCTGATGTGGAATACTGGTGGTGCTTACAGGATCGCCATTACCTCTGGTCCCTGGGCCCCTCCAGTACACTTCTAATTTATCTTATGTCTTTTGAACTCCTCTGTGCTAATACATCCCCTCCCTCCCAAACCATCTCTATAATATACAACCTCCTTCTGGATGATGCCAGCCTCAAACTTTCCCAATTAACTACAGTGTGGGATCAAGAACTAGGTGAGGATGTTGGTGAATCCAACTGGGTAAAAAATTTCCGCCTGGCACACACTTTCTCCCTTAGTGTAGGAGTACGGGAGACCCAATACAAACTATTGTCCCCATGGTACAGGTGCCCAGATGCCCTTTCTAAGATGAGCATCGGGGTTCCCAATGTCTGCTGGTGATGATCTGGGGCCCCTGGCAACCCATTCCATTTATGGTGGCAATGCCCCCTCATACCACCATTCTGGTCAGAGGTTCAAACTCTCTTAGACTGTAATCAGAGACCTGGTTCATACCAATCCACTGTTCTGTTTTTTCCACCTTTCCCCTGCACCTCTCACGAGATACAAAAAAATCTATGCTATACCTTTTAAATAATGCAGCTAAATCAGCCATTCCAGTGAGATGGCACACCACCTCTCCTCCAACGATTACAGATTGGTTTAAGAAGATTGATTCCTACATGGATATGGAAGATATCCTGTCCTCAGTGGACGATAGATACGCACAATTCAGAGATACATGGTCCCGTTGGATGGACTTTCGGTACTCCGAGAACTATAAACTTAATTCGCACTAAAGGTCGATAGGTCCGAATTAGAGAGCTTTGGGAGGTGGCAGAAGGCAAGGTATTGCTGTATATTAGAGATGTGTTGGGGATCAGTCTCATTGACAGACGGGAGAATGTCTAAGGATGTGTAATAATCACTGAATTGAGAGGCCATGATTGTTGGATTAAAGGTAGTGGTGCCATCTCCACATTGCAATGAGACTATAAGGTTGTGTGTGCATTTCACGTGCTTTGTACGATTTTTTTGTAAAATCTCTGCCTCGCCCACAACAGCACTCTGACTGCCTTTTGGAAAGGATTTGGGTCAGTTGACCTTTGTTTGTTAAAATTTTTAAGTAAAGTTTATTTTTAGGTCTGTGCTGATGCATAAGAGTCGCCAGTTCTGTTTCTAGATCTTTAATACGCTGGGTCTCAATTTTTTTTTTAGTTGAGGAGAGACTGATGAGGAAGTCGCAGATAGTGGCCTAATGTGCTTCCCATAATAAGGAAGGAGCGGTATCTGGAGTAGAATTTTTAGTGTAATAATTTATCAGCACATTGGTGATGTCATTAATGTTGGATTTTTGGAGGAGAATGGAGTTGTTTAGGTGCAATGTATGATTAGAAGGGTGTGTGTGAGGCATAGACAGTTCAAATGTTATGGCAGCATGATCTGACCAGGAAATAGGAAGTGTCTGGGCATTAAGAAGTTTACGAGTTGTATCTCGGTCAACAAAGATATAATCTATATGGGTATATAGATCAAAGGGTGAAGAATAGTGGGTAAATCCTTTTGCTGAAGGGGATAGGGGTCTCCATCCATCATATAGGCTATAGAGTGTTAATTGGGACTGTAGGAGTTTGGACAGTTTGATTTGTGTAAAAGGAGTTTTGCTAGTATGAGATCTATCTAACAATGGATCCATAGGAACATTACAGTCTCCCCTATGATAGTCATTCCATTGGGAAATTGAGATAGGCGGTCAAAGAAGGTTGCAAAAAGGGAACCCTGCTGCATATTAGGCCTGTATGTGGAAGCTAAGATGAGGGGAGTTTGATTATATAAGCAGGAGAGAATTACATAACAACCTTATAGGGAGGTCACTATGGATCATTATAGCCAGGCCTCTTCGTTTGGCAGGCTTGTTGGCATAGTAAACATGTGGGAATTGTTTACAGGACAGGGAAGGGTGAGGGATTTAAAATGGGTTTCTTGAAGTAGGACGAATAAACTATTGTTTTTAACTGTGGAACTATGAGTCCCAGCAAGCCTACCCTGCAAGCTGGGACTTGGAGAGCCACAAGTCCCAGCCTGCTGGTAATTAAAGGGCCTGCTGGGTCTTGTAGTTCCACAGTTAAAAAATAGTAAATAAACACACACTGCCACATAAGAAAAAATAAAACTTTAATACATACATTACACACATACTGATACTTACCTATCTTGATCCCGTAGGTAGGTCCCAGGGTCTTGATCCGGTGCCTTGTCCTGGTCCGGATCTATGTCAGCATTCTTCACCAAGTCGATCTCCATGTCGGCGTCCGGTCCGGGGTCCGAAGAAATCCATGGGGGACATGTGGAAGGAAATCCTACTCACCCAGGTCCTCCATGGAAGTTCTTCAGTCTTGATCCGCCGTAGTCCAGTTCTTCCAGGTTCTTCAAGCTGCCAGCGACTCCGGCATCTCCCTGCAGCGGACTGAGAGGAGCAGAGATGTTTCATCTTCCACACTTCTCATCAGAATGATTCTATTGGCCGCTCAGCTGCGCTTCTGATTGGCCACTGAGCGGCCAATAGAATCATTCTGATGAGGACAGCACTAGTCTTAAGGTAAGTCCTGTAGGGGGGACCCCTTTATTGGGGGGTCCCCACTCCCCCAGGGCCCCTGGCCAGGCTGACTGGTCAGAGGGTTAATGCTTTGGCCGGGGGGTACTTTTATAAAAAGTCTCCCCCGGCTGTGGCATTACCCTGCTGGCTGGTTGAGCCTGGGGCTGGTTCTTAAAATATAGGGGACCCCTAGTAATTTTGTCCCCCGTATTTTGGGAACCAGCCCCGGACCTGGAGCCTGCGGCTGGTTGTTAAAAATCAGGGAACCCCTATTTGTCGGGTTCCCTGATTTTGAATTACCGGCCCCGGCTCTTTCAGCCTGGTGCTAGTTACAGCTGTTGGGGGGACCCCACGCTGTTTTTCTTTAATTTATTTATTTTTCTATTTTTTTTTACACTGCAGCATGCACGGACTGATCTGTGTAGGCTTAAAGCAAATACGACAGGAAAATAAGGTGTATTTTCCTGCCATATTTTCGGGCTGTTTCACGCCAATTAGCAGTCGTATAGTAAATCAGGAACCACCATTCTTTTGAATGGTGATTCCTGTTGTATTCTATCAATGGTGTAGACATTCGTATTTTTAAATACAAATACGAATGTCCCATCATTAAGAATACGAAAATACTTTTTTTTGGCATAGTAAATGCCAAAAATACGTATACACCAAAAAGAATTGTAATTTCGTATGAAAATACGATTTTTTTCCACAATTTTTTTTTTTTTAAATTTCCCCCAAGGAGTACAATTCTGGGCCCCACACTATAAAAACTACATCATAGAATAAGAAAAAAGAGCAAAAAGCTTATTAGGGGAATGGAGAATTTAAGCTACGAGGAGAGATTAAGCAATCTGGGACTATTTACACTTGAGAAGAGACATTTAAGAGGAGACATGCTCAATACGTACAAATATAACAGGGGCCATAATAATGAACTGTCAAACACACTTTTATCTGCTAGAAAAGAATCTAGGAAGCGAGGGCACAAGTTTAGATTAGAAGAAAAAATATTTTGTTCATCTAGAAGAAAAATTTCTTTACGGTCAGAGCAGTCAAACTTTGGAACTCTCTTCCTGGCAAAGTGGTGTCGGCAGACACAATAAATATGTTTAAAATAAGGTTGGATAATCATTTATTGGTTAAAAACATCCATGGGTACACATAAGAAACATAATCTGTATTTGTAATATCAAAACATAATATACAACAAAGGATAAGCTATTATAAACCTAGGTTGAACTAGATGGACGCAAGTCTTTATTCAGCCTTACCTACTATTTAACAAGCTGTAAGGTCTGGATTGGTCTAAGCATAGTAATATTGTGGATTGAGCAGTGATGCCATAAAGTAACCAGTTTCAGTCAATTTGGTAACTATAAGTAACAAATAGATAAATAACCTATCTATTACATAAGAATTCAAACAATACATCAAAACGTTGACCGAAATTTGGTCTGGCTCCTGTAAAGGAGCTGTCCGTCATTTACATCAAACAAAAAAAAAGAATAATAAATTGTAACAGTAAAATGTTATAGATATGTAGGTGATATCACTAAAGACAATGATGGTCCTTCATGTAGTAGACCATTCTGGGGCTGTGGCCTCGGGAATACGCGCTGAATGTGAGAGTTAATTCTGAACTGACTCTGAAATTACGTAAATTATGCCCAGGGTCTTGAGCAGTTCATAGCTTTGAGTTGGGGTTTTGATGGTATTTGTAGATCCATCTTTAGAGACTTGCAGTTTAAAAGGAAAACCCCATTTGGGTACTTATTTCCTAGCACAGCGCCCATCGCATAAGATTGTATGCCTTAATTAAGGCATACAATCTATATAATTGAAAATATTTTTAATTGTATGTACAATATCGCATCTTATGGATCTCATCTTATGGATATCATGGATCTTATGCATCCATAAGATGCATAGGATCCATGAGATCCATAAGATAAAAGATCCATTAGCACCAACCCGAAACGTGGCGAGCGCAGCGAGCCCGCGAGAAGCGGCGGCACGCATCCTCCGACCTTTTCATAGCCCCAATATCCACGTCGGAGTTGATTTTATATAGTGTGGCGAGCACAGCGAGCCACCGAGCCCGAAGCATGGCGAGCAGACGCGTAATACCTGTGAAGTAATCCGCGTCCCCTCGCAGGGCTCGCTGCGCTTGCAACGCTTCGGGCTCGGTGGCTCGCTACGCTTTCCACACTATATAGAATCAACTCCGCGCCGACGTGGATAGTGGGGGTATGAAAAGGTCGGAGGACGCCACGCTTCGGGTTGGTGTTGATGGATCTTTTATTTATGGCTTCTTATGGATCTTATGCATCTTATGAATGCATGAGATCCATAAGATGAGATCCATAAGATGCAATATTGTACATACAATTAAAAATATTTTCAATTGTATAGATTTTATATCTCGTCGATCTCGTCCATGCACAAACACATAAGATGCATGCAATGCTTGTGATATCGTCCCGACACATACAATCTAGATCGTGGGCGCCGTGCCTCGGAAATAAGTACCCCCATTTGTATTTGATGGAGTGGTTACGGAGTGCCTTAGTGATGTTAATGAGATCTCTGTGTTTCTTAAGTGTCGAATGTACAAGATCTTGAAAGATCTGTAGTTCGAAGCTAGAGAAATAAATCGAAGGGACCAATCTAACAGCATACATAACTTGTTCTTTGGTTTTGTAATAGTGAAAATGTAGAATTATATCGCACGGGGGTTGGGTAGGAAGTGGTTTAGGTTGTAAGGCTCTGTGAGCGCGGTCTAGGTGGAGTAAGGTTTTGGAGATACTAGGGACCAGTTGTAAGAAGAGATTTTCAAGGTAGTTAGGGAGTGATACAGGTGTCACACTCTCATGGATGTTACGTATGCGGATGTTTTTACATCAGTTGCAATTGTCGATTTCTTCTAGATGATCTTTGAATGTTTCCAACTCGGTTTGAATGTCTGTAAGTTCCTGCTCCACTACAGTTTGAAAGTGACATATTTCGCCAACATTGTGTTCCAGTGAGTCAGTGCGTGAGCCCAGATCAGCCAGCTCAAATCTGAAATCAGTTAACACTGCCCTCATTTCCGATTGGATAATTTTCATAAAAATGGCCACTATATCACATGTGTTATGTGAGGTATCCAAGGCATTGGTATCTTCAATGTCAGTGGAATGGTCTGTTGATGGGGAAGTTCGAGCCATGGAGCTGGCCTTTTCCCAGGCTCGAAAAAGGCTAGGTTTAGGTGTCTGAGGATTTTTGCAATTCCTCTGCGACATTATGTTGGTGAGTGAGAGAAAAAAGTCCTAGGGCACTGGTAATGAAGAACAAATGTTAAGAACTATGATAAGGCCCTCTGTCGTTATGTGGTCACAGCAATTATGAAGCCATTAGTAATTTGTGCTTCAGCATGGAACCAGGAATTTGTAGAGAAAGTGTGGTTATATTACTTAGCAATCAAGTGATTAAGGAAGCAGGAAGATGTATAGAGTGAAGTGCTCCGTTAATAGTAGGAAGAAGTATGGCAGAGGATTTAGACCAATATTAATATGGGAAAAATCCGTTTGTTAACTCTTAGGGGTGAGGTATCTGTTGTCTCTCGGGGAGGGCAGTTGTCCATGTGTTCACTGATCTCAGGGTCTCAGAATCCTTGGTCAGGCAGTTACCAATCCGTGGTCTTAGATTTGGTTAGTGGGAAGGTTGCCCTGCAAGTGTATCATTCAGAGCTCCTCAGGCATGTCTTAATGCTCTGTTAATTCCTCCATTCTGACAGAGAACCCCCCAAATATATAAATTGTGGGATGCTAGGCTTCGCCTGTAGCCGCCATTTTTGAAAGGGCGAGTTAAGCCTGCCCTAGCTCCGGTGCAGTCAGGTGTTCAGATGTGACAAGACCACGATGACCGCTAAAGATAGGTCCAAGGAGAATCTGACTAAACTAATAAACCCCAGCTATAATAGGATAATGCGGAAGTACAAATCCTATTGTTACACAAGTATGGGAAAAATGGATAAATACACACAGGTGTAGCAAAATAATGATAAAGTGAATACAGCGACTCCGTCGAACCAAAGAAAAGCGACTCTGTCACAACAAAAACCAAGCGACCTCGTCACAAACATTACAGTTGTTCTTTGCACAACTTTAAGGGGTTTAACCCCACACAAACCAAAAGGAGGAATAATGCCCAACTTCTGCTAGGGCAACTGACATGCAAGTAAGGCAAATTAACTGCAGCCTCAGGCAACTCACGACACCAGGAAGAAGAAAAAAGATGGTAATCCCAAGGTGTTCACAAGCAGGCTCATGCAGATAGGAAGCAGCAGCACATCCCTACAGCAATCCTGCATAAGGCATATGATGATTATCACCGGTGTCTGTCTTCCTGTTTGGACTCCTTAAAAGGAGTCCCTCACCAATAGAATCCGATGCCGCAGCCTGCCCTCTAATTACAAGTGAGGGCGGCTATGGGAAGAATAACAGCGGCGTCCTGGCTGCTTAGTAACAGCTAGGACAAGCCGTAATGCTGCTCGGTGTCTAAGGGTTGCCTAGCAAACGGCCAGGAGTTCCTGTGAACTCCAGGGAGCTGCATGCCGGGCTGGTTGCTAGGCAACCCAAACTGTCTGGAGCACAGATGCCAGGGACCCAGAAGCCGGCTCGCCTGCCAGCCTGCCCAGGACCGCCGGGGGGACCTCCGAAGTCAGGTACTGGAAACCGGGGACCCTGTGCGGTCACTAGATCTGGACCGATCCGTGCACCCACGGGTCCCCGGGTCCCAACAGTATCAGTGTCAATACCTACTTGGTGGCTGCTTCACCCTCATCAACAAGTTGTAGAGATGGGTTGGTAGTAGTGGAGAGTGTTAGGAACAAGTGAAGTTTTTTTTAAGAGTAGGGGAGTCAAGAGTATATTTGAAGGTGAGGAAGACAGTGTCTGATGAGAGGGAGAGATTAAGGAGGTAGGCAGATGAAAAAAGGTAGTGAAGAAAGCAGGATGGGATAGTGTTTAGTGATTAGTGGTGGTTGGGTTGAGGGGCTAGATGAGGACTATTACTTAATCTCAAGACACAAGGAAAAAATAAGTCATAGTTGTCAAAATGGATGGGGAGGGGTGGTTAGGGAAAAAGAGGGGAGATAGCTAGGGTCTATTACAAATGTGATGTTCTGACATATGAAACCATTTTTACATGCAAAGTAGGTTGCAAAGATAAGGACAAATAGTGAGGTTTGGATGGGAAGAGGAGGACAATGACAATGATGATTTTAGAGATAAAAAAGGCAGCACTGTAGAATACATAATTTTGAAAGGGGAGACATTTGCTTTAGAGCATTATTACTGCTGCTCAAAGGAACATGAACAATTTTCCAGATATCTGGTGAATTTGGAATGTCAGAGTTGAGAGGTTGATATGCAAATATGAATGGTGAATTAAGGTAAATAACACCCATTTGGCACATCTAGTCTGCCACCTCAAACTGTATTTGATCTTCATTTATTTGTAAGGATATCCTTATATGCTTATGCACTACTGTCTTAGGAAGGTATTCAATCAATGATTCTGACTGTTGGTACATCCCAACAGTCAGAACTGAATTGTCAGTTCTTCCAACAGTAACTAGACATCCAGAATTCAATGTTCTGGCTGTCGAGTGATGGAAAGTCCATGTTTTTGCAACAAAGCACCCGCTTTGTCGAAAAACAGCTGCAGATTTGACAATCCGCAGCCGTTTCTGACAATACAGACTCACATTCACAGGGAGGCAGGCATGTAGCACGTGAGTCCTGGGCCAGGATTGAATACCTTGAGACATTGAATATCCCCATTAGCCTCAACAACCTCTGAAGGGAGGCTATTCCACTTGTCCACTACAGTTTCTGTGAATAAAATATTTCCTTAGATTTCACCTGAACCAAACTCCCTCCAGTTCTAGTTCTTGTCCTCGTGTTTACCTCCTGGACTTTGTTAAAACCCTAGACATATTTGAAAGTTTCTGTCCTGTCTCCCCTTTCCCTTCTCTGCTCCAAACTATACATATTGAGATTGTTTATCTTTCCTGGCAAGTTTTGTGATGTAGGCCATTTACCATTTTAGTTTCCCTTCTTGTACCATGTCTAATGGATTTCTATCCTTCTGAAAATACAGTATGACCTACAGAACTGAACACATTATTCTAGATGGGTTGTAACAATGACATATACAGTAGCTTTATTACTATTTTATTTTTGCTGTAGATTCCGCTCCCGATGCAACCAAGCATCTGACTTGCCTTAATCATTGCTGTTTTACATTTCTTACCTGTCTTGAAGTCACATGAAATAATGACTTCTAAATCCCTTTGCTCCTCAAAAGTTCACAACATGGTGAAATTAATATACTGTATTTAGCCTTGGAATTTTTTAGATTGTCATTAAACTGTAATTGCAATACTAACTCGAAAAAAGTATAGAAAAGTCCCAAGGCGCAGTCCCGGAGTCCTTGCTGCCACAATATTGATGGAGATGTAATTGCAATACTATTGCATATTCCTCTAGTCCACCTAGATCATCAATAATTAGTTTTACCCCTCCTGGTGTTTCTACCCTTTTGTATATTTTTGTATCATCTACATATTTTCCGTTCAATGTTTTATTCACATTGACACACAGTAGTGTCCCTTATTCAAATGATATCACTCAGTAGTGCCACTTATTCACATTACATCACTCAGTAATGCCCCTTATGCACATTATACTATACAATAGTATTCTTTATACCACACAGTTGTGTCAATTATGCACAATGCACACAGTAATAATGCCCTTTAAAAACAATGCACACACAAGTTATATCCCTTATGCACATAATGCCCAAAGAACTACCACTTATACACATAATTCCACCATGTTACCCAACATTTTAACCTCTGGTGGGGACCAATTTTTTTGTAAACAGATTTGGATTTCCAGAGGGCACATGACTACATTCATGGAGCATGGCCAGTGCTCTTAGAGCTGTTGGTCATACCTCTAACTCCTCTGTCTATGGGAATGTGCACAGTGCCTATTCACTGCTGTCAGAGCAGCGAGTGACAGGGGGGTCTCGGGAACTGCCCCTCTTCACACAGAAACACTGTGGGACACAGCTGCCCATGGGTGGGATGCAGGATAGTCACAAAAGATTGTGACTGTCCCTTGAAAATGGGCACAGCTTGGAGGTACCCATGGGCATTCCAGGAACACTCTAATGTTCCCCCTGCATTACTTCCCGTTTATGAGTAACATACATGCACACATTAGGGGAGAAATAACAGATCTGGACTTAGAACTAGATTCTTTCTACTATCATGTTGTTATCTTGCACTATTTACAAGAAAATAATGGTTGTCTGAACTTGATCATCTTGAGATATATGGTACAGTTGTTGAATTATTTACCTTTTTTTTGTAAACAATCTAAGTTTACTTTTTTTTTTTATATATTTTTATTATGCATTAACACATTATTAAAAAAGACAATACATTTACACATAAACATTACACATTCACAATTAGCTTTCTCGTTAAAAAAAAGAAGAAGAAAAAGTACCATAAGAGCACAGTTGTAGTATATGATCATGAACATAGTTACCAATACACGCTCATAGTGTGTCCCTCTGACTCTGTAGAGAGGACCTTGCTCACAAATTACATATTCAGAATAGGCATTATAGTATACCTGAGGACTGGACATGGCGAGATCTTTTCCCTATATATTAGAAAAAACTCTGCTTTACTTCCATTCAATAGGGGAAAAGCAGATCCTAATTTTTTCCAGTACTTGCCGGGAGAGGGTTAGTATAAAATCTCCCCAGTTCTCAAGGAATATACATCCTGATCTTTCTTTTTTTGAACGGAAGCTTCTACCCAATCCATTAGGAATATATCATATATTTTTTCCAAAAACAGTTTCATAGATGGAGGCTGGGGCTGGATCCACATCTGCAGAATGGTTTTCTTTGCTGCAGCAGATATAGCCAACATGACTTTTTCATTGACCCTTCTATTCCTAATTGGTCTATCACAGGGTTTTATGCTTAAAATGGCCCAATGTGCCGTTATTTGAAAATCACTCTGTATGTATGTTGTAATAAACCGTTCTACATTCTTCCAGAAGTAAAGAACCGTTGGACAGCTCCAGAGGCAGTGGACCAGATTTGCTCCACCCAGCCCACACTTCAGGCATTTACTGTCATTGGACAATCCAATCTTTTTTCTCCTATTTGGAGATAAATAGGCCCTATGATAGATCTTTAAAAATAGCTCTATATATGTTGGCATAGGTAATATCTTGCAGATGGAACCCAAATGGGCATAAAGATCCTCCTCCGTTAGGTCTGTAAACACCTCGGACCATCTGCTTATACCTGTTTTCACCACCTTATCTTTAGTCAAGGTTCTGAAAAAATTGTAATAAAAGGAGAGGGCTTTTCTCCCAAAGTGTGGGCTAAGTAGCTGCTTATTCAGTTCGTAAGTTTACCTTTTAACATTGCTACTTCCAGAAACAATGTGTCAAATAAATGTCAGTAAGTGTGCAGAAATCAGTATGAAAAGAATATTCTCCTTGATTTCATTTTTGACATAATGAAAAATGTTTTTTTTTTATTTTAAATTTTCAATTCATTTCTCAATTTGTTATTTTGCATTTTAGTGTATTTTATACTCTGATATATTCTAAGAGTGAAAGTGCTCATTTCTAACACGTATGTAGTATGCCCATTATGTTATTATTTCTTTAATGTATTCACCAGTTGTTTATAGATTAATTACAGAAACCATTACCATAAAAAGTCGTCAATCGAAAAGTCAGTTAAAATAATTTATTGATACTGTATACTTAATTAGCAGCAACAGTCTGGTCTAACCAGGATCTAAGAACTGTCACACGGGCATATACTCCAGGAGAGGAAGCAGAGCAGGTAGAGCTTCCCCAGGAGACAATTCCAGCCAATGTCCAAGCACCATTTCTCTGGCACACAAGAGGTCCACCAGAATCTCCCTAAAATGAGTTACAAGAAATTACATTAAGTCCATGGATGTCAATATCTTGCTACATGCAGTATGATACCATGTTTAAAGGTGTTGATTGATAATAAACACAATGTCAAAATGGCCTACTGTGATATTAACAATTGGCAGATCTTGTTGCTGAGCTTAAACTCAAAGCATGACTCTTTTCTAATTTAGCCTTTTATGTAGCCAAATAAAATAAGAGCTATTAGTGAGGACAGCAGAACACCAAATATGCATAAAAAAGAACAGCTCACTGTCAATAAATGATTTGACATATTATACAGTATATTAAAATCTTTATCATACCATGCAGGATGAGGCACCGGAGGCTCCAGCACAGATCATGGTGGCTTGGATTCTTGTTCCCCAGTATCTCTGACATTCAGTGTTGGTCAAAAGAGGAAGTGCCACCTGCTGCAGTTTGCTTGGAGTGTTTTGTGCTAAAAGACATAAATGTACGTACAGTAAACAAATGTTTAAAAAAAAAATGTATCCCAACATTATCAACATACAGTACAGAACAATATGATACCCATATCAGCAATGCATCAAATTGCTCCATTCTTATTTGCTCAATCAATATACTGTAGATGTACATTGGCTATTCCATTGTAAGCCAGCTACAGTATATTCATATTAAGTACTCTACTAAAATTAATAATATTACAATAATAATACAGTATATTTATAACAAGTACTCTACTAAAAATCTCAGCAGCTGATAGTAATGTTATAAAAAGAGCTGGAAGGTTTGGTTTATAATAAGGTTGTATGTAAAGATACAAATTAAAAACATTAATAGTCTCCATTTTACGTTTAGAAAATTAATTTGATTCAATAAAAATACTTGAAAAATTAAATTGCATAAAACAATATATTTTTACATTTTTACATTTTTCTAAATTGATATTTTACTTTTCATACTTATTAATTAGTTTTGTCAGTGGAATTGTATTTGATAGAGAAAAAGACGAAAGATCTACATGACTTACTTGCAGCATTTACGTAACCCCATCCAGTAGTAACACATCTCTCTCCTCCATTGTAAACATCACTGGATACAGCAAGACACACAGGAGACACTCTAGTGTTGAGAGTAGCTGTACTGGTTAGTTTCAAAAGAGTGATATCGTTGGCGGTGGTCAGGGAACTGTAGCTGGGGTGTCTGAAGACCTGTTAACATTAAAAAATGTATTTTTATAAAAATATATTTTTCATCAAGTAACATTATGATGTAAATTCAACAAAGGATTCCATTTAATAACAATACATACCAATGGCCATATGGCATATTTATTGGAACATTACAATGTTACTAATGAATATTCTGCCAGCATTTACCAAGACATACTGATGACGTCATTAATGTCCTTCTTATCATCAGCATCCCCCACTCTGTTGCTAACAGGCTACCACTACAACTGTTGCATAAGCAATGGAATTCTGTGTTTGAGCATTTTGTAACATTCATCTGCAAATGTGCCAGCAAATTATAGTTGTTAATTAAATCATTAAATTTTGTTGATTGTAATGAGTTGTCTGACTTTTTGTTTATTTACTGTATTTATCATATTTAACTTACCCTGGAAATAGTTTTAGTTTGAATGGGCTCAGCACTGGAAGAACGATCGTATTCCCCCAGAATCACACGGTGGGCAGTTCTGTGTGTAATAAAATATTGTATTGTGAACAGGTTGTTGTGCTGTCTGAATTGTGTCTCTGCAAAGTTACTACTTATTTTTTATAGTTACTGCTATATTTTTTAAATTTTTTACAAGAAATCAGTTACTTTATGCATACTTTATATGTTAAGAAAAATATTAGGATATTTTTTTTAATTATTAATATTCAATAAAAATAAAGAGCTAGTTAATAAAAAAAGAAAAATAAAATAGTAACACAATAAAGGACTTGACAATACCATTAATAATTTCAATGCTTTGTAGTACTGTACAATACCATATTCAAGCAAATCTTAACACCCCCATTCCCACACAAACCCAGTTGGCTTGATCTTGAGTAATACAGAAAGAATATTTATGCAAATGGTGGATGTTTTTGAACTGCACATGCTCCTACAATATTTTGCTAAAACTTTGCACAGTGAATTCAATCCATAGTAGTGATCGAGTTGCATTGTCTCAGATATTCATTGGAAATGTTATAAGTAGAGACAGGATTATATGCATTTGCATATTTGCATATGCATTTGCATATTTTGCCCATTCTCACTGGTTATTGCATATTTTATCTAAAATCTATTGATGGTGCATATTTTAGGCCCTGCCCTCTTCCCACCCGCGAGTCACAGCACTGCTTTGCCCTGTAGCTGCTGGCCAGGTAGTGATAGAGTGTGCAGCCTGGGGCAATATGTGCGCGGGTTGGGATCATTTGGTCTATTGCATTATGGTCGAAAGTCATTAGGTCGAATCCATTAGGTCGACATGCTAAAAGGTCGACATGACTCTAGGTCGACATGGGAAAAGGTCGACATGATTCTAGGTCGAAAGGTCATTAGTTCGACAGGTCATTAGTTCGACAAGGTCATTAGTTCGACATTGTCTATGTCGACATTCACAAGGTCGACGGGGTTTTTCACTGTTTTTTTACCTGAATGTCAACACAGTCGACATGGACACAGTTTAAAGTGCACTGCATCCCCTCGCATCGCTCGCTGCGCTCGCAATGCGTCGGGCACGGTGCCTCGCTACGCTCGGCACACTATTTTATTCTCCCACCACGCCCTAGAGGATGGTAGGGCATGAAATACCGCCTGTCGGCACATGTTGGCTCAAAAAACAGTGAAAAACTCCATGTCGACCTTGGGAATGTCGACATAGACAATGTCGAACTAATGACCTTGTTGAACTAATGACCTGTCGAACTAATGACCTTTCGAACTAGAATCATGTCGACATTTTCCCATGTCGACCTAGAGTCATGTCGACCTTTTAGCATGTCGACCTAATGGATTCGACCTAATGACTGTCGACCATAATGCAGTAGACCAAATGACCGCATCCCATGTGCGCAGAGTGGGGAACCTTGGATGTATGCTATGTCTGACACTGCTCTAGGCTGCCAATCCATTTTGATAAAAGTCAGTCAGAGCGGATGCCATTATGAAGCTCCTGAACCTTTGCCTGCCCCTGGCCTGGGACTTTACACCAAGAGGCAGATTCTGCAGCAGAGGAGGTGGGCGGAAGGGTTGTGACATCACGCGGCGCAGAGGAAATGCCGTGTCACAGTGAGTATGTGGCGCAGGGAGGAAGCCTTCCACTGCGCCGCCCTCACACGCTATGCTGACATTTGATCCATCTGCGCTTGGAGATGAGGGTCCGTGTAGTTGATGCAAGAAGAGCTTTGGATGCTGCAGCAGCCAGGAAGAAAAAAAAGTCCTGTATATAGCACTAGACAGCTGCAAATGCTGTGGGCCTAATGGGCCTATTTTGAGGTTTATTTGCAACTAATTGTATGCTGATTTTGAAATAAATATGTTAAAAATTACTTTTTTTTATTATTTAATGTAGCATATTTTAACACTTTCCATGCATATTTTAAGTATTTTTCATGCATATTTGCATGCATATTTCAAGCTTTTTTTGTTGCATATAATCCTGTCTCTAGTTATAAGTATTCCTCGGTGGTGATTGGAAGGTGACTATTCAGATGTACTGTCTTACGGGCATGTTATGGAAGTGTTGCATGAATATTGCCACTGGTTATAAACTCAGATGCTTAAACTCCTAAGTTGAAGGTCCTACTCTAATGTAGAATCTGCACATAGTATGGAGATGGTACTGTCTATCAATGCACTAAAGGCAGGGTTTAAAGTGGTCCTGCAGAGGTGTTGAAACTTATTTCCCATTCCACGGCACCCTCCCCCTTCCCCATTAGGCAGAGCTCAGGCCAGTGCCAGAGTTTTAGGTACCCCCTGCAAATGACAAAAATGTGTGCCCTACCTCCCATACTTTATAAAGGGACAGTGGTCTCACAAGGAAGGGGGTCACACAATAGTACCCACAATTTAAATTATGCCACAGTGTCACAAATAATATTCACATTACACCACATGTAGTGCCCCTGATTTATATAACACAACATAGTAGTGACCCTTATTCACATTATGATACACAGTTATATATGCACTTCTACATTATATATGTATGCCACACAGTAGTGTCACTTACAAAAACTGTCCACAGTAGTAATGCCACTTATACACATATGCCTTATACACATGTCCCTCTAGCAGCACCATGCCAAGCTTCTTCGTCTCCTGGCGGTGATGCCATGACATAACATATGTCATGCCAGAAAAAAAAAAAATTCTGTTGGAATTGCTGCGCATTGGCTGTATTGGAGGTGGAACTGAGTTCCCCCTACCATTATAAATGGTGGAACTCAGGTCCACCCAGCTCCCATCCACTTTAATCCCTGACTAAAGGATTTTTGCATGTAAAGATGGACAATTTAAGAGCCTCAGTCTTTGCATATGCAGACTTATGATTGTACACATTGAGAAAGTTTTTCTTTACTAGAACTAACATATTGTTGCTGATGTGACTATGCAAAAAGATGCTAAAGTGGTCTCAGCAGAATCTGCCCCTGTGTATGCTTCTAAACATGTTTCCTTATTTCAGCAGTAACATCAAGAGCATAATACTTACGTGACACCACAGTGAGCAGCAGTGACAACCCAGAGAGTGTTGATCAGAGAACCACCACAGAAATGGAACCCAGTGTTGTCCTACAGATATATAAACAAAAAACATCACTTTTTTGTGCAATGCGATTTACTGTCTTCATTTGTAGATTATTTCCAAATACAATGGTGAGTATTTGTGCCTGCTCTATGGTTGGCCATTAAAAAAGAGTGACCATTTATGTAAAACCATTGTAGGTTTCCCCATCAAAGAATGTCTATGTTTGTGCTTGAAAGTGGGAATGGGGTGGGGCTAAGTTGTGTGCTAGCTAAAAAAAACAATATATACAGGGAGTGGCCCTAGACAGCAAGTTCTATGTAATGAGATGATCTACCTTGCTGAGGCCTCCATTGCTAGACAAAAAGAGAAAAAACATACAGCTGAACAATTCAAACATAACAAATTAGAGTTGTAAAACATTTTGCAATAAACATTGTTTTTTGCATAATTTTAGCCAGGGTTATGGACTTGACTTGCATCTGGCAGGCTTGCAATGGATGTTGTCTTTATTCTTTGATAAGTATGAAATACTCCTGCTTACTTGTGTATTCCCCACTGCATGGACTTTGAAATGTTTTGATTAAGCCTCCTTGTCTTTGAATGACTTTTTACTACATAAAAACTTTTTTCTTGGATAAAATCTCTTTGCTGGTGTGCCAGTTTATGATTATATATATATATATATATATATATATATATATATATATATGTGTGTTTATTTTTATATATATATATATATATATATATATATACATATATATAATACACACACATATATTTAGAAAGAAAGAGAGAAAGAAAGACAAGTGGTGCAGAATATACTGTAACATAATTTGAATTATATGGTAATCCTTAATAAATAGGTAATAAGGTAGGACCCATATTTTTATATAATATGTCAGCTGTGAGGTGATTTATGGCTGCTTGGGGCCTCCTCTATAGCACTATTGTTTTTTGTACAGTATGTTACTTTTTATACAATGCTTTTTTTCACACAATTATCTTTAACTTCTTTAACACTTCTAACATATGCAGTAGCTGCTTTTATCACTATTTAACACTTCGATTGATACAATAGTGTAATGCCTTGGGGAGGATTGGCTGGGCATTTTGGTGGTGTCCCGTGTCCTAGACTTGAATTAAAATATTAGGTACTTACCCTTATGATGTTACCTGGCTGTGGTGGGCAAGTCAATAACCCTGGCCAAAAAAACTCTATTTATTGCAAAATGTGTTACAAATATAATCATTACTGATTGAATAGTTCACCTGCATCATTATTAATCTTTGCATCTAACAAAACATTGTTGCACTCCCTACCATTAGTGGCAGAGACCCAAATAACCAATATTTAGGAATATTTTTTTATATGAAATGTTAAGACGAAATCATACCCCCTTTAAATTGTAAAAGTGGGGTTGGATGTAATACATTGCGAGTCTGTCAGCCGTTTGGGCTGCTGGACAAACACAGATGTTTTTTTTTAAATGGAAAGTCATTCACAATGTATGGTTTTTCCTTGCAAAGGTCACTGGACTTGAACTGCATTACATCCAGCCCATGGTCACTACTTTTCATTATTTGAAGCCACTTTCCTGACACGCACACTGGCAACACTGCGTCTGCTTTGGATATGAAAAACAGGTATTTACTACGAAAACCTAATCATTTGTAGGTTAATTAACATTTTTATGTTACCTGCAGAGACACTTGCCATGGCCAAGACCCAGAAACTGCATTCTCACCATTAACGATCCTGGCATATCCGGAGATAACAGGTCTGACGCTTGGCACACCACAGCCTAATGGATTATAATTCAGTAGGTATACATGTAAGGATTAATTAGAGTACACATAAAATGCTAATGCAGACTTGATATTACTTACCATAGGTAGCCCCTAGCAGAGCAAGGCAGGACAAAAACCAAAGAATTGCCATAGTGATTCACTTCTTTAAGGTAAGTGGACTATGGAAAGGTTTGTTTGGTTTATATAGCATCAAATAACCAATCAAATGACAGCTCTATATATAAAAGATAGTGTACACATTTTTAAACTATGTTATCAAAAGACCTTGAATTGCACTAGAATATTTAATCAGCTGTACACACAGGAAACTTGTGATACTCTGAGAAGAGGAAATTATTTGTCAGCATGCAAATCTATCTTTATATATAACTGTATAATACTAGTTATAACCTTGTCTACTGAAAAAATAACTATAGTGTATGCAAATTGTCTAAATTAATCTATACCAAATTCACAGATACCTTTAACTCACAATAGGGAAAATTACATTCATGAATTAATTCAATATTTTAGCACTCATTCGTGTTCTATATATTCTGGAAACTGGCATTTTTAGATAAGGTAAAATAATGCGTTTATAAATTAATCACAGATGCAAGGTACTCAGAATGGCTGTTCACTCAGAACAGATCCATTACACCACCTTGATGCATTTATTCACTTTCTACATATTTGTAATGCATATGCACCCACATCATATGGATGGAAATGTTAATATTTGCTTGGAATCATACTTTATCTGATCTAAGTGGCTGAATTGGCCCTTTTCATCTACTTGTGCAAGTAGCTGTTGGAGATGGAGCAGGGCAATTTACCATAATAAGCCATGTGACATCATGATGTCACACAGATTGAAGAGGAACATTATTCTCATTGTTTTGAAACCAGTTATATTGTCTAGCTTTATTATTGTCTAGCTCTATGATCAATATATTATGTTCTCCTTTCTTCATTACTCCTGTTTCTTAAATAAGCCTTATTAAACGTCTTCATTTATTATTATGGTTCATACTGCAATTTTAGTTTAAAAGCCACAGATTTCTGCACCCAGAATATAAAGCCTCTGGGATGATTTATAATTTTTTATTTGTTGGGTATGGATGCAAAGTCAGACATCCAGAAATTATGATTTCTAAATTAAATTGGTTTCTTACCACTATTTTACCAAAAGATATTACCTTTCTATTAATGTCTCCGCTTTTGGAAATAAATATGTTTATTTTACTTTTTGCTTTATATGTCGTATTTTTCCTTGTTTTGTCTTGTTCACCTACTTTCCTCATGTGTTTTCCCCTCCCCATCCGGGTCTACTTGTTTTAAGCAGCAATTTTGGTAAGATAAAATGCTTTTTATTTTATTTATATCTGTCTCCTGACACAGCATGTCTAATATCAAAATAGGTTCTCTTAATATCGGAGGTTTAAATTCAACTGCTAAAAGACTAAAGATTTTTATTTAGCTAAACGTGACTTAAGCTGCCCATACACGCTGCTAAGAATCCAGCCCATGAGGTATGATTGGCTGACCGCCCAGTAACATGCACCCTTGCAGACATGTACTGCCGGTGTGGTGCATGCACAGGAGGGGAGGGGGTGGTGGCAGTACTCTGATATGGGAATGCCTAGCATTTCATGGGCGCTCCCATGAAACGCTGGATGTTCCCATGAAAATGGAAGCATGGCACGGTGTGCCCTGTCTCTGACCAGAAGCCTGCAAATATAGGTCAGTCTCCACTTAATTATATTTGCGAGCCCTGGAGAAATCATTCGATGGTCAGTGACCATTGATTGATTTCTCCAACAGTGGCACATGCAAGGGGATGTGTTTTTATAAAACATACCCTTGCATGGATGCAAGGATATATGCTGGCGGGAAGTGGCGATTTGGCAGGGCGGCAGGGTGGTGCAACAACTGCTTGGTAAGCTGCTTACTGGGCAGTTCAGAATGAGGGCCTATGTTACCTTCCACTATTTATCTAGATCAAACTGGTTTTATCTTAGGTCACCACTCAATTTTTAATGTACGGAAAATTTTAGAAACAATTCTGTTTTTAAGTTCACCCCAAAACTCCCTGATTGACTTATTTTATCTTTAAGGTGCGCACAAATGGATAGATATCGGATCAGAGAGTTATGTGAGGCCATGATCAGGGGTGTTCTCGATACCTCACACCCCTTCCACCCCTCTGTCACCTCTCCATTACGCCTCTGTCACACCCCCACCACTGGCAGACAGAGAGAGAGGCAGACATCAGGCATGAGATTTCAAAACTCCTATTCATTTGAATAAGGCAACTGATGATTGGCTGAGAGATCTCTAATATAGATCCTTTTGAAGAATTAACCATAACAGACTGTTCTGCTTTTAGGATACTGAAGTAGATATACACCGCTCATCCTTTCTACCTATGGCGATTGTACCACCAGCCTGTCATGGTGCGCCATGGCGGACCACGGCGCGTGGCATTGCAAAGCTTGACGATTCGCAGTGGCATCTCGGGATGAGTGTAATACCAGTGATCATCCACCATATGTCACTTTTTGAAAACCTCATTGCGCATGCGTGAAATTTGTGCTGAGGCGCGTGCATGAAGCACAGGAACTACAGTAAAGTACACTTTGCTTAATCGTGTCCACCGCATCTTGTTCCATTATAATAGCACAAGACTAACGCGATGAACTCGATTACAATGTTAAAAATATTTTAACATTGAAACCTATGGCAAAATCGGGTCCATCGCGTCGGTCGCGTGCATTAACATGGCACGCGACGCGACCAACGCGATGGACCCGATTTTGCCTTTGCCGGCAAAATGGACCTAATTTCAAAGGAAATCCGGTCCATCACGTTAATCGTGTACCTTAAGTTAAGGTACACGATTACTCCCGATTGTGGCCGTTCTAGGAAACAAGTACCAAAATGGGTTTCTTGAAGTAGGACGATGTCAGCTTTTTCACAGTTGAAAAATTGGATGGCCATGGCCTGATTAGAGGCAGAGTTGAGGCCATTTGCATTAACCGTTAAAATGTTAAGAGTCATGGTGGATGGGTATACAAGCAGAGCATTGTTGAAGAGAGCAGAGAAGCAGACCATCTATGGAAGGTGAGAGATGGAGATATGAGAAGGGGAAGGAAAGAAGAGGGGATCTGTATAAATATACAGAAAGGATAGACCTTTTCCTAAATGAGGATTGGGCCATATATATGGGAAGGACAAGCGTTGTCCCTGCGCTTCTTTCGATTTGGTGTGTGGCTTTGGAGCATAAAAATTAAAATGAGAAAGATAGACATGTATTAGAGGAGAAAGAGAATGTGACCTAGTGACAGGGGGAGAAGAAACATTAATACATTATAAAAAACTAATAAACTATTAAATGAGTTCTCAGCAGTGTTTACTAAGGGAGAGAAGACAGTGAAATGCACACGTACCACAAATGGAATGAACAAACCGGATTAGACCTTGGTTAGACCTCACCTCACATAAGGGGGGAAATTTACTAAGAATACGAATTATACGACAGCATGCCTCGTATGCTTTGTCATGTTCCGGAGGGGGATTTACAAAGCAGTCAAATACGACTGCTTTGTAACCCTCCGATAGCGTATAAATTCGTATTAACGGCCATAAATATGGACGCTAATACGAATTAGTGGAGGCAGTCTGCACGGATCAGTCAGATCCATGCAGGCTGCAAGGTGTAAAAAAAAAAAAAAAGAACCAGCCCCAGGCTCAACCAGCCAGCAGGGTAATGCCACAGCTGGGGGGAGACTTTTTATACAAGTCCCCCTGGCCAAAGCATTAACCCTCTGACCAGTTAGCCTGGCCAGGGGCCCTGGGAAGTGGGGTCCCCCCAATAAAGGGGTCCCCCCCTACAGGACTTACCTAAAGCCTGGTGCTGTCCTCATCAGAATGATTCTATTTGCCGCTCAGCGGCCAATCCGAAGCGCCGCTGAGTGGCCAATAGAATCATTCTGATGAGAGGCTCGGAAGATGACACATCTCTGCACCTCTCAGTCCGCTGGGGGGAGATGCCGGAGTCGCCGGCAGCTTGAAGAACCTGGAAGAACTGGACTACGGCGGATCAAGACTGAAGAACTTCCATGGAGGACTTGGGTGAGTAGGATTTCCTTCCACAGGTCCCCCATGGATTTCTTCGGACCCCGGACCGGACACCGACATTCAGATCAACATTGTGAAGAATGCCAACATAGATCCGGACCAGGACAAGGCACCAGATCAAGACTCTGGGACGTACCTACGGGATCAAGATAGGTAAGTATCAGTATGTGTGTAATGCATGTATTAAAGTTTTATTTTTCTTATGTCAGTGTGTGTTTATTTTACTATTTTTTTAACTGTGGAACTACAAGACCCAGCGGGCCCTTTAATGCCCCGCAGGCTGGGACTTGTTGCTCTCCAAGTCCCAGCTTGCAGGGTAGGCTTGCTGGGACTCATAGTTCCACAGTTAAAAACAATAGTTTAATCTATTATTTTACACACAATCAGCTCGATGCCCACCACCCAGGGGCATCGAGGACAGCACCAGGCTTCAGCCTGGTCAGGAAAGTCCTGGAGGGGGGGGGGGCCTTTATTGGGGGGTCCCCACTCCCCCAGGACCCCTGGCCAGGCTGACTGGTCAGAGGGTTAATGCTTTGGCCGGGGGTACTTGTATAAAAAGTCTTTCCCGGCTGCGGCATTATCCTGGTTCTTAAAATACGGGGGACCCCTAGTCATTTTGTCCCCGTATTTTGGGAACCAGCCCCGGACCTGGAGCCTGGGGCTGGTTGTTAAAAATCAGGGAACCCCTATTTGTCGGGTTCCCTGATTTTTAATTACCGGCCCCGGCTCTTTCAGCCTGGTGCTGGTTACAGCTGTGGGGGGACCCCACGCTGTTTTTTTATTTATTTATTTTTCTATTTTTTTTACACTGCAGCCTGCACGGATCTGACTGATCCGTGCAGCCTTAAAGCAAATACGACAGGAAAATAAGGTGTATTTTCCTGCCGTATTTTCGTGGCTGTTTCATGCCAATTAGCAGCCGTATTATCAATACGGCTGCTTAGTAAATCAGGAACCACCGCTCTTTTGAATGGTGATTCCTGTCGTATTCTACCGATGGTGTAGACATTCGTATTTGTAAATACAAATACGAATGTCCCATCATTAAGAATACAAAAATACGTTTTTTTTTTGGCATAGTAAATGCCAAAAATACGTATACACCAAAAAGAATAGTATTTTCGTATGAATTTTTTTAGTAAATTTCCCCCAAGGAGTACAATTCTGGGCCCCACACTATAAAAAGGACATCATAGAATAAGAAAAAATCCAAAAAAGAGCAAAAAGCTTATTAGGGGAATGGAGAATTTATGCTACGAGGAGAGATTAAGCAATCTGGGACTATTTACACTTGAGAAGAGACATTTAAGGGGAGACATGCTCAATACGTACAAATATATCAGGAGCCAATATAAGGAACTGTCAAACACACTTTTATCTGCTAGAAAAGAATCTAGGACGAGAGGGCACAAGTTTAGATTAGAAGAAAAAAGATTTTGTTCATCTAGAAGAAAAACTTCTTTACGGTCAGAGCAGTCAAACTTTGGAACTCTCTTCCTGGCAAAGTGGTGTCGGCAGACACAATAAATATGTTTAAAATAAGGTTGGATAATCATTTATTGGTTAAAAACATCCTTGGGTACAACAAAGGATAAGCTATTATAAACCTAGGTTGAACTAGATGGACGCAAGTCTTTATTCAGCCTTACCTACTATGTAACAAGCTGTAAGGTCTGGATTGGTCTAAGCATAGTAATATTGTGGATTGAGCAGTGATGCCGTAAAGTAACCAGTTTCAGTCAATTTGGTAACTATAATTAACAAATAGATAAATAACCTATCTATTACATAAGAATTCAAACAATGCATCAAAACCTTGACCAAAATTTGGTCTGGCTCCTGTAAAGAAACTGTCCGTCATTTACATCAAACAAAAATATTAAAAACAGGATAATAAATTGTAACAGTAAAATGTTATAGTTATGTAGGTGATATCACTTAAGGCAATGATGGTCCTTCATGTAGTAGACCATTCTGGGGCTGGGGCCTTGGGAATATGAGCTGAAGGTGAGAGTTGATTCTGAATTGACTCCAGAATGACGTAAATTATGCCCAGGGTCTTGAGCAGTTCATAGCTTTGAGCGGGGGGTTTGATGGTATTTGTAGATCCATCTTTAGAGACTTGCAGTTGAAAAGGAAAACCCCATTTGGGTACTTATTTCCTAGCACGGCGCCCATCGCATAAGATTGTATGCCTTAATTAAGGCATACAATCTATACAATTGAAAATATTTTTAATTGTATGTACAATATCGCATCTTATGGATCTCATCTTATGGATCTCATCTTATGGATCTCATGGATCTTATGCATCCATAAGATGCATAAGATCCATGAGATCCATAAGATAAAAGATCCATCAACACCAACCCGAAGCGTGGTGAGCAGTGCGAGCGCGCAAGGGGCGGTGGCACGCGTCCTCCGACCTTTTCATACCCCCACTATCCACGTCGGCGTGAGTTGAACTTATATAGTGTGGTGAGCGCAGCGAGCCACCGAGCCTGATGCGTGGCGAGCGGATGCGTAATACCTGTAAACAGGGGCGTAACTATAGCACCGCAGCCCCAGCCACTGCATGTGGGGGCGCCGGGGGCTGCGGTGCTATAGTTACCCCCCAATCCCCCGCTGACTTACGTATCTTGCTGGTCCCGGCGGCTCCGTTCTTCTGATGAGGACCACAAAAAATGGCCGCCCCCATATAGCAAACAGTTCTCTGAAACTGTCTGCTGTACGGGGGCGGCCATTTTGTGGTGGTCCTCAGCAGATGAACGGACGGAGCCGTCGGGACCAGCGCGATAGGTAAGACGGAGGGGGAGGGAGTTAGCATAGGTGGCGGGGCGGCGGGGTGCTCGACGGGGTGGGGGGGGTGCTCGATGGGGCGGCGGCGGGGGGTGGGTATGGGCGCCCCCCCCCTAACGGCGGGGGGGCGCCCAAAACGTAGCTACGCCACTGCCTGTAAAGTAATCTGCGTCCCCTCGCAGGGCTCGGTGGCTTGCTGCGCTCGCCACACTATATAAAATCAACTCCACGCCGACGTGGATAGTGGGGGTATGAAAAGGTCGGAGGACGAGTACCGCCGCCCCTCGCGGGCTCGCTGTGCTCGCCACGCTTCGGGTTGGTGTTGATGGATCTTTTATCTTATGGCTTCTTATGGATCTTATGCATCTTATGGATGCATAAGATCCATGAGATCCATAATATGAGATCCATAAGATGCGATATTTTACATACAATAAAAAATATTTTCAATTGTATAGATTGTATATCTCGTCGATCTCGTCCATGCACAAACACATAAGATGTATGCAATGCTTGTGATATCGTCCCGACACATACAATCTAGATCGTGGGCGCCATGCCTCGGAAATAAGTACCCCCATTTGTATTTGATGGAGTGGTTACGGAGTGCCTTAGTGATGTTAATGAGATCTCTGTGTTTCTTAAGTGTCGAATGTACAAGATCTTGAAAGATCTGTAGTTTGGAACTAGAGAAATAAATCGAAGGGCACAGCACACATAACTTGTTCTTTGGTTTTGTAATAGTGAAAATGTAGAATTATATCGCACGGGGGTTGGGTAGGAAGTGGTTTAGGTTGTAAGGCTCTGTGAGCGCAGTCTAGGTGGAGTAAGGTTTTGGAGATACTAGGAACCAGTTGTAAGAAGAGATTTTCAAGGTAGTTAGGGAGTGATACAGGTGTCACACTCTCATGGATGTTACTTATGCGGATGTTTTTACATCGGTTGCGAGTGTCGATTTCTTCTAGATGATCGTTGAATGTTTCCAACTCGGTTTGAATGTCTGTAAGTTCCTGCTCCACTACAGTTTGAAAGTGACATATTTCGCCAACATTGTGTTCCAGTGAGTCAGTGCGTGAGCCCAGATCAGCCAGCTCAAATCTGAAATCAGTTAACACTTCCCTCATTTCCGATTGGATCATTTTCATAACAATGGCCACTATATCACATGTGTTAAGTGAGGTATCCAAGGCATTGGTATCTTCAATGTCAATGGAATGGTCTGTTGATGGGGAAGTTCGAGCCATGGAGCTGGCCTTTTCCCAGGCTCGCAAAAGGCTAGGTTTAGGTGTCTGAGGATTTTTGCAATTCCTCTGCAACATTATGGTGGTGAGTGAGAGAAAAAAGTCCTAGGGCACTGGTAATGAAGAACAAAATAGGTTGCAAAGATAAGGACAAATAGTGAGGTTTGGATGGGAAGAGGAGGACAATGACAATGATGATTTTAGAGATAAAAAGGGCAGCACTGTAGAATACATAATTTTGAAAGGGAAGACATTTTCTTTAGAGCATTATTACTGCTGCTCAAAGGAACATGAACAATTTTCCAGATATCTGGTGAATTTGGAATGTCAGAGTTGAGGGGTTGATATGCAAATATGAATGGTGAATTAAGGTAAATAACACCCATTTGGCACAATTAGTCTGCCACCTCAAACTGTATTTGATCTTCATTTATTTGTAAGGATATCCTTATATGCTTATGCACTACTGTCTTAGGAAGGTATTCAATCAATGATTCTGACTGTTGGTACATCCCAACAGTCAGAACTGAAATGTCAGTTCTTCCAACAGTAACTAGACATCCAGAATTCAATGTTCTGGCTGTCGAGTGATGGAAAGTCCATGTATTTGCAACAAAGTGCCCGCTTTGTCGAAAAACAGCTGCAGATTTGACAATCCGCAGCCGTTTCTGACAACACAGACTCACATTCACAGGGAGGCAGGCATGTAGAACGTGAGACCTGGCCAGGATTGAATACCTTGAGACATTGAATATCCCCATTAGCCTCAACAACCTCTGAAGGGAGGCTATTCCACTTGTCCACTACAGTTTCTGTGATTAAAATATTTCCTTAGATTTCACTTGAACCAAACTCCCTCCAGTTCTAGTTCTTGTCCTTGTGTTTACCTCCTGGACCTTGTTAAAACACTAGACATATTTGAAAGTTTCTGTCCTGACTCCCCTTTCCCTTCTCTGCTCCAAACTATACATATTGAGATTATTTTGTCTTTCCTGGCAAGTTTTGTGATGTAGGCCATTTACCATTTTAGTTTCCCTTCTTGTACCATGTCTAATGGATTTCTATCCTTCTGGAAATACAGTATGACCTACAGAACTGGACACATTATTCTAGATGGGTTGTACCAATGACATATACAGTAGCTTTATTACTATTTTATTTTTGCTGTAGATTCCGCTCCCGATGCAACCAAGCATCTGACTTGCCTTAATCATTGCTGTTTTACATTTCTTACCTGTCTTGAAGTCACATGAAATAGTGACTTCTAGATCCCTTTGCTCCTCAAAAGTTCACAACATGGTGAAATTAATATACTGTATTTAGCCTTGGAATTTTTTAGATTGTCATTAAACTGTAATTGCAATACTAACTCGAAAAAAGTATAGAAAAGTCCCAAGGCGCAGTCCCGGAGTCCTTGCTGCCACAATATTGATGGAGATGTAATTGCAATACTATTGCATATTCCTCTAGTCCACCTAGATCATCAATAATTAGTTTTACCTCTCCTGGTGTTTCTACCCTTTTGTATATTTTTGTATCATCTACATATTTTCCGTTCAATGTTTTATTCACATTGACACACAGTAGTGTCCCTTATTCAAATGATATCACTCAGTAGTGCCACTTATTCACATTACATCACTCAGTAATGCCCCTTATGCACATTTTACTATACAATAGTATTCTTTATACCACACAGTTGTGTCAATTATGCACAATGCACACAGTAATAATGCCCTTTAAAAACAATGCACACACAAGTTATATCCCTTATGCACATAATGCCCATAGAACTACCACTTATACACATAATTCCACCATGTTACCCAACATTTTAACCTCTGGTGGGGACCAATTTTTTTGTAAACAGATTTGGATTTCCAGAGGGCACATGACTACATTCATGGAGCATGGCCAGTGCTCTTAGAGCTGTTGGTCATACCTCTAACTCCTCTGTCTATGGGAATGTGCACAGTGCCTATTCACTGCTGTCAGAGCAGCGAGTGACAGGGGGGTCTCGGGAACTGCCCCTCTTCACACAGAAACACTGTGGGACACAGCTGCCCATGGGTGGGATGCAGGATAGTCACAAAAGATTGTGACTGTCCCTTGAAAATGGGCACAGCTTGGAGGTACCCATGGGCATTCCAGGAACACTCTAATGTTCCCCCTGCATTACTTCCCGTTTATGAGTAACATACATGCACACATTAGGGGAGAAATAACAGATCTGGACTTAGAACTAGATTCTTTCTACTATCATGTTGTTATCTTGCACTATTTACAAGAAAATAATGGTTGTCTGAACTTGATCATCTTGAGATATATGGTACAGTTGTTGAATTATTTACCTTTTTTTTGTAAACAATCTAAGTTTACTTTTTTTTTTTATATATTTTTATTATGCATTAACACATTATTAAAAAAGACAATACATTTACACATAAACATTACACATTCACAATTAGCTTTCTCGTTAAAAAAAAGAAGAAGAAAAAGTACCATAAGAGCACAGTTGTAGTATATGATCATGAACATAGTTACCAATACACGCTCATAGTGTGTCCCTCTGACTCTGTAGAGAGGACCTTGCTCACAAATTACATATTCAGAATAGGCATTATAGTATACCTGAGGACTGGACATGGCGAGATCTTTTCCCTATATATTAGAAAAAACTCTGCTTTACTTCCATTCAATAGGGGAAAAGCAGATCCTAATTTTTTCCAGTACTTGCCGGGAGAGGGTTAGTATAAAATCTCCCCAGTTCTCAAGGAATATACATCCTGATCTTTCTTTTTTTGAACGGAAGCTTCTACCCAATACATTAGGAATATATCATATATTTTTTCCAAAAACAGTTTCATAGATGGAGGCTGGGGCTGGATCCACATCTGCAGAATGGTTTTCTTTGCTGCAGCAGATATAGCCAACATGACTTTTTCATTGACCCTTCTATTCCTAATTGGTCTATCACAGGGTTTTATGCTTAAAATGGCCCAATGTGCCGTTATTTGAAAATCACTCTGTATGTATGTTGTAATAAACCGTTCTACATTCTTCCAGAAGTAAAGAACCTTTGGACAGCTCCAGAGGCAGTGGACCAGATTTGCTCCACCCAGCCCACACTTCAGGCATTTACTGTCATTGGACAATCCAATCTTTTTTCTCCTATTTGGAGATAAATAGGCCCTATGATAGATCTTTAAAAATAGCTCTATATATGTTGGCATAGGTAATATCTTGCAGATGGAACCCAAATGGGCATAAAGATCCTCCTCCGTTAGGTCTGTAAACACCTCGGACCATCTGCTTATACCTGTTTTCACCACCTTATCTTTAGTCAAGGTTCTGAAAAAATTGTAATAAAAGGAGAGGGCTTTTCTCCCAAAGTGTGGGCTAAGTAGCTGCTTATTCAGTTCGTAAGTTTACCTTTTAACATTGCTACTTCCAGAAACAATGTGTCAAATAAATGTCAGTAAGTGTGCAGAAATCAGTATGAAAAGAATATTCTCCTTGATTTCATTTTTGACATAATGAAAAATGTTTTTTTTATTTTAAATTTTCAATTCATTTCTCAATTTGTTATTTTGCATTTTAGTGTATTTTATACTCTGATATATTCTAAGAGTGAAAGTGCTCATTTCTAACACGTATGTAGTATGCCCATTATGTTATTATTTCTTTAATGTATTCACCAGTTGTTTATAGATTAATTACAGAAACCATTACAATAAAAAGTCGTCAATCGAAAAGTCAGTTAAAATAATTTATTGATACTGTATACTTAATTAGCAGCAACAGTCTGGTCTAACCAGGATCTAAGAACTGTCACACGGGCATATACTCCAGGAGAGGAAGCAGAGCAGGTAGAGCTTCCCCAGGAGACAATTCCAGCCAATGTCCAAGCACCATTTCTCTGGCACACAAGAGGTCCACCAGAATCTCCCTAAAATGAGTTACAAGAAATTACATTAAGTCCATGGATGTCAATATCTTGCTACATGCAGTATGATACCATGTTTAAAGGTGTTGATTGATAATAAACACAATGTCAAAATGGCCTACTGTGATATTAACAATTGGCAGATCTTGTTGCTGAGCTTAAACTCAAAGCATGACTCTTTTCTAATTTAGCCTTTTATGTAGCCAAATAAAATAAGAGCTATTAGTGAGGACAGCAGAACACCAAATATGCATAAAAAAGAACAGCTCACTGTCAATAAATGATTTGACATATTATATAGTATATTAAAATCTTTATCATACCATGCAGGATGAGGCACCGGAGGCTCCAGCACAGATCATGGTGGCTTGGATTCTTGTTCCCCAGTATCTCTGACATTCAGTGTTGGTCAAAAGAGGAAGTGCCACCTGCTGCAGTTTGCTTGGAGTGTTTTGTGCTAAAAGACATAAATGTACGTACAGTAAACAAATGTTTAAAAAAAAATGTATCCCAACATTATCAACATACAGTACAGAACAATATGATACCCATATCAGCAATGCATCAAATTGCTCCATTCTTATTTGCTCAATCAATATACTGTAGATGTACATTGGCTATTCCATTGTAAGCCAGCTACAGTATATTCATATTAAGTACTCTACTAAAATTAATAATATTACAATAATAATACAGTATATTTATAACAAGTACTCTACTAAAAATCTCAGCAGCTGATAGTAATGTTATAAAAAGAGCTGGAAGGTTTGGTTTATAATAAGGTTGTATGTAAAGATACAAATTAAAAACATTAATAGTCTCCATTTTACGTTTAGAAAACTAATTTGATTCAATAAAAATACTTGAAAAATTAAATTGCATAAAACAATATATTTTTACATTTTTACATTTTTCTAAATTGATATTTTACTTTTCATACTTATTAATTAGTTTTGTCAGTGGAATTGTATTTGATAGAGAAAAAGACGAAAGATCTACATGACTTACTTGCAGCATTTACGTAACCCCATCCAGTAGTAACACATCTCTCTCCTCCATTGTAAACATCACTGGATACAGCAAGACACACAGGAGACACTCTAGTGTTGAGAGTAGCTGTACTGGTTAGTTTCAAAAGAGTGATATCGTTGGCGGTGGTCAGGGAACTGTAGCTGGGGTGTCTGAAGACCTGTTAACATTAAAAAATGTATTTTTATAAAAATATATTTTTCATCAAGTAACATTATGATGTAAATTCAACAAAGGACTCCATTTAATAACAATACATACCAATGGCCATATGGCATATTTATTGAAACATTACAATGTTACTAATGAATATTCTGCCATCATTTACCAAGGCATACTGATGACGTCATTAATGTCCTTCTTATCATCAGCATCCTCCACTCTGTTGCTAACAGGCTACCACTACAACTGTTGCATAAGCAATGGAATTCTGTGTTTGAGCATTTTGTAACATTCATCTGCAAATGTGCCAGCAAATTATAGTTGTTAATTAAATCATGACATTTTGTTGATTGTAATGAGTTGTCTGACTTTTTGTTTATTTACTGTATTTATCATATTTAACTTACCCTGGAAATAGTTTTAGTTTGAATGGGCTCAGCACTGGAAGAACGATCATATTCCCCCAGAATCACACGGTGGGCAGTTCTGTGTGTAATAAAATATTGTATTGTGAACAGGTTGTTGTGCTGTCTGAATTGTGTCTCTGCAAAGTTACTACTTATTTTTTATAGTTACTGCTATATTTTTTAATTTTTTTACAAGAAATCAGTTACTTTATGCATACTTTATATGTTAAGAAAAATATTAGGATTTTTTTTTTAAATTATTAATATTTAATAAAAATAAAGAGCTAGTTAATAAAAAAGGAAAAATAAAATAGTAACACAATAAAGGACTTGACAATACCATTAATAATTTCAATGCTTTGTAGTACTGTACAATACCATATTCAAGCAAATCTTAACACCCCCATTCCCACACAAACCCAGTTGGCTTGATCTTGAGTAATACAGAAAGAATATTTATGCAAATGGTGGATGTTTTTGAACTGCACATGCTCCTACAATATTTTGCTAAAACTTTGCACAGTGAATTCAATCCATAGTAGTGATCGAGTTGCATTGTCTCAGATATTCATTGGAAATGTTATAAGTATTCCTCGGTGGTGATTGGAAGGTGACTATTCAGATGTACTGTCTTACGGGCATGTTACGGTAGTGTTGCATGAATATTGCCACTGGTTATAAACTCAGATGCTTAAACTCCTAAGTTGAAGGTCCTACTCTAATGTAGAATCTGCACATAGTATGGAGATGGTACTGTCTATCAATGCACTAAAGGCAGGGTTTAAATTGGTCCTGCAGAGGTGTTGAAACTTATTTCCCATTCCACGGCACCCTCCCCCTTCCCCATTAGGCAGAGCTCAGGCCAGTGCCAGAGTTTTAGGTACCCCCTGCAAATGACAAAATGTGTGCCCTACCTCCCATACTTTATAAAGGGACAGTGGTCTCACAAGGAAGGGGGTCACACAATAGTACCCACAATTTAAATTATGCCACAGTGTCACAAATAATATTCACATTACACCACATGTAGTGCCCCTGATTTATATAACACAACATAGTAGTGACCCTTATTCACATTATGATACACAGTTATATATGCACTTCTACATTATATATGTATGCCACACAGTAGTGTCACTTACAAAAACTGTCCACAGTAGTAATGCCACTTATACACATATGCCTTATACACATGTCCCTCTAGCAGCACCATGCCAAGCTTCTTCGTCTCCTGGCGGTGATGCCATGACATAACATATGTCATGCCAGAAAAAAAAAAATTCTGTTGGAACTGCTGCGCATTGGCTGTATTGGAGGTGGAACTGAGTTCCCCCTACCATTATAAATGGTGGAACTCAGGTCCACCCAACTCCCATCCACTTTAATCCCTGACTAAAGGATTTTTGCATGTAAAGATGGACAATTTAAGAGCCTCAGTCTTTGCATATGCAGACTTATGATTGTACACATTGAGAAAGTTTTTCTTTACTAGAACTAACATATTGTTGCTGATGTGACTATGTGACTATGCAAAAAGATGCTAAAGTGGTCTCAGCAGAATCTGCCCCTGTGTATGCTTCTAAACATGTTTCCTTATTTTAGCAGTAACATCAAGAGCATAATACTTACGTGACACCACAGTGAGCAGCAGTGACAACCCAGAGAGTGTTGATCAGAGAACCACCACAGAAATGGAACCCAGTGTTGTCCTACAGATATATAAACAAAAACCATAATTTTTTTGTGCAATGCGATTTACTGTCTTCATTTGTAGATTATTTCCAAATACAATGGTGAGTATTTGTGCCTGCTCTATGGTTGGCCATTAAAAAAGAGTGACCATTTATGTAAAACCATTGTAGGTTTCCCCATCAAAGAATGTCTATGTTTGTGCTTGAAAGTGGGAATGGGGTGGGGCTAAGTTGTGTGCTTGCTAAAAAAACAATATATACAGGGAGTGGCCCTAGACAGCAAGTTCTATGTAATGAGATGATCTACCTTGCTGAGGCCTCCAGTGCTGGACAAAAAGAGAAAAAAACATACAGCTGAACAATTCAAACATAACAAATTAGAGTTGTAAAACATTTTGCAATAAACATTGTTTTTTGCATAATTTTAGCCAGGGTTATGGACTTGACTTGCATCTGGCAGGCTTGCAATGGATGTTGTCTTTATTCTTTGATAAGTATGAAATACTCCTGCTTACTTGTGTATTCCCCACTGCATGGACTTTGAAATGTTTTGATTAAGCCTCCTTGTCTTTGAATGACTTTTTACTACATAAAAACTTTTTTCTTGGATAAAATCTCTTTGCTGGTGTGCCAGTTTATGATTATATATATATATATATATATATATATATATATATATATATACAGGCGAAAAACGGCACTCACCCACAATCCAATAACTCACGGAGGCTCAAATGTGCATTAGCAGTATATTTTGTTGCAGTTATTTGCTATAAAAATACTCTAGATAAATATATAATAACATTTCCTTTAATTAATTCTGGCAACGCACATTATTTATTTTGTCTCATATTTTATTGCATAATAAATCTATTTATGTACAAGCAAATCTGTCTATTTGTGATTTTTGGTTAATTTTTTTCAGTGATAATATCTAAAGAAATGTATTTATCTGCCTGTAAAAATCAATAAAAAATGTCCCAGTGCTTCTATTTTGGAATACATAACTTTATAAAATAACCAATATTTAGGAATATTTTTTTATATGAAATGTTAAGACGAAATCATACCCCCTTTAAATTGTAAAAGTGGGGTTGGATGTAATACATTGCGAGTCTGTCAGCCGTTTGGGCTGCTGGACAAACACAGATGTTTTTTTTTAAATGGAAAGTCATTCACAATGTATGGTTTTTCCTTGCAAAGGTCACTGGACTTGAACTGCATTACATCCAGCCCATGGTCACTACTTTTCATTATTTGAAGCCACTTTCCTGACACGCACACTGGCAACACTGCGTCTGCTTTGGATATGAAAAACAGGTATTTACTACGAAAACCTAATCATTTGTAGGTTAATTAACATTTTTATGTTACCTGCAGAGACACTTGCCATGGCCAAGACCCAGAAACTGCATTCTCACCATTAACGATCCTGGCATATCCGGAGATAACAGGTCTGACGCTTGGCACACCACAGCCTAATGGATTATAATTCAGTAGGTATACATGTAAGGATTAATTAGAGTACACATAAAATGCTAATGCAGACTTGATATTACTTACCATAGGTAGCCCCTAGCAGAGCAAGGCAGGACAAAAACCAAAGAATTGCCATAGTGATTCACTTCTTTAAGGTAAGTGGACTATGGAAAGGTTTGTTTGGTTTATATAGCATCAAATAACCAATCAAATGACAGCTCTATATATAAAAGATAGTGTATACATTTTTAAACTATGTTATCAAAAGACCTTGAATTGCACTAGAATATTTAATCAGCTGTACACACAGGAAACTTGTGGGTGAAAACTGGTGATACTCTGAGAAGAGGAAATTATTTGTCAGCATGCAAATCTATCTTTATATATAACTGTATAATACTAGTTATAACCTTGTCTACTGAAAAAATAACTATAGTGTATGCAAATTGTCTAAATTAATCTATACCAAATTCACAGATACCTTTAACTCACAATAGGGAAAATTACATTCATGAATTAATTCAATATTTTAGCACTCATTCGTGTTCTATATATTCTGGAAACTGGCATTTTTAGATAAGGTAAAATAATGCGTTTATAAATTAATCACAGATGCAAGGTACTCAGAATGGCTGTTCACTCAGAACAGATCCATTACACCACCTTGATGCATTTATTCACTTTCTACATATTTGTAATGCATATGCACCCACATCATATGGATGGAAATGTTAATATTTGCTTGGAATCATACTTTATCTGATCTAAGTGGCTGAATTGTCCCTTTTCATCTACTTGTGCAAGTAGCTGTTGGAGATGGAGCAGGGCAATTTACCATAATAAGCCATGTGACATCATGATGTCACACAGATTGAAGAGGAGCATTATTCTCATTGTTTTGGAGCCAGTTATATTGTCTAGCTTTATTATTGTCTAGCTCTATGACACGGGTGTCAAACACAAGGCCCGCGGGCCAAATCCGGCCCGACAGACCTCGTCATGTGGCCCGCGCAGCCACCGCCAGCCTTCACCTTTTATTCTCTTTTTTTAGATCTTTTTTGAGAGGTTTTTTTTGCACTGCCGGCGGCCATGTTCCTGTGGTCTTTTAAGATGTCTGCGGCCACAGGAACATGGCCGCCGGCCTCCACGGCTACGTGGAGGAGTGCCCGGCAGCCTGTTCCCTCTTATCGAGGCAGTGACAGACGCTGGGTGGGGACGTCATGAAGATGACGCCTCCCACCCACGCGTCTGCAGAGAGGAAGGAAGGCAGGCCGAGTCGGGGGGCAGCAGCAGGACAGGCCGCGGCGCAGAGAGTGGAATTGTAATTACTGGAGCCGCAGCAGTAGCAGCAGTAAAGGAGCCTGAGGGATAAAATACAGTAAGTTACATAAAAAAACAATATATATGGTGGTGGTGTCATGGCATTACTTTTATATTATACAGGGGGAGCAGCCTGTGGTGTCATTATTATTGTACAGGGGGAGCAGCCTGTGGTGTCATGGCATTATGCCATGACACCACAGGCTGCTCCCCCTGTATAATAATAATGCCATGACACCACAGGCTGCTCCCCCTGTATAATATAAAAGTAATGCCATGACACCACAGGCTGCTCCCTCTGTATAATAATAATGCAATGACACCACAGGCTGCTCCCCCTGTATAATAATTTGTGTCATGGCATTACTATTGTTATATTATACAGCGGGAGCAGCCTGTGGTGTCATGGCATTATTATTATTGTACAGGGGGAGCAGCCTGTGCTGTCATGGCATTATTATTATACAGCAGGAGCAGCATGTGGTGTCATTGCATGATTATTATACAGCGGGAGCAGCCTGTGGTGTCATTGCATTATTATTATACAGCGGGAGCAGCCTGTGGTGTCATTGCATTATTATTATACAGCGGGAGCAGCCTGTGGTGTCATTGCATTATTATTATACAGCGGGAGCAGCCTGTGGTGTCATTGCATTATTATTATACAGCGGCCCTTTGAGGGTGACCAAACTGCTGATGCGGCCCCCGATGAATTTGAGTTTAACACCCCTGCTCTATGATCAATATATTATGTTCTCCTTTCTTCATTACTCCTGTTTCTTAACTTAGCCTTATTAAACGTCTTCATTTATTATTATGGTTCATACTGCAATTTTAGTTTAAAAGCCACAGATTTCTGCACCCAGAATATAAAGCCTCTGGGATGATTTATAATTTTTTATTTGTTGGGTATGGATGCAAAGTCAGACATCCAGAAATTATGATTTCTAAATTAAATTGGTTTCTTACCACTATTTTACCAAAAGATATTACATTTCTATTAATGTCTCCGCTTTTGGAAATAAATATGTTTATTTTACTTTTTGCTTTATATGTCGTATTTTTCCTTGTTTTGTCTTGTTCACCTACTTTCCTCATGTGTTTTCCCCTCCCCATCCGGGTCTACTTGTTTTAAGCAGCAATTTTGGTAAGATAAAATGCTTTTTATTTTATTTATATCTGTCTCCTGACACAGCATGTCTAATATCAAAATAGGTTTTCTTAATATCGGAGGTTTAAATTCAACTGCTAAAAGACTAAAGATTTTTATTTAGCTAAACGTGACTTAAGCTGCCCATACACGCTGCTAAGCATGCTGAGCCAATGTGTGCTTTGAGGTGCGCGCTCCCGCGCACCTCATCGCACAGTACAAAAAGTATGTGCTTGCACATACTTTTTGAACTTAGGTTTCATCAAATTGCATCGCATTGCATGCACATGCAATGCAATGTGATCCCTGCTATTGCAGCCCACAACGCACGCCCGCATCGGGACGTGTATGGGCTGCTTTAGATCTAGCTTTGATTCTAGAAACACATTTAGTAGTGAAAGAGATTGTTAAAAAACAAATGCTTGGCTCTGAATCACCTCAGCTCTTTTTACATCTAAAGCTCATGGAGTCAGGGCCATTTCTAGAGGTTGACAAGCTATGCAGCCAGCGGGGGACCTGCGCATGTCTGCGTGGCTTGTCCACCAAATGAATATCCGCCAGGGTGGCAGCTCCCCCTGCCGCAGTTTCCCTTCAGAGGGGAGAAGATCATATCATGTGTCTCTCCTTCCCCTCACTGTGTCCCTGTGACTGGGCCATCAGCCAATCAGAGCTTGCGGGCCATCTCCAGTTTGGCTGCCGACCCACAGGCCAATCAGAGCTCGCGGATGGCAGCCAATCAGAATCCAGCCCATGAGGTATGATTGGCTGACCGCCCAGTAACATGCACCCTTGCAGACATGTACTGCCGGTGTGGTGCATGCACAGGAGGGGAGGGGGTGGTGGCAGTACTCTGATATGGGAATGCCTAGCATTTCATGGGCGCTCCCATGAAACGCTGGATGTTCCCATGAAAATGGAAGCATGGCACGGTGTGCCCTGTCTCTGACCAGAAGCCTGCAAATATAAGTCAGTCTCCACTTAATTATATTTGCGAGCCCTGGAGAAATCATTCGATGGTCAGTGACCATTGATTGATTTCTCCAACAGTGGCGCATGCAAGGGGATGTGTTTTTATAAAACATACCCTTGCATGGATGCAAGGGTATATGCTGGCGGGAAGTGGCGATTTGGCAGGGCGGCAGGGTGGTGCAACAACTGCTTGGTAAGCTGCTTACTGGGCAGTTCAGAATGAGGGCCTATGTTACCTTCCACTATTTATCTAGATCAAACTGGTTTTATCTTAGGCCACCACTCAGTTTTTAATGTACGGAAAATTTTAGAAACAATTCTGTTTTTAAGTTCACCCCAAAACTCCCTGATTGACTTAGTTTATCTTTAAGGTGCGCACAAATGGATAGATATCGGATCAGAGAGTTATGTGAGGCCATGATCAGGGGTGTTCTTGATACCTCACACCCCTTCCACCCCTCTGTCACCTCTCCATTATGCCTCTGTCACACCCCCACCACTGGCAGACAGATAGAGAGGCAGACATCAGGCATGAGATTTCAAAACTCCTATTCATTTGAATAAGGCAACTGATGATTGGCTGAGAGATCTCTAATATAGATCCTTTTGAAGAATTAACCATAACAGACTGTTCTGCTTTTAGGATACTGAAGTAGATATACACCGCTTATCCTTTCTACCTATGGCGATTGTACCACCAGCCTGTCATGGTGCGCCATGGCGGACCACTGCGCGTGGCATTGCAAAGCTTGACGATTCGCAGTGGCATCTCGGGATGAGTGTAATAACAGTGATCATCCACCATATGTCACTTTTTGAAAACCTCATTGCGCATGCGTGAAATTTGTGCTGAGGCGCGTGCATGAAGCACAGGAACTACAGTAAAGTACACTTTGCTTAATCGTGTCCACCGCATCTTGTTCCATTATAATAGCACAAGACCAACGTGATGAACTCGATTACAATGTTAAAAATATTTTAACATTGAAACCTATGGCAAAATCGGGTCCATCGCGTCAGTCGCGTGCATTAACATGGCACGCGACGCGACCAACGCGATGGACCCGATTTTGCCTTTGCCGGCAAAATGGACCTAATTTCAAAGGAAATCCGGTCCATCACGTTAATCGTGTACCTTAAGTTAAGGTACACGATTACTCCCGATTGTGGCCGTTCTAGGAAACAAGTACCAAAATGGGTTTCTTGAAGTAGGACGATGTCAGCTTTTTCACAGTTGAAAAATTGGATGGCCATGGCCTGATTAGAGGCAGAGTTGAGGCCATTTGCATTAACCGTTAAAATGTTAAGAGTCATGGTGGATGGGTATACAAGCAGAGCATTGTTGAAGAGAGCAGAGAAGCAGACCATCTATGGAAGGTGAGAGATGGAGATATGAGAAGGGGAAGGAAAGAAGAGGGGATCTGTATAAATATACAGAAAGGATAGACCTTTTCCTAAATGAGGATTGGGCCATATATATGGGAAGGACAAGCGTTGTCCGTGCGCTTCTTTCGATTTGGTGTGTGGCTTTGGAGCATAAAAATTAAAATGAGAAAGATAGACATGTATTAGAGGAGAAAGAGAATGTGACCTAGTGACAGGGGGAGAAGAAACATTAATACATTATAAAAAACTATTAAACTATTAAATGAGTTCTCAGCAGTGTTTACTAAGGGAGAGAAGACAGTGAAATGCACACGTACCACAAATGGAATGAACAAACCGGATTAGACCTTGGTTAGACCTCACCTCACATAAGGGGGGAAATTTACTAAGAATACGAATTATACGACAGCATGCCTCGTATGCTTTGTCATGTTCCGGAGGGGGATTTACAAAGCAGTCAAATACGACTGCTTTGTAACCCTCCGATAGCGTATAAATTCGTATTAACGGCCGTAAATATGGACGCTAATACGAATTAGTGGAGGCAGTCTGCACGGATCAGTCAGATCCATGCAGGCTGCAAGGTGTAAAAAAAAAAAAAAAGAACCAGCCCCAGGCTCAACCAGCCAGCAGGGTAATGCCACAGCTGGGGGGAGACTTTTTATACAAGTCCCCCTGGCCAAAGCATTAACCCTCTGACCAGTTAGCCTGGCCAGGGGCCCTGGGAAGTGGGGTCCCCCCAATAAAGGGGTCCCCCCCTACAGGACTTACCTAAAGCCTGGTGCTGTCCTCATCAGAATGATTCTATTTGCCGCTCAGCGGCCAATCCGAAGCGCCGCTGAGTGGCCAATAGAATCATTCTGATGAGAGGCTCGGAAGATGACACATCTCTGCACCTCTCAGTCCGCTGGGGGGAGATGCCGGAGTCGCCGGCAGCTTGAAGAACCTGGAAGAACTGGACTACGGCGGATCAAGACTGAAGAACTTCCATGGAGGACTTGGGTGAGTAGGATTTCCTTCCACAGGTCCCCCATGGATTTCTTCGGACCCCGGACCGGACACCGACATTCAGATCAACATTGTGAAGAATGCCGACATAGATCCGGACCAGGACAAGGCACCAGATCAAGACTCTGGGACGTACCTACCGGATCAAGATAGGTAAGTATCAGTATGTGTGTAATGCATGTATTAAAGTTTTATTTTTCTTATGTCAGTGTGTGTTTATTTTCCTATTTTTTTAACTGTGGAACTACAAGACCCAGCGGGCCCTTTAATGCCCCGCAGGCTGGGACTTGTTGCTCTCCAAGTCCAAGCTTGCAGGGTAGGCTTGCTGGGACTCATAGTTCCACAGTTAAAAACAATAGTTTAATCTATTATTTTACACACAATCAGCTCGATGCCCACCACCCAGGGGCATCGAGGACAGCACCAGGCTTCAGCCTGGTCAGGAAAGTCCTGGAGGGGGGGGGGCCTTTATTGGGGGGTCCCCACTCCCCCAGGACCCCTGGCCAGGCTGACTGGTCAGAGGGTTAATGCTTTGGCCGGGGGTACTTGTATAAAAAGTCTTTCCCGGCTGCGGCATTATCCTGGTTCTTAAAATACGGGGGACCCCTAGTCATTTTGTCCCCGTATTTTGGGAACCAGCCCCGGACCTGGAGCCTGGGGCTGGTTGTTAAAAATCAGGGAACCCCTATTTGTCGGGTTCCCTGATTTTTAATTACCGGCCCCGGCTCTTTCAGCCTGGTGCTGGTTACAGCTGTGGGGGGACCCCACGCAGTTTTTTTATTTATTTATTTTTCTATTTTTTTTACACTGCAGCCTGCACGGATCTGACTGATCCGTGCAGCCTTAAAGCAAATACGACAGGAAAATAAGGTGTATTTTCCTGCCGTATTTTCGTGGCTGTTTCATGCCAATTAGCAGCCGTATTATCAATACGGCTGCTTAGTAAATCAGGAACCACCGCTCTTTTGAATGGTGATTCCTGTCGTATTCTACCGATGGTGTAGACATTCGTATTTGTAAATACAAATACGAATGTCCCATCATTAAGAATACAAAAATACGTTTTTTTTTTGGCATAGTAAATGCCAAAAATACGTATACACCAAAAAGAATAGTATTTTCGTATGAATTTTTTTAGTAAATTTCCCCCAAGGAGTACAATTCTGGGCCCCACACTATAAAAAGGACATCATAGAATAAGAAAAAATCCAAAAAAGAGCAAAAAGCTTATTAGGGGAATGGAGAATTTATGCTACGAGGAGAGATTAAGCAATCTGGGACTATTTACACTTGAGAAGAGACATTTAAGGGGAGACATGCTCAATACGTACAAATATATCAGGGGCCAATATAAGAAACTGTCAAACACACTTTTATCTGCTAGAAAAGAATCTAGGACGCGAGGGCACAAGTTTAGATTAGAAGAAAAAAAGATTTTGTTCATCTAGAAGAAAAACTTCTTTACGGTCAGAGCAGTCAAACTTTGGAACTCTCTTCCTGGCGAAGTGGTGTCAGCAGACACAATAAATATGTTTAAAATAAGGTTGGATAATCATTTATTGGTTAAAAACATCCTTGGGTACAACAAAGGATAAGCTATTATAAACCTAGGTTGAACTAGATGGACGCAAGTCTTTATTCAGCCTTACCTACTATGTAACAAGCTGTAAGGTCTGGATTGGTCTAAGCATAGTAATATTGTGGATTGAGCAGTGATGCCGTAAAGTAACCAGTTTCAGTCAATTTGGTAACTATAATTAACAAATAGATAAATAACCTATCTATTACATAAGAATTCAAACAATGCATCAAAACCTTGACCAAAATTTGGTCTGGCTCCTGTAAAGAAACTGTCCGTCATTTACATCAAACAAAAATATTAAAAACAGGATAATAAATTGTAACAGTAAAATGTTATAGTTATGTAGGTGATATCACTTAAGGCAATGATAGTCCTTCATGTAGTAGACCATTCTGGGGCTGGGGCCTTGGGAATATGAGCTGAAGGTGAGAGTTGATTCTGAATTGACTCCAGAATGACGTAAATTATGCCCAGGGTCTTGAGCAGTTCATAGCTTTGAGCGGGGGGTTTGATGGTATTTGTAGATCCATCTTTAGAGACTTGCAGTTGAAAAGGAAAACCCCATTTGGGGACTTATTTCCTAGCACGGCGCCCATCGCATAAGATTGTATGCCTTAATTAAGGCATACAATCTATACAATTGAAAATATTTTTAATTGTATGTACAATATCGCATCTTATGGATCTCATCTTATGGATCTCATGGATCTTATGCATCCATAAGATGCATAAGATCCATGAGATCCATAAGATAAAAGATCCATCAACACCAACCCGAAGCGTGGTGAGCACAGCGAGCGCGCAAGGGGCGGTGGCACGCGTCCTCCGACCTTTTCATACCCCCACTATCCACGTCGGCGTGAGTTGAACTTATATAGTGTGGTGAGCGCAGCGAGCCACCGAGCCTGAAGCGTGGTGAGCGGATGCGTAATACCTGTAAACAGGGGCGTAACTATAGCACCGCAGCCCCCGCCACCGCTGTGCATGTGGGGGCGCCGGGGGCTGCGGTGCTATAGTTACCCCCCCAATCCCCCGATGACTTACGTATCTTGCTGGTCCCGGCGGCTCCGTTCTTCTGATGAGGACCACAAAAATGGCCGCCCCCATATAGCAAACAGTTCTCTGAAACTGTCTGCTGTACGGGGGCGGCCATTTTGTGGTGGTCCTCAGCAGATGAACGGACGGAGCCGCCGGGACCAGCGCGATAGGTAAGACGGAGGGGGAGGGAGTTAGCATAGGTGGCGGGGCGGCGGGGTGCTCGACGGGGTGGGGGGGGTGCTCGACGAGGCGGCGGCGGGGGGTGGGTATGGGCGCCCCCCCCTAACGGCGGGGGGGGGGCGCCCAATACGTAGCTACGCCACTGCCTGTAAAGTAATCTGCGTCCACTCGCAGGGCTCGGTGGCTTGCTGCGCTCGCCACACTATATAAAATCAACTCCACGCCGACGTGGATAGTGGGGGTATGAAAAGGTCGGAGGACGCGTACCGCCACCCCTCGCGGGCTCGCTGTGCTCGCCACGCTTCGGGTTGGTGTTGATGGATCTTTTATCTTATGGCTTCTTATGGATCTTATGCATCTTATGGATGCATAAGATCCATGAGATCCATAATATGAGATCCATAAGATGCGATATTTTACATACAATAAAAAATATTTTCAATTGTATAGATTGTATATCTCGTCGATCTCGTCCATGCACAAACACATAAGATGTATGCAATGCTTGTGATATCGTCCCGACACATACAATCTAGATCGTGGGCGCCATGCCTCGGAAATAAGTACCCCCATTTGTATTTGATGGAGTGGTTACGGAGTGCCTTAGTGATGTTAATGAGATCTCTGTGTTTCTTAAGTGTCGAATGTACAAGATCTTGAAAGATCTGTAGTTTGGAACTAGAGAAATAAATCGAAGGGCACAGCACACATAACTTGTTCTTTGGTTTTGTAATAGTGAAAATGTAGAATTATATCGCACGGGGGTTGGGTAGGAAGTGGTTTAGGTTGTAAGGCTCTGTGAGCGCGGTCTAGGTGGAGTAAGGTTTTGTAGATACTAGGAACCAGTTGTAAGAAGAGATTTTCAAGGTAGTTAGGGAGTGATACAGGTGTCACACTCTCATGGATGTTACTTATGCGGATGTTTTTACATCGGTTGCGAGTGTCGATTTCTTCTAGATGATCTTTGAATGTTTCCAACTCGGTTTGAATGTCTGTAAGTTCCTGCTCCACTACAGTTTGAAAGTGACATATTTCGCCAACATTGTGTTCCAGTGAGTCAGTGCGTGAGCCCAGATCAGCCAGCTCAAATCTGAAATCAGTTAACACTTCCCTCATTTCCGATTGGATCATTTTCATAACAATGGCCACTATATCACATGTGTTAAGTGAGGTATCCAAGGCATTGGTATCTTCAATGTCAATGGAATGGTCTGTTGATGGGGAAGTTCGAGCCATGGAGCTGGCCTTTTCCCAGGCTCGCAAAAGGCTAGGTTTAGGTGTCTGAGGATTTTTGCAATTCCTCTGCAACATTATGGTGGTGAGTGAGAGAAAAAAGTCCTAGGGCACTGGTAATGAAGAACAAAATAGGTTGCAAAGATAAGGACAAATAGTGAGGTTTGGATGGGAAGAGGAGGACAATGACAATGATGATTTTAGAGATAAAAAGGGCAGCACTGTAGAATACATAATTTTGAAAGGGAAGACATTTTCTTTAGAGCATTATTACTGCTGCTCAAAGGAACATGAACAATTTTCCAGATATCTGGTGAATTTGGAATGTCAGAGTTGAGGGGTTGATATGCAAATATGAATGGTGAATTAAGGTAAATAACACCCATTTGGCACAATTAGTCTGCCACCTCAAACTGTATTTGATCTTCATTTATTTGTAAGGATATCCTTATATGCTTATGCACTACTGTCTTAGGAAGGTATTCAATCAATGATTCTGACTGTTGGTACATCCCAACAGTCAGAACTGAAATGTCAGTTCTTCCAACAGTAACTAGACATCCAGAATTCAATGTTCTGGCTGTCGAGTGATGGAAAGTCCATGTATTTGCAACAAAGCACCCGCTTTGTCGAAAAACAGCTGCAGATTTGACAATTTCTGACAATACAGACTCACATTCACAGGGAGGCAGGCATGTAGCACGTGAGTCCTGGGCCAGGATTGAATACCTTGAGACATTGAATATCCCCATTAGCCTCAACAACCTCTGAAGGGAGGCTATTCCACTTGTCCACTACAGTTTCTGTGAATAAAATATTTCCTTAGATTTCACCTGAACCAAACTCCCTCCAGTTCTAGTTCTTGTCCTCGTGTTTACCTCCTGGACTTTGTTAAAACCCTAGACATATTTGAAAGTTTCTGTCCTGTCTCCCCTTTCCCTTCTCTGCTCCAAACTATACATATTGAGATTGTTTTGTCTTTCCTGGCAAGTTTTGTGATGTAGGCCATTTACCATTTTAGTTTCCCTTCTTGTACCATGTCTAATGGATTTCTATCCTTCTGGAAATACAGTATGACCTACAGAACTGAACACATTATTCTAGATGGGTTGTAACAATGACATATACAGTAGCTTTATTACTATTTTATTTTTGCTGTAGATTCCGCTCCCGATGCAACCAAGCATCTGACTTGCCTTAATCATTGCTGTTTTACATTTCTTACCTGTCTTGAAGTCACATGAAATAGTGACTTCTAGATCCCTTTGCTCCTCAAAAGTTCACAACATGGTGAAATTAATATACTGTATTTAGCCTTGGAATTTTTTAGATTGTCATTAAACTGTAATTGCAATACTAACTCGAAAAAAGTATAGAAAAGTCCCAAGGCGCAGTCCCGGAGTCCTTGCTGCCACAATATTGATGGAGATGTAATTGCAATACTATTGCATATTCCTCTAGTTCACCTAGATCATCAATAATTAGTTTTACCCCTCCTGGTGTTTCTACCCTTTTGTATATTTTTGTATCATCTACATATTTTCTCTTCAATGTTTTATTCACATTGACACACAGTAGTGTCCCTTATTCAAATGATATCACTCAGTAGTGCCACTTATTCACATTACATCACTCAGTAATGCCCCTTATGCACATTATACTATACAATAGTATTCTTTATACCACACAGTTGTGTCAATTATGCACAATGCACACAGTAATAATGCCCTTTAAAAACAATGCACACACAAGTTATATCCCTTATGCACATAATGCCCATAGAACTACCACTTATACACATAATTCCACCATGTTACCCAACATTTTAACCTCTGGTGGGGACCAATTTTTTTGTAAACAGATTTGGATTTCCAGAGGGCACATGACTACATTCATGGAGCATGGCCAGTGCTCTTAGAGCTGTTGGTCATACCTCTAACTCCTCTATCTATGGGAATGTGCACAGTGCCTATTCACTGCTGTCAGAGCAGCGAGTGACAGGGGGGTCTCGGGAACTGCCCCTCTTCACACAGAAACACTGTGGGACACAGCTGCCCATGGGTGGGATGCAGGATAGTCACAAAAGATTGTGACTGTCCCTTGAAAATGGGCACAGCTTGGAGGTACCCATGGGCATTCCAGGAACACTCTAATGTTCCCCCTGCATTACTTCCCGTTTATGAGTAACATACATGCGCACATTAGGGGAGAAATAACAGATCTGGACTTAGAACTAGATTCTTTCTACTATCATGTTGTTATCTTGCACTATTTACAAGAAAATAATGATTGTCTGAACTTAATCATCTTGAGATATATGGTACAGTTGTTGAATTATTTACCTTTTTTTTGTACAATCTAAGTTTACTTTTTTTTTTATATATATTTTTATTATGCATTAACACATTATTAAAAAAGACAATACATTTACACATAAACATTACACATTCACAATTAGCTTTCTCGTTAAAAAAAAGAAGAAGAAAAAGTACCATAAGAGCACAGTTGTAGTATATGATCATGAACATAGTTACCAATACACGCTCATAGTGTGTCCCTCTGACTCTGTAGAGAGGACCTTGCTCACAAATTACATATTCAGAATAGGCATTATAGTATACCTGAGGACTGGACATGGCGAGATCTTTTCCCTATATATTAGAAAAAACTCTGCTTTACTTCCATTCAATAGGGGAAAAGCAGATCCTAATTTTTTCCAGTACTTGCCGGGAGAGGGTTAGTATAAAATCTCCCCAGTTCTCAAGGAATATATCCTGATCTTTCTTTTTTTGAACGGAAGCTTCTACCCAATACATTAGGAATATATCATATATTTTTTCCAAAAACAGTTTCATAGATGGAGGCTGGGGCTGGATCCACATCTGCAGAATGGTTTTCTTTGCTGCAGCAGATATAGCCAACATGACTTTTTCATTGACCCTTCTATTCCTAATTGGTCTATCACAGGGTTTTATGCTTAAAATGGCCCAATGTGCCGTTATTTGAAAATCACTCTATATGTATGTTGTAATAAACCGTTCTACATTCTTCCAGAAGTAAAGAACCTTTGGACAGCTCCAGAGGCAGTGGACCAGATTTGCTCCACCCAGCCCACACTTCAGGCATTTACTGTCATTGGACAATCCAATCTTTTTTCTCCTATTTGGAGATAAATAGGCCCTATGATAGATCTTTAAAAATAGCTCTATATATGTTGGCATAGGTAATATCTTGCAGATGGAACCCAAATGGGCATAAAGATCCTCCTCCGTTAGGTCTGTAAACACCTCGGACCATCTGCTTATACCTGTTTTCACCACCTTATCTTTAGTCAAGGTTCTGAAAAAATTGTAATAAAAGGAGAGGGCTTTTCTCCCAAAGTGTGGGCTAAGTAGCTGCTTATTCAGTTCGTAAGTTTACCTTTTAACATTGCTACTTCCAGAAACAATGTGTCAAATAAATGTCAGTAAGTGTGCAGAAATCAGTATGAAAAGAATATTCTCCTTGATTTCATTTTTGACATAATGAAAAATGTTTTTTTTTATTTTAAATTTTCAATTCATTTCTCAATTTGTTATTTTGCATTTTAGTGTATTTTATACTCTGATATATTCTAAGAGTGAAAGTGCTCATTTCTAACACGTATGTAGTATGCCCATTATGTTATTATTTCTTTAATGTATTCACCAGTTGTTTATAGATTAATTACAGAAACCATTACAATAAAAAGTCGTCAATCGAAAAGTCAGTTAAAATAATTTATTGATACTGTATACTTAATTAGCAGCAACAGTCTGGTCTAACCAGGATCTAAGAACTGTCACACGGGCATATACTCCAGGAGAGGAAGCAGAGCAGGTAGAGCTTCCCCAGGAGACAATTCCAGCCAATGTCCAAGCACCATTTCTCTGGCACACAAGAGGTCCACCAGAATCTCCCTAAAATGAGTTACAAGAAATTACATTAAGTCCATGGATGTCAATATCTTGCTACATGCAGTATGATACCATGTTTGAAGGTGTTGATTGATAATAAACACAATGTCAAAATGGCCTACTGTGATATTAACAATTGGCAGATCTTGTTGCTGAGCTTAAACTCAAAGCATGACTCTTTTCTAATTTAGCCTTTTATGTAGCCAAATAAAATAAGAGCTATTAGTGAGGACAGCAGAACACCAAATATGCATAAAAAAGAACAGCTCACTGTCAATAAATGATTTGACATATTATACAGTATATTAAAATCTTTATCATACCATGCAGGATGAGGCACCGGAGGCTCCAGCACAGATCATGGTGGCTTGGATTCTTGTTCCCCAGTATCTCTGACATTCAGTGTTGGTCAAAAGAGGAAGTGCCACCTGCTGCAGTTTGCTTGGAGTGTTTTGTGCTAAAAGACATAAATGTACGTACAGTAAACAAATGTTTTAAAAAAAAATGTATCCCAACATTATCAACATACAGTACAGAACAATATGATACCCATATCAGCAATGCATCAAATTGCTCCATTCTTATTTGCTCAATCAATATACTGTAGATGTACATTGGCTATTCCATTGTAAGCCAGCTACAGTATATTCATATTAAGTACTCTACTAAAATTAATAATATTACAATAATAATACAGTATATTTATAACAAGTACTCTACTAAAAATCTCAGCAGCTGATAGTAATGTTATAAAAAGAGCTGGAAGGTTTGGTTTATAATAAGGTTGTATGTAAAGATACAAATTAAAAACATTAATAGTCTCCATTTTACGTTTAGAAAACTAATTTGATTCAATAAAAATACTTGAAAGATTAAATTGCATAAAACAATATATTTTTACATTTTTACATTTTTCTAAATTGATATTTTACTTTTCATACTTATTAATTAGTTTTGTCAGTGGAATTGTATTTGATAGAGAAAAAGATGAAAGATCTACATGACTTACTTGCAGCATTTACGTAACCCCATCCAGTAGTAACACATCTCTCTCCTCCATTGTAAACATCACTGGATACAGCAAGACACACAGGAGACACTCTAGTGTTGAGAGTAGCTGTACTGGTTAGTTTCAAAAGAGTGATATCGTTGGCGGTGGTCAGGGAACTGTAGCTGGGGTGTCTGAAGACCTGTTAACATTAAAAAATGTATTTTTATAAAAATATATTTTTCATCAAGTAACATTATGATGTAAATTCAACAAAGGACTCCATTTAATAACAATACATACCAATGGCCATATGGCATATTTATTGGAACATTACAATGTTACTAATGAATATTCTGCCAGCATTTACCAAGACATACTGATGACGTCATTAATGTCCTTCTTATCATCAGCATCCTCCACTCTGTTGCTAACAGGCTACCACTACAACTGTTGCATAAGCAATGGAATTCTGTGTTTGAGCATTTTGTAACATTCATCTGCAAATGTGCCAGCAAATTATAGTTGTTAATTAAATCATTAAATTTTGTTGATTGTAATGAGTTGTCTGACTTTTTGTTTATTTACTGTATTTATCATATTTAACTTACCCTGGAAATAGTTTTAGTTTGAATGGGCTCAGCACTGGAAGAACGATCGTATTCCCCCAGAATCACACGGTGGGCAGTTCTGTGTGTAATAAAATATTGTATTGTGAACAGGTTGTTGTGCTGTCTGAATTGTGTCTCTGCAAAGTTACTACTTATTTTTTATAGTTACTGCTATATTTTTTAATTTTTTTACAAGAAATCAGTTACTTTATGCATACTTTATATGTTAAGAAAAATATTAGGATATTTTTTTTAATTATTAATATTCAATAAAAATAAAGAGCTAGTTAATAAAAAAATAAAAATAAAATAGTAACACAATAAAGGACTTGACAATACCATTAATAATTTCAATGCTTTGTAGTACTGTACAATACCATATTCAAGCAAATCTTAACACCCCCATTCCCACACAAACCCAGTTGGCTTGATCTTGAGTAATACAGAAAGAATATTTATGCAAATGGTGGATGTTTTTGAACTGCACATGCTCCTACAATATTTTGCTAAAACTTTGCACAGTGAATTCAATCCATAGTAGTGATCGAGTTGCATTGTCTCAGATATTCATTGGAAATGTTTTAAGTATTCCTCGGTGGTGATTGGAAGGTGACTATTCAGATGTACTGTCTTATGGGCATGTTATGGAAGTGTTGCATGAATATTGCCACTGGTTATAAACTCAGATGCTTAAACTCCTAAGTTGAAGGTCCTACTCTAATGTAGAATCTGCACATAGTATGGATATGGTACTGTCTATCAATGCACTAAAGGCAGGGTTTAAATTGGTCCTGCAGAGGTGTTGAAACTTATTTCCCATTCCACGGCACCCTCCCCCTTCCCTATTAGGCAGAGCTCAGGCCAGTGCCAGAGTTTTAGGTACCCCCTGCAAATGACAAAAATGTGTGCCCTACCTCCCATACTTTATAAAGGGACAGTGGTCTCACAAGGAAGGGGGTCACACAATAGTACCCACAATTTAAATTATGCCACAGTGTCACAAATAATATTCACATTACACTACATGTAGTGCCCCTGATTTATATAACACAACATAGTAGTGACCCTTATTCACATTATGATACACAGTTATATATGCACTTCTACATTATATATGTATGCCACACAGTAGTGTCACTTACAAAAACTGTCCACAGTAGTAATGCCACTTATACACATATGCCTTATACACATGTCCCTCTAGCAGCACCATGCCAAGCTTCTTCGTCTCCTGGCGGTGATGCCATGACATAACATATGTCATGCCAGAAAAAAAAAATTCTGTTGGAATTGCTGCGCATTGGCTGTATTGGAGGTGGAACTGAGTTCCCCCTACCATTATAAATGGTGGAACTCAGGTCCACCCAGCTCCCATCCACTTTAATCCCTGACTAAAGGATTTTTGCATGTAAAGATGGACAATTTAAGAGCCTCAGTCTTTGCATATGCAGACTTATGATTGTACACATTGAGAAAGTTTTTCTTTACTAGAACTAACATATTGTTGCTGATGTGACTATGTGACTATGCAAAAAGATGCTAAAGTGGTCTCAGCAGAATCTGCCCCTGTGTATGCTTCTAAACATGTTTCCTTATTTCAGCAGTAACATCAAGAGCATAATACTTACGTGACACCACAGTGAGCAGCAGTGACAACCCAGAGAGTGTTGATCAGAGAACCACCACAGAAATGGAACCCAGTGTTGTCCTACAGATATATAAACAAAAACCATAATTTTTTTGTGCAATGCGATTTACTGTCTTCATTTGTAGATTATTTCCAAATACAATGGTGAGTATTTGTGCCTGCTCTATGGTTGGCCATTAAAAAAGAGTGACCATTTATGTAAAACCATTGTAGGTTTCCCCATCAAAGAATGTCTATGTTTGTGCTTGAAAGTGGGAATGGGGTGGGGCTAAGTTGTGTGCTAGCTAAAAAAAACAATATATACAGGGAGTGGCCCTAGACAGCAAGTTCTATGTAATGAGATGATCTACCTTGCTGAGGCCTCCATTGCTAGACAAAAAGAGAAAAAAACATACAGCTGAACAATTCAAACATAACAAATTAGAGTTGTAAAACATTTTGCAATAAACATTGTTTTTTGCATAATTTTAGCCAGGGTTATGGACTTGACTTGCATCTGGCAGGCTTGCAATGGATGTTGTCTTTATTCTTTGATAAGTATGAAATACTCCTGCTTACTTGTGTATTCCCCACTGCATGGACTTTGAAATGTTTTGATTAAGCCTCCTTGTCTTTGAATGACTTTTTACTACATAAAAACTTTTTTCTTGGATAAAATCTCTTTGCTGGTGTGCCAGTTTATGATTATATATATATATATATATATATATATATATATATATATATATATATATATATATATTTATATATATATATATATATATATATATGTGTGTGTGTGTGTATTTATATATATATATATACTGTACATATATATAATACACACACATATATTTAGAAAGAAAGAGAGAAAGAAAGACAAGTGGTGCAGAATATACTGTAACATAATTTTAATTATATGGTAATCCTTAATAAATAGGTAATAAGGTAGGACCCATAATTTTATATAATATGTCAGCTGTGAGGTGATTTATGGCTGCTTGGGGCCTCCTCTATAGCACTATTGTTTTTTGTACAGTATGTTACTTTTTATACAATGCTTTTTTTCACACAATTATCTTTAACTTCTTTAACACTTCTAACATATGCAGTAGCTGCTTTTATCACTATTTAACACTTCGATTGATACAATAGTGTAATGCCTTGGGGAGGATTGGCTGGGCATTTTGGTGGTGTCCCGTGTCCTAGACTTGAATTAAAATATTAGGTACTTACCCTTATGATGTTACCTGGCTGTGGTGGGCAAGTCAATAACCCTGGCCAAAAAAACTCTATTTATTGCAAAATGTGTTACAAATATAATCATTACTGATTGAATAGTTCACCTGCATCATTATTAATCTTTTCATCCAACAAAACATTGTTGCACTCCCTACCATTAGTGGCAGAGACCCATCAGATATATGCCATTAATGCCAAAACTATCTGTGTTTACTATCCTTGGATAGTAAATGACTATTTAGATGATGATGCTTTTAAAATACTTAGCAAAAATAGTTGGTCTAGTATATTTTGTTGCAGTTATTTGCTATAAAAATACTCTAGATAAATATATAATAACATTTCCTTTAATTAATTCTGGCAACGCACATTATTTATTTTGTCTCATATTTTATTGCATAATAAATCTATTTATGTACAAGCAAATCTGTCTATTTGTGATTTTTGGTTAATTTTTTTCAGTGATAATATCTAAAGAAATGTATTTATCTGCCTGTAAAAATCAATAAAAAATGTCCCAGTGCTTCTATTTTGGAATACATAACTTTATAAAATAACCAATATTTAGGAATATTTTTTTATATGAAATGTTAAGACGAAATCATACCCCCTTTAAATTGTAAAAGTGGGGTTGGATGTAATACATTGCGAGTCTATCAGCCGTTTGGGCTGCTGGACAAACACAGATGTTTTTTTTTAAATGGAAAGTCATTCACAACGTATGGTTTTTCCTTGCAAAGGTCACTGGACTTGAACTGCATTACTTCCAGCCCATGGTCACTACTTTTCATTATTTGAAGCCACTTTCCTGACACGCACACTGGCAACACTGCGTCTGCTTTGGATATGAAAAACAGGTATTTACTACGAAAACCTAATCATTTGTAGGTTAATTAACATTCTTATGTTACCTGCAGAGACACTTGCCATGGCCAAGACCCAGAAACTGCATTCTCACCATTAACGATCCTGGCATATCCGGAGATAACAGGTCTGACGCTTGGCACACCACAGCCTAATGGATTATAATTCAGTAGGTATACATGTAAGGATTAATTAGAGTACACATAAAATGCTAATGCAGACTTGATATTACTTACCATATGTAGCCCCTAGCAGAGCAAGGCAGGACAAAAACCAAAGAATTGCCATAGTGATTCACTTCTTTAAGGTAAGTGGACTATGGAAAGGTTTGTTTGGTTTATATAACATCAAATAACCAATCAAATGACAGCTCTATATATAAAAGATAGTGTACACATTTTTAAACTATGTTATCAAAAGACCTTGAATTGCACTAGAATATTTAATCAGCTGTACACACAGGAAACTTGTGGGTGAAAACTGGTGATACTCTGAGAAGAGGAAATTATTTGTCAGCATGCAAATCTATCTTTATATATAACTGTATAATACTAGTTATAACCTTGTCTACTGAAAAAATAACTATAGTGTATGCAAATTGTCTAAATTAATCTATACCAAATTCACAGATACCTTTAACTCACAATAGGGAAAATTACATTCATGAATTAATTCAATATTTTAGCACTCATTCGTGTTCTATATATTCTGGAAACTGGCATTTTTAGATAAGGTAAAATAATGCGTTTATAAATTAATCACAGATGCAAGGTACTCAGAATGGCTGTTCACTCAGAACAGATCCATTACACCACCTTGATGCATTTATTCACTTTCTACATATTTGTAATGCATATGCACCCACATCATATGGATGGAAATGTTAATATTTGCTTGGAATCATACTTTATCTGATCTAAGTGGCTGAATTGGCCCTTTTCATCTACTTGTGCAAGTAGCTGTTGGAGATGGAGCAGGGCAATTTACCATAATAAGCCACGTGACATCATGATGTCACACAGATTGAAGAGGAGCATTATTCTCATTGTTTTGGAGCCAGTTATATTGTCTAGCTTTATTATTCTCTAGCTCTATGATCAATATATTATGTTCTCCTTTCTTCATTACTCCTGTTTCTTAACTTAGCCTTATTAAACGTCTTCATTTATTATTATGGTTCATACTGCAATTTTAGTTTAAAAGCCACAGATTTCTGCACCCAGAATATAAAGCCTCTGGGATGATTTATAATTTTTTATTTGTTGGGTATGGATGCAAAGTCAGACATCCAGAAATTATGATTTCTAAATTAAATTGGTTTCTTACCACTATTTTACCAAAAGATATTACATTTCTATTAATGTCTCCGCTTTTGGAAATAAATATGTTTATTTTACTTTTTGCTTTATATGTCGTATTTTTCCTTGTTTTGTCTTGTTCACCTACTTTCCTCATGTGTTTTCCCCTCCCCATCCGGGTCTACTTGTTTTAAGCAGCAATTTTGGTAAGATAAAATGCTTTTTATTTTATTTATATCTGTCTCCTGACACAGCATGTCTAATATCAAAATAGGTTCTCTTAATATCGGAGGTTTAAATTCAACTGCTAAAAGACTAAAGATTTTTATTTAGCTAAACGTGACTTAAGCTGCCCATACACGCTGCTAAGCATGCTGAGCCAATGTGTGCTTTGAGGTGCGCGCTCCCGCGCACCTCATTGCACAGTACAAAAAGTATGTGCTTGCACATACTTTTTGAACTTAGGTTTCATCAAATTGAATCGCATTGCATGCACATGCAATGCAATGTGATCCCTGCTATTGCAGCCCACAACGCACGCCCGCATCGGGACGTGTATGGGCTGCTTTAGATCTAGCTTTGATTCTAGAAACACATTTAGTAGTGAAAGAGATTGTTTAAAAACAAATGCTTGGCTCTGAATCACCTCAGCTCTTTTTACATCTAAAGCTCATGGAGTCAGGGCCATTTCTAGAGGTTGACAAGCTATGCAGCCACCGGGGGCCCTGCGCATGTCTGCGTGGCTTGTCCACCAAATGAATATCCGCCAGGGTGGCAGCTCCCCCTGCCGCAGTTTCCCTTCAGAGGGGAGAAGATCATATCATGTGTCTCTCCTTCCCCTCACTGTGTCCCTGTGACTGGGCCATCAGCCAATCAGAGCTTGCGGGCCATCTCCAGTTTGGCTGCCGGCCCACAGGCCAATCAGAGCTTGCGGATGGCAGCCAATCAGAATCCAGCCCATGAGGTATGATTGGCTGACCGCCCAGTAACATGCACCCTTGCAGACATGTACTGCCGGTGTGGTGCATGCACAGGAGGGGAGGGGGTGGTGGCAGTACTCTGATATGGGAATGCCTAGCATTTCATGGGCGCTCCCATGAAACGCTGGATGTTCCCATGAAAGTGGAAGCATGGTACGGTGTGCCCTGTCTCTGACCAGAAGCCTGCAAATATAAGTCAGTCTCCACTTAATTATATTTGCGAGCCCTGGAGAAATCATTCGATGGTCAGTGACCATTGATTGATTTCTCCAACAGTGGCACATGCAAGGGGATGTGTTTTTATAAAACATACCCTTGCATGGATGCAAGGGTATATGCTGGCGGGAAGTGGCGATTTGGCAGGGCGGCAGGGTGGTGCAACAACTGCTTGGTAAGCTGCTTACTGGGCAGTTCAGAATGAGGGCCTATGTTACCTTCCACTATTTATCTAGATCAAACTGGTTTTATCTTAGGCCACCACTCAGTTTTTAATGTACGGAAAATTTTAGAAACAATTCTGTTTTTAAGATAGATATCGGATCAGAGAGTTATGTGAGGCCATGATCAGGTGTGTTCTCAATACCTCACATCCCTTCCACCCCTCTGTCACCTCTCCATTACGCCTCTGTCACACCCCCACCACTGGCAGACAGAGAGAGAGGCAGACATCAGGCATGAGATTTCAAAACTCCTATTCATTTGAATAAGGCAACTGATGATTGGCTGAGAGATCTCTAATATAGATCCTTTTGAAGAATTAACCATAACAGACTGTTCTGCTTTTAGGATACTTAAGTAGATATACACCGCTCATCCTTTCTACCTATGACGATTGTACCACCAGCCTGCCATGGTGCGCCATGGCATTGCAAAGCTTGACGATTCGGAGTGGCATCTTGGGATGAGTGTAATACCAGTGATCATCCACCAGATGTCACTTTTTGAAAACCTCATTGCGCATGCGTGAAATTTGTGCTGAGGCGCGTGCATGAAGCACAGGAACTACAGTAAAGTACACTTTGCTTAATCGTGTCCACCGCATCTTGTTCCATTATAATAGCACAAGACCAACGCGATGAACTCGATTACAATGTTAAAAATATTTTAACATTGAAACCTATGGCAAAATCGGGTCAATCACGTCGGTCACGTACATTAACATGGCACACGACGTGACCAACGCGATGGACCCGATTTTGCCTTTGCCGGCAAAATGGACCTAATTTCAAAGGAAATCCGGTCCATCGCGTTAATCGTGTACCTTAAGTTAAGGTACACGATTACTCCCGATTGTGGCCGTTCTAGGAAACAAGTACCAAAATGGGTTTCTTGAAGTAGGACGATGTCAGCTTTTTCACAGTTGAAAAATTGGATGGCCATGGCCCGATTAGAGGCAGAGTTGAGGCCATTTGCATTAACCGTTAAAATGTTAAGAGTCATGGTGGATGGGTATACAAGCAGAGCATTGTTGAAAAGAACAGAGAAGCAGACCATCTAGGGAACGTGAGAGAACGAGATATGAGAAGGGGAAGGAAAGAAGAGGGGATCTGTATAAATATACAGAAAGGATAGACCTTTTCCTAAATGAGGATTGGGCCATATATATGGGAAGGACAAGCGTTGTCCGTGCGCTTCTTTCGATTTGGTGTGTGGCTTTGGAGCATAAAAATTAAAATGAGAAAGATAGACATGTATTAGAGGAGAAAGAGAATGTGACCTAGTGACAGGGGGAGAAGAAACATTAATACATTATAAAAAACTATTAAACTATTAAATGAGTTCTCAGCAGTGTTTACTAAGGGAGAGAAGACAGTGAAATGCACACGTACCACAAATGGAATGAACAAACCGGATTAGACCTTGGTTAGACCTCACCTCACATAAGGGGGGAAATTTACTAAGAATACGAATTATACGACAGCATGCCTCGTATGCTTTGTCATGTTACGGAGGGGGATTTACAAAGCAGTCAAATACGACTGCTTTGTAACCCTCCGATAGCGTATAAATTCGTATTAACGGCCGTAAATATGGCCGCTAATACGAATTAGTGGAGGCAGTCTGCACGGATCAGTCAGATCCATGCAGGCTGCAAGGTGTAAAAAAAAAAAAAAGAACCAGCCCCAGGCTCAACCAGCCAGCAGGGTAATGCCACAGCTGGGGGGAGACTTTTTATACAAGTCCCCCTGGCCAAAGCATTAACCCTCTGACCAGTTAGCCTGGCCAGGGGCCCTGGGAAGTGGGGTTCCCCCAATAAAGGGGTCCCCCCCTACAGGACTTACCTAAAGCCTGGTGCTGTCCTCATCAGAATGATTCTATTGGCCGCTCAGCGGCCAATCCGAAGCGCCGCTGAGTGGCCAATAGAATCATTCTGATGAGAGGCTCGGAAGATGACACATCTCTGCGCCTCTCAGTCCGCAGGGGGGAGATGCCGGAGTCGCCGGCAGCTTGAAGAACCTGGAAGAACTGGACTACGGCGGATCAAGACTGAAGAACTTCCATGGAGGACTTGGGTGAGTAGGATTTCCTTCCACAGGTCCCCCATGGATTTCTTCGGACCCCGGACCGGACACCGACATTCAGATCAACATTGTGAAGAATGCCGACATAGATCTGGACCAGGACAAGGCCCCGGATCAAGACTCTGGGACGTACCTACGGGATCAAGATAGGTAAGTATCAGTATGTGTGTAATGCATGTATTAAAGTTTTATTTTTCTTATGTGTCAGTGTGTGTTTATTTTACTATTTTTTTAACTGTGGAACTACAAGACCCAGCGGGCCCTTTAATGCCCCGCAGGCTGGGACTTGTTGCTCTCCAAGTCCCAGCTTGCAGGGTAGGCTTGCTGGGACTCATAGTTCCACAGTTAAAAACAATAGTTTAATCTATTATTTTACACACAATCAGCTCGATGCCCACCACCCAGGGGCATCGAGGACAGCACCAGGCTTCAGCCTGGTCAGGAAAGTCCTGGAGGGGGGGGACCCCTTTATTGGGGGGTCCCCACTCCCCCAGGACCCCTGGCCAGGCTGACTGGTCAGAGGGTTAATGCTTTGGCCGGGGGTACTTGTATAAAAAGTCTCCCCCGGCTGCTGCATTATCCTGGTTCTTAAAATACGGGGGACCCCTAGTCATTTTGTCCCCCGTATTTTGGGAACCAGCCCTGGACCTGGAGCCTGGGGCTGGTTGTTAAAAATCAGGGAACCCCTATTTGTCGGGTTCCCTGATTTTTAATTACCGGCCCCGGCTCTTTCAGCCTGGTGCTGGTTACAGCTGTGGGGGGACCCCACGCTGTTTTTTATTTATTTATTTATTTATTTTTTACACTGCAGCCTGCACGGATCTGACTGATCCGTGCAGCCTTAAAGCAAATACGACAGGAAAATAAGGTGTATTTTCCTGCCGTATTTTCGTGGCTGTTTCATGCCAATTAGCAGCCGTATTATCAAAACGGCTGCTTAGTAAATCAGGAACCACCGCTCTTTTGAATGGTGATTCCTGTCGTATTCTACCGATCGTGTAGACATTCGTATTTGTAAATACAAATACGAATGTCCCATCATTAAGAATACAAAAATACGTTTTTTTTGGCATAGTAAATGCCAAAAATACGTATACACCAAAAAGAATAGTATTTTCGTATGAATTTTTTTAGTAAATTTCCCCCAAGGAGTACAATTCTGGGCCCCACACTATAAAAAGGACATCATAGAATAAGAAAAAATCCAAAAAAGAGCAAAAAGCTTATTAGGGGAATGGAGAATTTAAGCTACGAGGAGAGATTAAGCAATCTGGGACTATTTACACTTGAGAAGAGACATTTAAGGGGAGACATGCTCAATACGTACAAATATATAAGGGGCCAATATAAGGAACTGTCAAACACGCTTTTATCTGCTAGAAAAGAATCTAGGACGCGAGGGCACAAGTTTAGATTGGAAGAAAAAAGATTTTGTTCATCGAGAAGAAAAACTTCTTTACGGTCAGAGCAGTCAAACTTTGGAACTCTCTTCCTGGCGAAGTGGTGTCGGCAGACACAATAAATATGTTTAAAATAAGATTGGATAATCATTTATTGGTTAAAAACATCCTTGGGTAGACATAAGAAACATTATCTGTCTTTGTAATATCAAAACATAATATACAACAAAGGATAAGCTATTATAAACCTAGGTTGAACTAGATGGACGCAAGTCTTTATTCAGCCTTACCTACTATGTAACAAGCTGTAAGGTCTGGATTGGTCTAAGCATAGTAATATTGTGGATTGAGCAGTGATGCCGTAAAGTGACCAGTTTCAGTCAATTTGGTAACTATAATTAACAAATAGATAAATAACCTATCTATTACATAAGAATTCAAACAATACATCAAAACCTTGACCAAAATTTGGTCTGGCTCCAATAAAGGAGCTGTCCGTCATTTACATAAAAAAAAAATATTAAAAACAGGATAATAAATTGTAACAGTAAAATGTTATAGTTATGTAGGTGATATCACTTAAGGCAATGATGGTCCTTCATGTAGTAGACCATTCTGGGGCTGGGGCCTTGGGAATATGAGCTGAAGGTGAGAGTTGATTCTGAATTGAATCCAGAATGACGTAAATTATGCCCAGGGTCTTGAGCAGTTCATAGCTTTGAGCGGGGGGTTTGATGGTATTTGTAGATCCATCTTTAGAGACTTGCAGTTGAAAAGGAAAACCCCATTTGGGTACTTATTTCCTAGCACGGCGCCCATCGCATAAGATTGTATGCCTTAATTAAGGCATACAATCTATACAATTGAAAATATTTTTAATTGTATGTACAATATCGCATCTTATGGATCTCATCTTATGGATCTCATGGATCTTATGCATCCATAAGATGCATAAGATCCATGAGATCCATAAGATAAAAGATCCATCAACACCAACCCGAAGCGTGGTGAGCACAGCGAGCGCGCAAGGGGCGGTGGCACGCGTCCTCCGACCTTTTCATACCCCCACTGTCCACGTCGGCGTGAGTTGAACTAATATAGTGTGGTGAGCGCAGCGAGCCACCGAGCCTGAAGCGTGGTGAGCGGATGCGTAATACCTGTAAACAGGGGCGTAACTATAGCACCGCAGCCCCCGCCACCGCGGGGGGGGGGCGCTGTGCATGTGGGGGCGCCGGGGGCTGCGGTGCTATAGTTACCCCCCCAATCCCCCGCAGACTTACGTATCTTGCTGGTCCCGGCGGCTCCGTTCTTCTGATGAGGACCACAACAAAATGGCCGCCCCCATATAGCAAACAGTTCTATGAAACTGTCTGCTGTACGGGGGCGGCCATTTTGTGGTGGTCCTCAGCAGATGAACGTACGGAGCCGCCGGGACCAGCGCGATAGGTAAGACGGAGGGGGAGGGGGTTAGCATAGGCGGCGGGGGGGGGTGCTCGACGGGGGGGGGGTGCTCGACGGGGCGGGGGTATGGGCGCCCCCCCCTAATGGCGGGGGGGCGCCCAAAACGTAGCTACGCCACTGCCTGTAAAGTAATCTGCGTCCCCTCGCAGGGCTCGCTGCGCTCGCCACGCTTCGGGCTCGGTGGCTTGCTGCGCTTGCCACACTATATAAAATCAACTCCACGCCGACGTGGATAGTGGGGGTATGAAAAGGTCGGAGGACGCGTACTGCCGCCCCTCGCGGGCTCGCTATGCTCGCCACGCTTCGGGTTGGTGTTGATGGATCTTTTATCTTATGGCTTCTTATGGATCTTATGCATCTTATGGATGCATAAGATCCATGAGATCCATAAGATGAGATCCATAAGATGCGATATTGTACATACAATTAAAAATATTTTCAATTGTATAGATTGTATATCTCGTCGATCTCGTCCATGCACAAACACATAAGATGTATGCAATGCTTGTGATATCGTCCCGACACATACAATCTAGATCGTGGGCGCCATGCCTCGGAAATAAGTACCCCCATTTGTATTTGATGGAGTGGTTACGGAGTGCCTTAGTGATGTTAATGAGATCTCTGTGTTTCTTAAGTGTCGAATGTACAAGATCTTGAAAGATCTGAAGTTTGGAACTAGAGAAATAAATCGAAGGGCACAGCACACATAACTTGTTCTTTGGTTTTGTAATAGTGAAAATGTAGAATTATATCGCACGGGGGTTGGGTAGGAAGTGGTTTAGGTTGTAAGGCTCTGTGAGCGCGGTCTAGGTGGAGTAAGGTTTTGTAGATACTAGGAACCAGTTGTAAGAAGAGATTTTCAAGGTAGTTAGGGAGTGATACAGGTGTCACACTCTCATGGATGTTACTTATGCGGATGTTTTTACATCGGTTGCGAGTGTCGATTTCTTCTAGATGATCCTTGAATGTTTCCAACTCGGTTTGAATGTCTGTAAGTTCCTGTTCCACTACAGTTTGAAAGTGACATATTTCGCCAACATTGTGTTCCAGTGAGGCAGTGCGTGAGCCCAGATCAGCCAGCTCAAATCTGAAATCAGTTAACACTTCCCTCATTTCCGATTGGATCATTTTCATAACAATGGCCACTATATCACATGTGTTAAGTGAGGTATCCAAGGCATTGGTATCTTCAATGTCAATGGAATGGTCTGTTGATGGGGAAGTTCGAGCCATGGAGCTGGCCTTTTCCCAGGCTCGCAAAAGGCTAGGTTTAGGTGTCTGAGGATTTTTGCAATTCCTCTGCAACATTATGGTGGTGAGTGAGAGAAAAAAGTCCTAGGGCACTGGTAATGAAGAACAACTGTTAAGAACTATGATAAGGCCCTCAGTCGTTATGTGTTCACAGCAATTATGAAGCCATTAGTAATTTGTACTTCAGCATGGAACCATGAATTTTTAGAGAAAGTGTGGTTATATTACTTAGCAATCAAGTGATAAAGGAAGCAGGAAGATGTATAGAGTGAAGTGCTCCGTTAATAGTAGGAAGAAGTATGGCAGAGGATTTAGGAACATCTGGGACATTTTTCTGCAGGCTACAGTATGTGTTACAATCCAGGGAGTAACTCAGGTAACTGGAGGCCACCCATATTGGACGGTGATGCTATCCTCTAACCTAACTCTATTGGACCTCACTGACAGGTGGTCGTGGATTGCCGGATGCTAGGCTTCACCTGTAGCTGCCATGTTTGAAAGGGCGAGTTAAGCCCGCCCTAGCTCCAGTGCAGTCAGGTGTTCAGATGTGACAAGACCACGACGACCGCCAAAGATAGGTCCAAGAGGAGAATCTGACTAAACTAATAAACCCCAGCTATAAAAGGATAATGCGGAAGTACAAATCCTATTGTTACACAAGTATGGGAAAAATGGATAAATACACACAGGTGTAGCGAAACAATGATAAAGTAAATACAGCGACTCCATCGAACCAAAGAAAAGCGACTCTATCACAACCAAAACCAAGCGACCTCGTCACAAACAGTACAGTTGTTCTTTGCACAACTTTAAGGGGTTTAACCCCACACAAACCAAAAGGAGGAATAATGCCCAACTTCCGCTAGGGCAACTGACATGCAAGTAAGGCAACCTAACTGCAGCCTCAGGCTACTCACGACACCAGGAAGAAGAAAGAAGATAGTAATCACAAGGTGTTCACAAGTAGGCTCACACAGATAGGAAGCAGCAGCACGTCCCTACAGCAATCCTGCATAAGGCAGATGATGATTATCACCGGTATCTGTCTTCCTGTCTGGACTCCTTAAAAGGAGTCCCTCACCAATAGAATCCAATGCTGCAGCCCTGCCCTCTAATTACAAGTGAGGGCGGCTATGTGAAGAATAACAGCGGTGTCCTGGCTGCTTAGTAACAGCCAGGACAAGCCATAATGCTGCCCGGTGCCCAAGGGTTGCCTAGCAACCGGCCGGGAGTTCCTGTGAACTCCCGGGAGCGGCGTGCTGGGCTGGTTGCTAGGCAACCCAAACTGTCTGGTGCACAGACACCGGGGACCCAGATGCCGGCTCGCCTGCCCGCCTGCCCAGGACCACCGGGCGGACCTCCGAAGCCAGGTACTGGACGCCGGGGACCCTGTGCATTCACTGGATCTGGACCGATCCGTGCACCCATGGGTCCCTGGGTCCCAACAGTATCAGTGTCAATACCTACTTGGTGGCTGCTTCACCCTCATCAACAAGTTGTAGAAATGGGTTGGTAGTAGTAGAGAGTGTTAGGAACAAGTGAAGTTTTTTTTAAGAGTAGGGGAGTCAAGATTATATTTGAAGGTGAGGAAGACAGTGTCTGATGAGAGGGAGAGATTAAGGAGGTGGGCAGATGGAAAAAGGTAGTGGAGAAAGCAGGAGGGGATAGGGTTTAGTGATTAATGGTGGTTGGGTTGAGGGGCTCGATGAGGACTATTACTTAATCTCAAGACACATGGAAAAAAGAAGTCATAGTTGTCAAAATGGATGGGGAGGGGTGGTTAGGGAAAAAGAGGTGAGATAGCTAGGGTCTATTACAAATGTAGTACAGAAAAAGGAAATGTGCCAGCGCTGGCTGAACAATTAGAAAGACCAGACGGTATCTCAAAAAATGTAACAATTTATTATAGACATATAAAAACAATCAAACAATCAAGAAAAATAATAATAAAACACACATTAAATAAAATAAAATAAAAATGAGCACAGGATGCTTTTGCTAATGAATTGCGGAGCTCCACAGGTGTGGAATTCTTGTGAAATAAAGTTATAGTTATATTAACATCTGTTGTTCTCTGGTGTAAGGGTTGTGGGCACCAGGAAAGGAGTGATGATGAAGTCCCATGTGTTGGTTCCCTGATTAGGGATACAGGCAATTCTCCCTATTTGGCGTCTTCTCCGATTATTTTTTACAGACGATGGGGACGGCCATGGGGACCAGGTTCGCGCCCAGTTAAGCAAACCTTTACATGGGTGAGGTGGAGGAGACCCCTGTGTGGGGGAGCAGCTGGGAGGCGGACCTGGTCTTCTATGGCCGTTACATCGATGATTTGATTATTATTTGGGATGGGGACATGCACTCAGCCTCACAATTTGTTTGTTCACTTAATTCCGACCCTTATAATTTATCCTTCACTCATACTTTCAATAAGACCTCTGTGGACTTCCTGGACGCCACTCTCGAGATCTGTCAAGATAAAATTATTTCTTCAAACTACATCAAACCAGTAAATACAAATTCATATATTCATTATAAAAGTACACATCACATCCCTTGGAAAACCAACATCCCCAAGGGACAATTCATGCGTCTCCGCCGCAACTGTACAAACACAGATAAATTCATCTGTCAGGCTCAAACTTTATCCACGTCCTTCCGTGATAGAGAATATCCGGAAGACTTGATACAGAATGCCTTTAGTCAAGTCTTGGGAATGGAAAGAAACACCTTACTGAAGCCCAAAAATCCAAATTGTTAGAAGAATCAGGGAGGAAGAGAGATTGCATTTATAAGTAAATTCAATAGCTGTGCAAAAGATATAAAAAACATAGTTCGTCGCAACTATAGAGTATTGTTACAAGATAAAATATTGTCTAACATTATCCCCAAACAACCCGTTGTAATTTATAAAAAGAATAAGACACTCAAAACTATATTAGCACCTAGTCATCTATCAAAAAACAAACCCGACACTATTAATAGAACAGAGGACCGTATGTCATGGCTCCCTAACAAACCAAAGGGTTTTTTTTTAAATGTGGGAAGAACAAATGTACCATGTGTAATCATGTTCCTAAAAATAATACACCGGTGATTATATCACCATCGGAACCCCCTTTAGTATCAAAAAGTTTTATGAACTGTGATTCTACATACATTATTTATCTATTGAAATGTAGTTGCAACCTGTCTTATATTGGTAGAACGACTAGGAATATACATACTAGATTTATGGAACACAGGAGAAATATCCTGAAGGGTTACATGCAACATAGCGTGTCTCGCCATTTCAAAGTTGAACATTCATCAGACCCCACTTGTTTAAAAATCATAGGTCTTGAACATGTTGCATCCACAGCACGAGGAGGAGACAGATACAACCTATTATGTAAAATAGAAGTGTATTGGACTCTAAGATTTAACTCCCTCCACCCAGAGGGTCTAAACGAGACAATAGAATTGAACTCTGTCCTCTAGACTTCTGTTCTCCTTTTAGAATATGATATACATATGTTTCTGATTGTATCTTTGATTTATCCCTTTTTTCTATAAACTTAAACATAAACTATAAGTAAAAAAATCGATATATATATACTTTTTGATCCATTGTACTTATCCATCGTATAGAATATCTATGTGTATATATAACATCCATTCTACTATTTCATTGTTGTATGTTCTACTATATCTATTATCAACATTGTTGTAATGAAACATAATTTTTTGTTCTTTAACTTTATCAAGCCATTCTGTATCCAACATAATGGAGTCATCTATGGTCCGTGTCCTGAATCCCTCGTGGTGGATTATGTCTCCGGGTGGTGTGGTTTTTCACGCCACAGCTTGCGTTCCATCCTGTTGCCTGGCAGCGGGTGGACCGCTGACGAGCGTGCTCCACGTGACCGAGCTCGCGGCGGTCCCCTTGTCTGACTGGACGGCGGGCGGGACACAGGCTCAGATGCAGGGCGGCGCCACATGACGCGACACGTGCTGCGTCATGGAGGCGCTGTTACCTAGCAACGCGGCAGACGCTGGCGGGGACGCGTGAGTGGATCTTACCGCCCGGACCGCCGATACCGGCAATCAGCGACGGGTGGGGGTCCCCCGCGCACCCCAGTCAGCACAGGAGCGTACCATACACTCCACAAATAATTTAGGATGACCCTATATATGTTCGATCACTGCATGTTTTTTATCCTCATATGTCACTATGCTTTGGGTCATGTGACCGAAAGGTCAAAGTTTAATGCTTCGAAATTTATATACACTTTAAAGGTGTCTAAAAATGTTCATAATATCCTCAGACTGCCTCCTATATTATTAGATTATATAACTATCCAGACGGTTCTCTTTTTAGTATATTTCAACTGTGATTTTAATGTGTCAATGGTTTTTTTTTGTTTTTTTTAAACCTGAGCACCTATGCACAGATGCATCTAATGAGCAATTAGCTCTTTGCTATATAAACTGAGCCCAGAGCTCACCTCACACACTTGCTCCTGAGGAAGCCGGACAGTAAACATCCGGGGAAACCCATTGAGCTATTTGAAAGAAAGACCATCTCTCATCTTTACAAGTGATGTCCCTTCTCCCACAGACGTCCATCTTCTCCTAAATTTCATTTGGATTAAAAATCGTTTATGGATTTGTTTTTATATGTCTATAATAAATTGTTAAATTTTTTGAGATACCGTCTGGTCTTTCTAATTGTTCAGCCAGCGCTGGCACATTTCCTTTTTCTGTACTACAAATACTTTGGGCTTGACAACCCAGTGCCAGCAGCTGTTGATAGCGCACCACCCACCTTGTTTCTATTACAAATGTGATGTTCTGACATATGGAACCATTTTTGCATGCAAAATAGGTTGCAAAGATAAGGACGAATAGTGAGGTTTGGATGGGAAGAGGAGGACAATGACAATGATGATTTTAGAGATAAAAAGGGCAGCACTGTAGAATACATAATTTTGAAAGGGAAGACATTTTCTTTAGAGCATTATTACTGCTGCTCAAAGGAACATGAACAATTTTCCAGATATCTGGTGAATTTGGAATGTCAGAGTTGAGGGGTTGATATGCAAATATGAATGGTGAATTAAGGTAAATAACACCCATTTGGCACATCTAGTCTGCCACCTCAAACTGTATTTGATCTTCATTTATTTGTAAGGATATCCTTATATGCTTATGCACTACTGTCTTAGGAAGGTATTCAATCAATGATTCTGACTGTTGGTACATCCCAACAGTCAGAACTGAAATGTCAGTTCTTCCAACAGTAACTAGACATCCAGAATTCAATGTTCTGGCTGTCGAGTGATGGAAAGTCCATGTATTTGCAACAAAGCGCCCGCTTTGTCGAAAAACAGCTGCAGATTTGACAATCCGCAGCCGTTTCTGACAATACAGACTCACATTCACAGGGAGGCAGGCATGTAGAACGTGAGACCTGGCCAGGATTGAATACCTTGAGACATTGAATATCCCCATTAAGGCCCATACACACTTGAAGATTTTCATTTCAAAAGACTTTGCCAAAATCTTTGATAGCTATATCTTTCACCAAAGTAGTGCGTACACACTGAGCTATTTTCCCCAAAGAGCGAGAGATTTTCAGGAGGCGAAAGACTTTGCTGAAAATCTTTCATTATAAATGGGCTGGGTTTGAATTCCAAGGGTTCCATATATATACAGTATATAGGTGGCAGTGGGCATATAAATATATAAACATTGGTGGGCAGTGTTGGCACTAATGTATGCATTGCTGGCACAGACCAGCAATATATACGTTACCGCCAACACTGCCCACCAATGTTTATATATTTATATGCCCACTGCCACAAATGTATATTTATTTAAATGACCCCCCCCATGTGCCCCTGGAGCGACTCGGAGGCCATCACCGCATCACCCTCCAGCCCCTTCCCTCCCTCGGAGAGATGTGGCCGCATAATTTCCCCGTGGAGCAACGCGGCAACCCCCACCCCCAGTGTAGTGGGTAAGCGCCAAAGCGCCCTCCCTCCCCGCCTGGGGCACCCCGTGCCCTACACTATCCATGGCCGTCCCCAGCAGATAGCGACGCACACAGCTGCCCACCAATGTATTTAAATGCACCAACAATATATTATTATATATATATATATATATATATATATATATATATATATATATATATTAATATATTATATATATATATATATAATATATATATGGGATGCAGTTAAGATCCCGGTGGTCGAGATCCTGGCGTTCAGAATCCCGACGCCGGAATCCCGACCGCCGAAATCCCGACCGCCGAAATCCCGAATAATGAAGAATAATTTAGTGTGCCGAGCGTAGCGAGGCATCAGGCCCGCTGCGTGGCGAGCACAGCGAGCCCGCAAGGGGGGCGATCCACGTCCCCCCCTTGTCGGGATTTCGGCGGTCGGGATTCTGAACGCCGGGATCCCGACCGCCGGGATTCAATACTGAATCCATATATATATATATATATAATAATATGTGTGTGTGTGTGTATATATATATATATATATATATATATATATATATATATATATACGCGAGCGAGGGACCGGCACACTCCACGGTAATAAAGACTGTAGCAGCTGGGTGCCTGCACCAAGGATAGATACTGTACGGGGGTGAGAGCGGCACTCGCAGCATAAGAATACACCATAAACTCTTAGGTTAAATCAGCGACGTTTCAACGTCTTTTATTAGACGTTTTCTTCAGGCTAATGCATATAGAAAATAACACTTACTTTATACACCGCCGTGCTCCACGTGAACTCCCGCCGTCCGGCTGCCGGGCGCGCTGGGAATGACGTCACAAAAGTGCTACCATCACCAAGGAAACTATTAAACAAAAGCAACAGACATTAATGAATGAATGAAGTATATACAACAGAGACAGAACATGCGGGTATTATTAATTACTTGTATCAGCATAATAAATGAAAGTTATATACGAATACTTAAACTCTTTTACCGCATAAGCACTTGACACAAACACACACTTCATGGAAAATGCCGCAATCCCGGCTGATCATTTTCTCGTAAGACAGCTAATCCCGGCCAGTTCATTAAGGCCCCTAGGTGCTAGGGTGTCTAAACGATGTATCCACCGGGATTCACATTTTAATAGCTGCAGACCCCGATTGCCACCACGCATATTTAAGGGAATATGATCAATCATCCTATACCTTAAAGAAGGCAAGGTGTGCTTTCTGGCGACAAAATGTTTGGGGACGGGGAGATCACATTTGCCACCCGCAAGTGCAGCCCGAATGGTTGACCTGTGGGTAGTGATTCGTTCTTTAAAACTCCTCTCGGTCTTGCCAATATATGACAAGCCGCAAGGACAAATTAACTGATATACAACGAATTTCGTTTGACATGACAAGGTATGGCGGATGGTGTACTTGGTGCCACGATGAGGGTGATAGAACGTGTTACCAGGGATCATACATGCACACACGGTGCAGGTACACCGGATGCAGCCTTTAGGAGGAGGTTTGGCTGGTAAATTGTATCCCGTGATATCTGTTTTAACCAAGATATCACGAAAATTGGGGCCACGTTTATAACAAGCCATCAACCTCGTATCCGGAATGTTGATACTGGGATCCGTTTTAACAATTGGCCATAATTTCTTGGATACTTTGTTAATAATCGGGCTCTCCTTAGAAAATGTAGTTACCCAAGGGATAATATTTGGGGAGGGAGAGTGAATCTTAGGGGCCAGAAGTTGCTCACGGGGAACCAATGCTACCCGGTTCTTGGCTGTTAGCAAATCATGCAATTTGTACCCTCTCACCAGGAATTTATCGATCAATCTATCGATCTGGACCTCTGCTTCAGCAGGGTCTGAAATGATGCGCTTAACACGCACCATTTGTGAGTACGGCAAGCCTTTGATTAGACTAGAAGGGTGGCAACTAGAGCCATGAAGCAAATTATTTCTATCTGTGTCTTTTTGAAATAAAGATGTAGAAATTAACCCATTAGACATGGATACCGACACATCCAGAAAGCTGATGCGATTTTGGTCATAAGACATGGTTAGTTTCACGGGGCTTGTACCAGCATTGTGATTACTGATATGCGCTGTCAAATCAGAAATGGGTCCTGCCCAAACCACAAAGAGATCGTCAATAAATCTTCTATATAGCGCAGGTCTGGCGTGGTTATCCAAACCTTTGACAAGGCACCCACTATTGTTCTTGATTTATGCCCCCCTGTGCCCTAGCAGGAGAAGTGTGCATTCCATTTTGTGTGTGTATACGTGAACATCGGTGATTGTTGTACTTGGTACATAGATATCACTGTGTATGCACTGAACAAACCCCGACATGGAGAATGAAGCAAGTTCCTCTGGCTATATCCACCCAACCTACCCTATTGGAGATACAAATAGTTTTACATCAACCGAAGCTGAAGCAATTTTACGTGGATCTGAGCTAAATGACCTGCTTGAACCACCTTCCATTGACACCTTGTATCACGATCTGTTGAAACATAAGAAAAAGGAGATTGACCTTTTATTTCATGCAATGACCCTAAGTGATTACTATCGCGCCATGAAGATTCCACGTGGACTACGTATAAGAAATGCCCCCATGTTGGGCAAAAAAGATCCCACATTCTGTAGAAAGTGGGTTGCCACATTGAACAAGTGTTCATTTGATTTGATGTTGCTTATCATCGATTTCACATCTCGTGAGGCGGCGTCACTTAAGGTCAAGATCGAGCAATTCGAACATATCCATAAACCTACTTTGATTGCTGATCCAGACACTAAATGGTTGGAGAAATTAGCAGGACAAATTACAACTTACAAAAGAGAACTCACTCGATTTAAGAAGGAGAAACGCGAAAAAGTCGACGCTGATTATGAGGGCAATACTGTCTACTCGTGGACCGCCCCGAATAGAAATGATCGACGACCGTTTTTCAGACAAAATAGGTACCGCGGTTATGTCACCTCAGATCAGTCATCAGACAATTATTCGTCCAATAGTGACACAGACACCGTACCGCATAGAGGCAGAGGTAGAGGTCGTGGACGTCGACAGCCAACCGGCCCTTTAGCGGTGACGACCCGCCAGCGACACATAGAAGGCGCCGGCGATTCACAAGGAGGGGCCGCCAGTGGCAGAGAAAAGCCAACTGGCAAAAAACCCCCGATACCAACCAGAATCTAGTAGTTAACTTGTCCTCCTATATATTGTCTGACCAAGAAAATGCCATCCTTTCAAAGGGATTATCTTTTGTTCCTTCGTTGCGAATGGATTCTCTCGACTGGCAAGCTGAACAATATTCATTATGCCGTCTACTTAAACTTAAGGAACATTTTGCGTTTTCTTCACAAGTTGAGACGAGCCCTCATAATGTTATACCCCCCCAGCTCAGTAAACTCCTGCCTAGATCTACCTTTGATCCTCAGCTCAATAACCCTTCAATTAAGACCTATATGCGCCTATTGGACACACAGGTTGATCAATCTCTTTCTCGATCACCTATCCAGCACTCCAACTTATCTGCAGCTGAGCGCAAAATTCTTAAACAACTTGCTGATAACAAAGAGTTGATTTTTCGACCCGCAGATAAGGGAGGGGCTCTTGTCATTATGGACTTTCAGTATTACAAGACCGAACTTGATCAGCAACTTTCGGATGCTGCTACATACAAAAGACTCATGTATGATCCAACCTCTGAATTCCGCAAGGAGCTGTATTTATTGCTTAAACGAGCCGTGGACACTAACATCATTGAACAATCATTAATGACTGCATTGATCCCTGATCATCCGGTAGTACCAGTCATATATAGCATTCCAAAAATTCATAAATCATTGTCTCAACCACCGGGCCGGCCCATTATCGCCGCCAGACAATCTTTGTTACAGCATGCATCGGTGTATATTGATGCACTTTTGCAGCCCTTTATCATACGCCAACCATACTATTTGTTGGATACTACTTCATTTTTGATGTCTTTGTTGGAATTGCCTTTGTTGGAGGGAGAAATTTGGTTGGTTACTTTGGACGTGAAGAGCCTTTATACCATAATTCCGCATGCAGCGGGTATGGAGGCTGTTCGCGTCTTTTTAATGCAACAGAATGATTATTCAGGTCCCGATATTGATTTTTTGCTGTCTTTATTGCATTTTGTACTGGTTAAAAATTACTTTATCCATGATGGCAAGTTCTGGTTACAGTTAAACGGCTGCTCAATGGGCAGTAATGCCGCTCCGGCATACGCCAATATTTATATGTTTTTCATTGAGAAACTTTTATTTTTTCAGGATCCGTTTATTTCAACCAGAATCTTGCTATATAGAAGATTTATTGACGATCTCTTTGTGGTTTGGGCAGGACCCATTTCTGATTTGACAGCGCATATCAGTAATCACAATGCTGGTACAAGCCCCGTGAAACTAACCATGTCTTATGACCAAAATCGCATCAGCTTTCTGGATGTGTCGGTATCCATGTCTAATGGGTTAATTTCTACATCTTTATTTCAAAAAGACACAGATAGAAATAATTTGCTTCATGGCTCTAGTTGCCACCCTTCTAGTCTAATCAAAGGCTTGCCGTACTCACAAATGGTGCGTGTTAAGCGCATCATTTCAGACCCTGCTGAAGCAGAGGTCCAGATCGATAGATTGATCGATAAATTCCTGGTGAGAGGGTACAAATTGCATGATTTGCTAACAGCCAAGAACCGGGTAGCATTGGTTCCCCGTGAGCAACTTCTGGCCCCTAAGATTCACTCTCCCTCCCCAAATATTATCCCTTGGGTAACTACATTTTCTAAGGAGAGCCCGATTATTAACAAAGTATCCAAGAAATTATGGCCAATTGTTAAAACGGATCCCAGTATCAACATTCCGGATACGAGGTTGATGGCTTGTTATAAACGTGGCCCCAATTTTCGTGATATCTTGGTTAAAACAGATATCACGGGATACAATTTACCAGCCAAACCTCCTCCTAAAGGCTGCATCCGGTGTACCTGCACCGTGTGTGCATGTATGATCCCTGGTAACACGTTCTATCACCCTCATCGTGGCACCAAGTACACCATCCGCCATACCTTGTCATGTCAAACGAAATTCGTTGTATATCAGTTAATTTGTCCTTGCGGCTTGTCATATATTGGCAAGACCGAGAGGAGTTTTAAAGAACGAATCACTACCCACAGGTCAACCATTCGGGCTGCACTTGCGGGTGGCAAATGTGATCTCCCCGTCCCCAAACATTTTGTCGCCAGAAAGCACACCTTGCCTTCTTTAAGGTATAGGATGATTGATCATATTCCCTTAAATATGCGTGGTGGCAATCGGGGTCTGCAGCTATTAAAATGTGAATCCCGGTGGATACATCGTTTAGACACCCTAGCACCTAGGGGCCTTAATGAACTGGCCGGGATTAGCTGTCTTACGAGAAAATGATCAGCCGGGATTGCGGCATTTTCCATGAAGTGTGTGTTTGTGTCAAGTGCTTATGCGGTAAAAGAGTTTAAGTATTCGTATATAACTTTCATTTATTATGCTGATACAAGTAATTAATAATACCCGCATGTTCTGTCTCTGTTGTATATACTTCATTCATTCATTAATGTCTGTTGCTTTTGTTTAATAGTTTCCTTGGTGATGGTAGCACTTTTGTGACGTCATTCCCAGCGCGCCCGGCAGCCGGACGGCGGGAGTTCACGTGGAGCACGGCGGTGTATAAAGTAAGTGTTATTTTCTATATGCATTAGCCTGAAGAAAACGTCTAATAAAAGACGTTGAAACGTCGCTGATTTAACCTAAGAGTTTATGGTGTATTCTTATGCTGCGAGTGCCGCTCTCACCCCCGTACAGTATATATATATATATATATATATATATATATATATAATATGTGTATATATATATATATATATATATATATATTTTATATATATATATATATATATTTTATATATATATATATATATATATATAAAAATATATATATATATATATTATATAGGTGCATTTAATGAACACATTGGTGGCAGTGGGCACAATAATATAAACATTGGTGGCCAGCAGGGTGTTAGCACGGAGCAGTGCTGTCTGCTCCGTGTGTTTAGCCAGGCTGGGGGCGGGGCTAGCCTGGCCGGGGAGCAGGGCTCTGCAGCAGCAGCAGCAGCATCCATCCAGCCGGCCAGCCAGACGGAGCACAGGGTGAGTATGACAGGCGAGGGGGCGAGGGGGCGGGGGGCGGTCCGCGGGGCTGAAAGTGGTTAATCTTTCAGCCCGGCAGGCGTACACACATGGCGATGATGGATGGAAAACCATCCATCATCGCCACATCTGCTGGTAAAACCAGCAGATGACCCACTTTCCTAGCGATGATGCGGGAGCGCGCATCATCGCTAGTCGGCAATCTTCGGGGCATACACACTGGGCGATTTTCGGACGAAAATCGCTCAAAACGGCTGTTTTGAGCGATTTTCAGCTGAAAATCGTTAAGTGTGTATGGGCCTTTAGCCTCAACAACCTCTGAAGGGAGGCTATTCCACTTGTCCACTACAGTTTCTGTGAATAAAATATTTCCTTAGATTTCACTTGAACCAAACTCCCTCCAGTTTTCAGTTCTGTCCTTGTGTTTACCTCCTGGACCTTGTTAAAACCCTAGACATATTTGAAAGTTTCTGTCCTGTCTCCTCTTTCAATTCTCTGCTCCAAACTATACATATTGAGATTGTTTTGTCTTTCCTGGCAAGTTTTGTGATGTAGGCCATTTACCATTTTAGTTTCCCTTCTTGTACCATGTCTAATGGATTTCTATCCTTCTGGAAATACAGTATGACCTACAGAACTGGACACATTATTCTAGATGGGTTGTACCAATGACATATACAGTAGCTTTATTACTATTTTATTTTTGCTGTAGATTCCGCTCCCGATGCAACCAAGCATCTGACTTGCCTTAATCATTGCTGTTTTACATTTCTTACCTGTCTTGAAGTCACATGAAATAGTGACTTCTAGATCCCTTTGCTCCTCAAAAGTTCACAACATGGTGAAATTAATATACTGTATTTAGCCTTGGAATTTTTTAGATTGTCATTAAACTGTAATTGCAATACTATTGCATATTCCTCTAGTCCACCTAGATCATCAATAATTAGTTTTACCCCTCCTGGTGTTTCTACCCTTTTGTATATTTTTGTATCATCTACATATTTTCCCTTCAATGTTTTATTCACATTGACACACAGTAGTGTCCCTTATTCAAATGATATCACTCAGTAGTGCCACTTATTCACATTGCATCACTCAGTAATGCCCCTTATGCACATTATACTATACAATAGTATTCTTTATACCACACAGTTGTGTCAATTATGCACAATGCACACAGTAATAATGCCCTTTAAAAACAATGCACACACAAGTTATATCCCTTATGCACATAATGCCCATAGAACTACCACTTATACACATAATTCCACCATGTTACCCAACATTTTAACCTCTGGTGGGGACCAATTTTTTTGTAAACAGATTTGGATTTCCAGAGGGCACATGACTACATTCATGGAGCATGGCCAGTGCTCTTAGAGCTGTTGGTCATACCTCTAACTCCTCTGTCTATGGGAATGTGCACAGTGCCTATTCACTGCTGTCAGAGCAGCGAGTGACAGGGGGGTCTCGGGAACTGCCCCTCTTCACACAGAAACACTGTGGGACACAGCTGCCCATGGGTGGGATGCAGGATAGTCACAAAAGTTTGTGACTGTCCCTTGAAAATGGGCACAGCTTGGAGGTACCCATGGGCATTCCAGGAACACTCTAATGTTCCCCCTGCATTACTTCCCGTTTATGAGTAACATACATGCACACGTTAGGGGAGAAATAACAGATTTGGACTTAGAACTAGATTCTTTCTACTATAATTGTGGTTATCTTGCACTATTTCCAAGAAAATAATGGTTGTCTGAACTTGATCATCTTGAGATATATGGTACAGTTGTTGAATTATTTACCTTTTTTTTGTACAATCTAAGTTTACCTTTTTTTTTTTTATATATTTTTATTATGCATTATTAAAAAAGACAATACATTTACACATAAACATTACACATTCACAATTAGCTTTCTCGTTAAAAAAAGAAGAAGAAAAAGTACCAACAGAGCACAGTTGTAGTATATGATCATGAACATAGTTACCAATACACGCTCATAGTGTGTCCCTCTGACTCTGTAGAGAGGACCTTGCTCACAAATTACATATTCAGAATAAGCATTATAGTATACCTGAGGACTGGTCATGGCGAGATCTTTTACCTATATATTAGAAAAAACTCTGCTTTACTTCCATTCAATAGGGGAAAAGCAGATCCTAATTTTTTCCAGTACTTGCCGGGAGAGGGTTAGTATAAAATCTCCCCAGTTCTCAAGGAATATATCCTGATCTTTCTTTTTTTGAATGGAAGCTTCTACCCAATCCATTAGGAATATATCATATATTTTTTCCAAAAACAGTTTCATAGATGGAGGCTGGGGCTGGATCCACATCTGCAGAATGGTTTTCTTTGCTGCAGCAGATATAGCCAACATGACTTTTTCATTGACCCTTCTATTCCTATTTGGTCTATCACAGGGTTTTATGCTTAAAATGGCCCAATGTGCCGTTATTTGAAAATCACTCTGTATGTATGTTGTAATAAACCGTTCTACATTCTTCCAGAAGTAAAGAACCTTTGGACAGCTCCAGAGGCAGTGGACCAGATTTGCTCCACCCAGCCCACACTTCAGGCATTTACTGTCATTGGACAATCCAATCTTTTTTCTCCTATTTGGAGATAAATAGGCCCTATGATAGATCTTTAAAAATAGCTCTATATATGTTGGCATAGGTAATATCTTGCAGATGGAACCCAAATAGGCATAAAGATCCTCCTCCGTTAGGTCTGTAAACACCTCGGACCATCTGCTTATACCTGTTTTCACCACCTTATCTTTAGTCAAGGTTCTGAAAAAATTGTAATAAAAGGAGAGGGCTTTTCTCCGAAAGTGTGGGCTAAGTAGCTGTTTATTCAGTTCGTAAGTTTACCTTTTAACATTGCTACTTCCAGAAACAATGTGTCAAATAAATGTCAGTAAGTGTGCAGAAATCAGTATGAAAAGAATATTCTCCTTGATTTAATTTTTGACATAATGAAAAATGTTTATTTTTATTTAAAATTTTCCATTCATTTCTCAATTTGTTATTTTGCATTTTAGTGTATTTTCTACTCTGATATATTCTAAGAGTGAAAGTGCTCATTTCTAACACGTATGTAGTATGCCCATTATGTTATTATTTCTTTAATGTATTCACCAGTTGTTTATAGATTAATTACAGAAACCATTACAATAAAAAGTCGTCAATCGAAAAGTCAGTTAAAATAATTTATTGATACTGTATACTTAGTTAGCAGCAACAGTCTGGTCTAACCAGGATCTAAGAACTGTCACACGGGCATATACTCCAGGAGAGGAAGCAGAGCAGGTAGAGCTTCCCCAGGAGACAATTCCAGCCAATGTCCAAGCACCATTTCTCTGGCACACAAGAGGTCCACCAGAATCTCCCTAAAATGAGTTACAAGAAATTACATTAAGTCCATGGATGTCAATATCTTGCTACATGCAGTATGATACCATGTTTAAAGGTGTTGATTGATATTAAACACAATGTCAAAATGGCCTACTGTGATATTAACAATTGTCAGATCTTGTCCTGAGCTTAAACTCAAAGCATGACTCTTTTCTAATTTAGCCTTTTATGTAGCAAAATAAAATAAGAGCTATTAGTGAGGACAGCAGAACACCAAATATGCATAAAAAAAGAACAGCTCACTGTCAATAAATGATTTTACATATTATACAGTATATTAAAATCTTTATCATACCATGCAGGATGAGGCACCGGAGGCTCCAGCACAGATCATGGTGGCTTGGATTCTTGTTCCCCAGTATCTCTGACATTCAGTGTTGGTCAAAAGAGGAAGTGCCACCTGCTGCAGTTTGCTTGGAGTGTTTTGTGCTAAAAAACATAAATGTACGTACAGTAAACAAATGTTTAAAAAAAAATGTATCACAACATTATCAACATACAGTACAGAACAATGGGCCTTATGTTGGTTCATTCTTTCTGACAAAATCCTTCTTAGATTGGCAAAACCATGTGCACTGCAGGTGGGGCAGATGTAACATGTGCAGAGAGAATTAGATTTGGGTGGGGTTTTACTTCAAAGTGAGATCTATATTGCAGTGTAAAAATAAAGCAGCCAGTATTTACCCTGCACAGAAACAAAATAACTCACCCAAATCTATTTCTCTCTGCACATTTTACATCTGCCCCCCCTGCAGTGCACATGGTTTTGTCCATCTAAGAAGGATTTTGTCAGAAAGAATGAACCAAAATAAGGCCCAATTTGATACCCATATCAGCAATGCATCAAATTGCTCCATTCTTATTTGCTCAATCAATATACTGTAGATGTACATTGGCTATTCCATTGTAAGCCAGCTACAGTATATTTATAATAAGTACTCTACTAATATTAATAATATTACAATAATAATACAGTATATTTATAACAAGTACTCTACTAAAAATCTCAGCAGCTTATAGTAATGTTATAAAAAGAGCTGAAAGGTTTGGTTTATAATAAGGTTGTATGTAAATATACAAATTAAAAACATTAATAGTCTCCATTTTACGTTTAGAAAACTAATTTGATTAAATAAAAATACTTGAAAAATTAAATTGCATAAAACAATATATTTTTACATTTTTCTAAATTAATATTTTACTTTTCATACTTATTAATTAGTTTTGTCAGTGGAATTGTATTTGATAGAGAAAAAGACGAAAGATCTACATGACTTACTTGCAGCATTTACGTAACCCCATCCAGTAGTAACACATCTCTCTCCTCCATTGTAAACATCACTGGATACAGCAAGACACACTGGAGACACTCTAGTGTTGAGAGTAGCTGTACTGGTTAGTTTCAAAAGAGTGATATCGTTGGCGGTGGTCAGGGAACTGTAGCTGGGGTGTCTGAAGACCTGTTAACATTAAAAAATGTATTTTTATAAAAATATATTTTTCATCAAGTAACATTATGATGTAAATTCAACAAAGGACTCCATTTAATAACAATACATACCAATGGCCATATGGCATATTTATTGGAACATTACAATGTTACTAATGAATATTCTGCCAGCATTTACCAAGACATACTGATGACGTCATTAATGTCCTTCTTATCATCAGCATCCTCCACTCTGTTGCTAACAGGCTACCACTACAACTGTTGCATAAGCAATGGAATTCTGTGTTTGAGTATTTTGTAACATTCATCTGCAAATGTGCCAGCAAATTATAGTTGTTAATTAAATCATTACATTTTGTTGATTGTAATGAGTTGTCTGACTTTTTGTTTATTTACTGTATTTATCATATTTAACTTACCCTGGAAATAGTTTTAGTTTGAATGGGCTCAGCACTGGAAGAACGATCGTATTCCCCCAGAATCACACGGTGGGCAGTTCTGTGTGTAATAAAATATTGTATTGTGATCAGGTTGTTGTGCTGTCTGAATTGTGTCTCTGCAAAGTTACTACAGATTTTTTATAGTTACTGCTATATTTTTTAATTTTTTTACAAGAAATCAGTTACTTTATGCATACTTTATATGTTAAGAAAAATATTAGGAATTTTTTTTTTAATTATTAATATTCAATAAAAATAAAGAGCTAGTTAATAAAAAAGTAAAAATAAAATAGTAACACAATAAAGGACTTGACAATACCATTAATAATTTCAATGCTTTGTAGTACTGTACAATACCATATTCAAGCAAATCTTAACACCCCCATTCCCACACAAACCCAGAGTTGGCTTGATCTTGAGTTATACACAAAGAATATTTATGCAAATGGGGGATGTTTTTGAACTGCACATGCTCCTACAATATTTTGCTAAAACTTTGCACAGTGAATTCAATCCATAGTAGTGATCGAGTTGCATTGTCTCAGATATTCATTGGAAATGTTATAAGTATTCCTCGGTGGTGATTGGAAGGTGACTATTCAGATGTACTGTCTTACGGGCATGTTATGGAAGTGTTGCATGAATATTGCCACTGGTTATAAACTCAGATGCTTAAACTCCTATGTTGAAGGTCCTACTCTAATGTAGAATCTGCACATAGTATGGAGATGGTACTGTCTATCAATGCACTAAAGGCAGGGTTTAAAGTGGTCCTGCAGAGGTGTTGAAACTTATTTCCCCTTCCACGGCACCCTCCCCCTTCCCCATTAGGCAGAGCTCAGGCCAGTGCCAGAGTTTTAGGTACCCCCTGCAAATGACAAAATGTGTGCCCTACCTCCCATACTTTATAAAGGGACAGTGGTCTCACAAGGAAGGGGGTCACACAATAGTACCCACAATTTAAATTATGCCACAGTGTCACAAATAATATTCACATTACACCACATGTAGTGCCCCTGATTTATATAACACAACATAGTAGTGACCCTTATTCACATTATGATACACAGTTATATATGCACTTCTACAGTATATATGTATGCCACACAGTAGTGTCACTTACAAAAACTGTCCACAGTAGTAATGCCACTTATACACATATGCCTTATACACATGTCCCTCTAGCAGCACCATGCCAAGCTTCTTCGTCTCCTGGCGGTGATGCCATGACATAACATATGTCATGCCAGAAAAAAAAAATTCTGTTGGAATTGCTGCGCATTGGCTGTATTGGAGGTGGAACTGAGTTCCCCCTACCATTATAAATGGTGGAACTCAGGTCCACCCAGCTCCCATCCACTTTAATCCCTGACTAAAGGATTTTTGCATGTAAAGATGGACAATTTAAGAGCCTCAGTCTTTGCATATGCAGACTTATGATTGTACACATTGAGAAAGTTTTTCTTTACTAGAACTAACATATTGTTGCTGATGTGACTATGTGACTATGCCAAAAGATGCTAAAGTGGTCTCAGCAGAATCTGCCCCTGTGTATGCTTCTAAACATGTTTCCTTATTTCAGCAGTAACATCAAGAGCATAATACTTACGTGACACCACAGTGAGCAGCAGTGACAACCCAGAGAGTGTTGATCAGAGAACCACCACAGAAATGGAACCCAGTGCTGTCCTACAGATATATATATATACAAAAACCATCACTTTTTTGTGCAATGCGATTTACTGTCTTCATTTGTAGATTATTTCGAAATACAATGGTGAGTATTTGTGCCTGCTCTATGGTTGGCCATCAAAAAAGAGTGACCATTTATGTAAAACCATTGTAGGTTTCCCCATCAAAGAATGTCTATGTTTGTGCTTGAAAGTGGGAATGGGGTGGGGCTAAGTGGTGTGCTTGCTAAAAAAAACAATATATACAGGGAGTGGCCCTAGACAGCAAGTTCTATGTAATGAGATGATCTACCTTGCTGAGGCCTCCAGTATTAGACAAAAAGAGAAAAAAACATACAGATGAACAATTCAAACATAACAAATTAGAGTTGTAAAACATTTTGCAATAAACATTGTTTTTTGCATAATTTTAGCCAGGTTTATGGACTTGACTTACATCTGGCAGGCTTGCAATGGATGTTGTCTTTATTCTTTGATAAGTATGAAATACTCCTGCTTACTTGTGTATTCCCCACCGCATGGACTTTGAAATGTTTTGACTAAGCCTCCTTGTCTTTAAATGACTTTTTTCTACATAAAAACTTTTTTCTTGGATAAAATCTCTTTGCTGGTGTGCCAGTTTATGATTATATATATATATATATATATATATATATATATATATATATATAAATATATATATATATGTATATAGATACAGAAGTACCAACACACTCGCCATTCCTAAGAATGGGGTGCAAACAGCACCCACTTCCCAGGATGGGGTGCATTGGCCTGTGACCAAACACTCTAGTAAATACAAACACAGGGGGCCAAGCACTCACTACAACAAACTAACTCACCTTAACATTCAAATAATCAATTAAATAAATAATGGTGAAATGGGGTCCCTTGGCGATGGGCTGCAAGCTTAAATGCATTGATCAATACATGAACTAAAACCCCATTATTTATTTAATTGATTATTTGAATGTTAAGGTGAGTTAGTTTGTTGTAGTGAGTGCTGGGCCCCCTGTGTTTGTATATATATGTGTATATATATATATATATATATATATATATATATATATATATATATGTTTGTGTGTGTGTGTGTGTATTTATATATATATATATATATATATGTGTGTGTGTATATATATATATATATATATATATATATATAGATATATATATATATATATATATATATATGTGTGTCCAAGAGACCGCACAGTCCACAGCAGCTATGCAGAGGAAATTGGCTGGGTGCCTGCACAGAGGGATAGCATACTTGGTGGGGATGGAGCGGCACTCTCAGCAGCCTGAAGAAAATGCCCAAATAAAGGATGTTGCTCCATCCCCACCAAGTATATATATATATATATATATATATATATATATATATATATTACACACACACACATATATTTAGAAAGAATAAGAGAAAGAAAGACAATTGGTGCAGAATATACTGTAAAATAATTTGAATTATATGGCAATCCTTAATAAATAGGTAATAAGGTAGGACCCATAATTTTATATAATATGTCAGCTGTGAGGTGATTTATGGCTTCTTGGGGCCTCCTCTATAGCACTATTGTTTTTTGTACAGTATGTTACTTTTTATACAATGCTTTTTTTTTCACACAATTATCTTTAACTTCTTTAACACTTCTAACATATGCAGTAGCTGCTTTTATCACTTTTTAACACTTCGCTTGATCCTATAGTGTAATGCCTTGGGGAGGATTGGCTGGGCATTTTGGTGGTGTCCCGTGTCCTAGACTTGAATTACAATATTAGGTACTTACCCTTATGATGTTACCTGGCTGTGGTGGGCAAGTCAATAACCCTGGCCAAAAAAACTCTATTTATTGCTAAATGTGTTACAAATATAATCATTACTGATTGAATATTTCACCTGCATGATGCTTAGCAAAAATAGTTGGTCTAGTATATTTTGTTGCAGTTATTTGCTATAAAAATACTATAGATAAATATATAATAACATTTCCTTTAATTAATACTGGCAACACACATTATTTATTTTGTCTCATATTGCATAATAAAATTATTTATGTACAAGCAAATCTGTCTATTTGTGATTTTTGGTGAATTTTTTCAGTGATAATATCTAAATAAATTTATTTATCTGCCTGTAAAAATGAATAAAAAATGTCCCAGTGCTTCTATTTTGGAATACATAACTTTATAAAATAACCAATATTTAGGAATATTTTTTTTATATGAAATGTAAAGATGAAATCATACCCCCTTTATATTGTAAAAGTGGGGTTGGATGTAATACATTGCGAGTCTGTCAGCCGTTTGGGCTGCTGGACAAACACAGATTTTTTTTTTAAATGGAAAGTCATTCACAATGTATGTTTTTTCCTTGCAAAGGTCACTGGACTTGAACTGCATTACATCCAGCCCATGGTCACTACTTTTTATTATTTGAAGCCACTGTCCTGACACGCACGCAGTGTCTGCTTTGGATATGAAAAACAGGTATTTGCTACGAAAGCCTAATCATTTGTAGGTTAATTAACATTTGTATGTTACCTGCAGAGACACTTGCCATGGCCAAGACCCAGAAACTGCATTCTCACCATTAACGATCCTGGCATATCCGGAGATAACAGGTCTGACGCTTGGCACACCACAGCCTAATGGATTATAATTCAGTAGGTATACATGTAAGGATTAATTAGAGTACACATAAAATGCTAATGCAGACTTGATATTACTTACCATGAGTAGCCCCTAGAAGAGCAAGGCAGGACAAAAACCAAAGAATTGCCATAGTGATTTACTTCTTTAAGGTAAGTGGGCTATGGAAAGGTTTGTTTGGTTTATATAGCTTCAAATAACCAATCAATAACCAATCAAATGAAAGCTCTATATATAAAAGATAGTGTATACATTTTTAAACTATGTTATCAAAAGACCTTGAATTGCACTAGAATATTTAATCAGCTGTACACACAGGAAACTTGTTGGTGAAAACTGGTGATACTCTGAGAAGAGGAAATTATTTGTCAGCATGCAAATCTATCTTTATATATAACTGTATAATACTAGTTATAACCTTGTCTACTGAAAAAATAACTATAGTGTATGCAAATTGTCTAAATTAATCTATACCAAATTCACAGATACCTTTAACTCACAATAGGGAAAATTACATTCATGAATGAATTCAATATTTTAATCACAGATGCAAGGTACTCAGAATGGCTGTTCACTCAGAACAGATCCATTACACCACCTTGATGCATTTATTCACTTTCTACATATTTGTAATGCATATGCACCCACATCATATGGATGGAAATGTTAATATTTGCTTGGAATCATACTTTATCTCATCTAAGTGGCTGAATTGGCCCTTTTCATCTACTTGTGCAAGTAGCTGTTGGAGATGGAGCAGGGCAATTTACCATAATAAGCCATGTGACATCATGATGTCACACAGATTGAAGAGGAGCATTATTCTCATTGTTTTGGAGTCAGTTATATTGTCTAGCTTTAATATTGTTGTAACCCCTTTTTACGCCTTAGTGTCACCCCTTTGGGGTAATATGTCTGTTTTACACAGTGCCTCCACCCGAACTGTTGGAACCACCCTAATGAGTGGTACAGGGTAGGCTCGGGAATACCCTCTGCTTTTCAGTTAATATATACTATCAGAGAATGTAGTGCTTCTCCCAATGATTGTTTTCTTCTTATATCAACAGGTGTTACCTTCCAGATGTGCTAGTTTATCCCTGGAATGTGATCTGGATGCTCTCCATCAGGCAATCAAGGTAAGTACACTTAACACACTCATGAAGTTTGATTTTGTTTACTTATAGCCCATATAGGCCGCTTACTTTACAGATAAACAAATGGCAATAATAGTTTACATATTCCTAACATTAAGTTTCACTATAATAACTTAGCCCCCTATATGGGTAATCAGGCTGGGTGGTATTAACAACTGTCACTTTGACAGGGTGTTATCAATACACCGCCCAGTTCAGCATACCTTAGACATGCAGTATACCATATACCCTTAGCAATACATCTATGCCTTATTATGCAATAAAGTTGCTTACATTTAAATACACTTATTGACACAGCTTTTCGGTACAATAACGTAAACAGTAGAGAACTGGGGGTCATATTCAGTTTTGTCCTAATATTGTCTCTTTAGCTCACTGGACTCCCCAGTAGTTAGAAGCAATTGTTGGCAGTATATGGTTAAATGCATTTAACATAGATGAAAGCATATAGAAGCTTCTGGCTAGGGATAGCGCTAGCAGATTTAACTGTTCCTTTAAGCTGCATAGGACAGGCCAATAAGTAGGCCAAGGGTTGTATTCTGTTGTATTCCTACGATGAAGTCCACTCCAGACTTATGAATAAATTGAATGTCAAGTACACAGTATGGCCATACATGAAGCTATCTCCCTTTAAAGATAGTGTGGTTGGTGCTGCGTTTGGTGTAGGCTCAATATATCTACCACTCTGGATGTTTTCAGTGATTGATTCTGGCAAATCCCCGCCGGCTGCTGCTCCTCCACCACAGGGCTGATGCGCACAAACCTGCAGCTTTACGGGGCACTGATGTGGACCCTTGTCTTGGGCCTTTTGCAGCTCCCCCAGCTCTGTCGTTTGCTGCGATCAGCTACATCCCAATCTGTGAAGCCAGCTCCTCTTAGTGCGTTCCTGCAGGTGTCTTGCTGGCAATATTTACTGAACAGCTCCCTATTTTTCTGGGCAGTTCAATAGAGGAAAGGAGTCCATAGCAAGTATCCAGCTCATCACTCCTCCAGCCGTTGAAGTGTCAGTTTCTCTGTCAGTGGCAGTTACTCTGTATCTCATGCTACACCCCTGGTCATGTGATCAGCATATTAGCATATTAACCTTAACACAAATATAGTTATTCCAATACAATTATAGAGCTACACTTAATACACATTGTAATACCACTTTACATTCTCCCCCTGGTGATCTGATGTTCAATACCATCCATTTCAGATCACCATTAGGCCTCATGGCCCACCCATCCAAAATAAGGCCATGTATAAATAATACTTGGATGGATCACCCGAGGCTCATCCCTAGATATCCCAAGTTTATCATATGTTAAAATAGTGGGAGGTCTACATATTCTAGTAGAATACCAGGTGGATTGATCCTCAGGCTCTCTAGCCCTTTCGTTCCCCAACCTGCTATTGGGATCCCCTTCACTTGGTTCCAGTACCATGTGATTATCATCATATGCTTCTATTTGAGTATTGTACTCAGGGTTATCACCCTGCAGTCCTATTCTACATTCATTCTCTGTTAGATACTCACTGTACTGTACCAGGGAGGAGTCCCTATAGAAATAACCCCCTTCTAACTCTTTTTCTACAATATGCGGTGCTTTCACTGGATCCAGCCTATTATGGTTATATCTCCTCCCAGGAGAGTTGTCTTTTTGCCTTGGAGTGCCTAGAGTGTTTTCTATGTCTTGGTCAAATATCAGTTGTTGCCCTACTGGCAGTAAATGTTGTCGGTGGTAGGTAAGTATTGGAGCATCTGCATTTTCTGGAGTTAACTGATATACTGGAATCCCAGGGAGTTGTTTCAATATACGGTAGGGAGTATCCCTCCATCTATTGGATAACTTCTGTCTACGGGGAGTTCCTAAACATCTCAACAATACTCTGTCCCCAGGTAGTAAAACATTTTCCTTTACCTTCTGATAATATATTCGTTTATTTTTATCCCCTTGATGGTCTGCAGCTTTCTTGGCAATTTCATATGCTTCCTTTAATTTTTTTCTCAACTGTTTTACATAGGTGGTATGTGACGAGGAAGTAGGGAAATTAGGAGTGGTGCCCAGACAGATATCTATAGGCAACCGGGCCTCCCTTCCAAACATAATGGTATATGGGGCATAGCCAGTAGCTGCATTTCGGGTACAATTGTAGGCATGTACTAACTGACAAATATGTTTTTTCTAGTGTACCTTACTTTTAGAGTCCAATGTTCCCAACATTTTTTAATTTTTGTTTTTAGATTTTTTTATCCCACAGCAGTTACACAGCTCTTGGATTACCTTACTTTCAAAATCCCGGCCCTGGTCAGTATGTATCCTAGCAGGGAGCCCATAATGTACAAATAATTTTCCCATAAGGTTTTAGCAACAGTTAATGCCTTTTGATCAGGAGTGGCATATGCCTGGGCATACCGGGTAAAATGATCAGTTATCACTAACACATTACTATCTTTCCCATCAGGGCTTTCAAAGGATAGAAAATCTAAACAGACTAAGTCCAGAGGCCCAGAACTAGCAAGATGTAGCAATGGGGCAGCATGCATAGGTAATGTTTTCCTCAAAATTCAGTTCTTACAATTTCGACAGTATTGATCAATGTCTTGATTCATAAATGGCCAATACACTCTATCAGATATCAACTGTTGGGTCTTTTCATAGCTAAATGTCCATGATGATCATGCAGTGCTTTTAGCACCATGGAAATGTAACATGAAGGTAACACTAGCTGATATTTGTAGTTTCCCCTTGGGATTTTAGTCTGCCGATATAATATCCCTTTCCTCAATTTCATCCTCTGTCGCTGATGCCACAATACCCTAGTTTTATCTCTCTTGGGGGAACTAGGTACAGATGAGGGTTGACGCAAATATTTCACCAGTATAGCTATATCAGGATCATGGGCCTGCCCTTGTCTCAATTGATCTTTGGTGATAGGGATTAATCCACTCATCTCTGACTGTAAGAGCCAACAATACATGACCGGCAGTGCCGCTTCTGAAGCCCTTAAAGCACTAATGGCCTCTTGCAATTAACCCTGTAAGATTGACACCTGGTGACATAATCCTTGGAAGGCGGGGGCGGGGAGTTCCACCCATTCATCCTTGGTGCTATACCCTCTTTCCAGATACCCTTGTACGGGTATCTGGAAAGAGCATCAGCATCTACATTTTGTATCCCAGGCTTATATTTTAGGGTAAAATTGTAGTTAGATAACACAGCCAACCATCTATGTCCCGTGGCATCTAATTTAGCTGTAGTATTTACAGTACATAAGTTTATGGGTTATTGTCAGTGAGTACTGTAAAACTCACACCATAGAGATAGTCATGAAATTTCCCTGCAACCACCCACTTAAGAGCAAGAAACTCCAATTTATGGACAGCATATTTCTTCTCACTAACCGATAGCCCCCTACTAACAAAATATATAGGTCGTAACCTCTGCTGTTGCCACTGGTAGAGGACTCCCCCTAGACCATCAAAAGAGGCATCAATATGCACTTCATAGGGTAACTGCGGATTTCCATATGCCAGAATAGGGGTATGGGTTAAACTGTATTTCAACTTATTAAATGCCTCCTCGCATACAGTAGTCCACCTGTCCCCAAATTATTCCTGAGGTTTGAAATAATCCTTCAGGGTTGATACTGACTTGTGTGTATTCCCAGGGAGATGAGGGGATACCCTTTTGTTAAGTCAGTCAATGGTCGAGCTACACTAGAAAATCTCGGAACAAATTTCCGGTAATAGCCGCAAAACCAAAAAAATGACCGTAAATCTTTTAAATTTTTGGGTCGTGGCCACTCTCTTACGGCTTCTACTTTCTCCTTGTCAGTTGCTATTCCTTCCCTGCTAACAATGTGCCCCAGGTACTTCACAGTGGTTTGGCAGAATTTACATTTTTCCATGGACAACTTTAATCCACGGTTTTGCAACCAATCCAACACTTTCAACAGCCGGTTGTTATGTTCACCCAGGGTTCTTCCAAATGACAATTATATAATCTAAATAGACTAATACTTCACGATAACACATGTCACCAACTGTCTGTTCCATGGTTCGCTGAAAGGTGGCCGGTGCTCCCTTTATTCCCTGTGGCATTTTAAGGAATTCAAAGAATCCTATAGGACATATAAAGGCCGTTTTGGCCTGGTCATCTGGGTGCATCGGGATTTGATAATAACCACATCGCAGATCTAATACAGAGAACCATTGGCTTCCCTGTAATGAGTCTAAGGCTTCCTCAACCTTGGGGACTGTATATTGATCGGGTGCTGTCCTGTTGTTCAAGGTGCGGTAATCAATACATAACCGTATTTCTCCGTTTTTCTTTCGGGCTACCACTATAGGGGATGCATACTGACTTTCAGAATTGGCGATGACGTGATTCTCCAGAAGGTGTTTCAAATGCTGTCTTACATCTCCAAAATCAGCAGGCGCTAATCGCCGTGATCGTTCCCTAAATGGGGTGGCGTCACTCTGATGTATACGATGCTCTACTCCTGTAGCTGACCCCAAATCCCATTCACTCTGGGAAAAAACGGACTCCCTTCGTCTTAATTCCTGAATCAACTGGTCTTTGTCCCTATCTGGTATATCACTTCCTGAAAAGCATTCATTCACTTTGTTGAGGAATGAGTCTGTAGTTGAATGATAATTACCTTTAGATCCCAATTCACTTTCCCATTGTTGGGAATCTTCAGGATACACTATTAGACTCAATGGGCTAATATTAGTTGCATCTGTTATTTGTTTATCTTGCAACAAACACCAATCAGATAAAGCCCTATATAAATTGGAATTGGTCCCTATAATTATGGATATCAACCCTTTATCTCCAGGGGAGTCAGGGCAAACCAGAGCTATTAATGGAAATGGATCCCAATACCCCTGACATCCATTGGACAACTCAATCTTAGTACTTACATAGCCGAGGTAAGGATACTTTTGATTGCTTAGTCCCCATAATACTAATCCATCAAAAGGTAAAAGGGGGACATCCGATAAATACATCTGGTACCAACTCTCGAATATGATTGATACCTGTGATCCACTATCAAGTAATACACTACATTCGTGCCCATTTATCAATGTGGCTACCATTGGAGCTCGTCCCATCATTCCCTCAGGGAAAATATGAGACCACTGGGCACTCCCCATTGCGCTAACAATTATAGGGCGGGAGTCAGTGCGGGGGTCACCGACGTCCCCTCTAAGTTTTCCGACTGAGTAACTCTCCCTCTGCTCTGTTGATCATGTTGACTAGTAGTTCGACTAAAGACCCCAGATTGGAAGCATTCGAAAGAGCGATGTCCCACCTGCCCACACCTGTAACAGGTGATATTATTCCGGCTATTAATTATTTGACCATTTCCTCGACCTTGACGCATCAGGGGAGGGATATTATTGTTGTTAGTTGGAACACTCCCTTGTAATGTAATCATTTGGTCTAATTTCTTATTTTGTTCCTCAAGTAATTTATAGAGTCTCTCATTGGCCCTTATTCTGATCGGTGCGTACTTTCCCGAATTCTTACGTAGCGGTCCGCACGCCACGCTGTGCGGGCATCGTCCGTAGAAATGCCCACCGAGCCTCCGCATTCGGATGGACTCACTGTTTAAGAAGAGGGTGTGTGTACGGACGACATACAAACCTTGCGTGTGCGGTGGCACGGTCTTACCGCGTCAGAACGGACGGGAACCTGGCCGTACGCACCGATGCAGTGTATTTACGCACAAATCACCACTATTATCAGAACACCCAAATCTGTAACATGACCCACTTATGCAATTAGGCTACCTCATTCAAAAGGGATTGTTTTTAATGGTCATCTATTATTTATCTAATTGATAATTAAACACTTTAATACCACTTTATTAACCCTTTCATCATGCTAAGTTCAAAACATTCTTTCTTGCCCCTTTACGCCCATGTGTTATGTATGCATATGTATATACCTTTTGCACCTTACATAAATAAACAGCATTATTTATACTTATATACTTATAGTTATACTTATACTGTAAAATAAAACAATAACACACACACACCACTTCTAACTTTTCTGACAAAAATTTATTAGTATACAACAAACTATTAACCAAAAAAAAATCAAAGCAGGAGGTCACAAACGGTCTGCACCTCTGCGGCCATGTCCAGAAGGTTCTGCCGCAGCCTGAGGAGGGCCCCTCTCAACCCCTCGCCTTCTTGCCTCTGGTGATCTGTGGGCATGTTAAAGGGGGATCAACATTAACCCCTTCCCGACATTTGACGTATATATACGTCATGGCCGGGAAGTACTTCCCGACACATGACGTATATATACGTCATGACTTCAAACTGTCACTGCGTCTAGAGACGCAGTGACAGAGGGACGATGTCTGCTGTCCCTGACAGCAGACATGTCCCTGCATGCCGCCCCCCCGTCGGCGATCGCTGTGATTGGCTGTTCAGTGTGAACAGCCATTCACAGCGTTTTCTGTGTCACCGGCGAATAACGTTCGCCGGTGACACGGGATCGGAGGTGATTGGTGCTGTAAAGTACAGCACCAATCACCGCGGGGTGTAAGGGTGACACTGGTGTCACCCCACCTCACCCCGCCCGCCCCCAAAGGCCGTGATTGGTTCGTCGGACCGACGGACCAATCACAGCCATGGAGGGGGGTTTAAACTAACGGTGACTGCACTGCAGACGCCATTCCGGTCATGAATAGCGTGCAGTGCGGTCACCGTGCCCAGCTGTCGCCATTTACTGACCAGAACCTTGCTAAATACTTACCTGATCACTGCCTGGATCTTGCTTCCTCTTGTGACATCCTGTGCTGTGTTGTGCTGTGTTGTGCTGCTGCGAGTTATTAGATAGAGAGATAGAGAGAGAGAGATAGAGAGAGATAGAGAGGTCTAGTGACAGAGAGTGCTATATTTTGTGCTGCTGCAGTGTAATAGAGTTATAGATAGAGAGAGATAGAGAGAGAGAGATAGAGAGAGATAGAGAGATAGTGACAGATTGTGCTATATATTTTTTATATAACTGACTGCTGCCCCCCCTTTTGTGCTGATCAGTATAAATTAACTGATCAGCAACTTTTTGGGGGCGCAGGTTTTTTTTTATATATATATATATACCTGTCAGTGCTGCTGCTGCAGTGTCATAGAGTGATAGATAGTGAGAGATAGAGAGATAGAGAGATAGAGAGAGATAGTGACAGAGAGTGATAGAGACTGCTATATTTTGTGTCTGCTGCCCCCCTTTTGTTCACCCCCAGCAACTTTTTGGGGGTGCAGGGGTTATTTTTCATATATATAACTGTCGGTGCTGCTGCTGCAGTGTCATAGAGTGATAGATAGTGAGAGATAGAGAGATAGAGAGAGATAGTGACAGAGAGTGATAGAGAGTGCTAAATTTTGTGTCTGCTGCCCCCGCCTTTTGTGCTGATCACTATATCTGAGGTGATCAGCAACTTTTTGAGGGTGCAGAGTTTTTTTTTTTTTTATATATATACCTGCCAGTTGCACTGTCAGTTGCACCAAAGGTTGTGCACCTGCTGCCCCTCACTGGTAATCAGTGTCGCATCACTGATCACCTTTTTTTTTTTTGTGGGTGCTGTGGGGTCTTTTTTTAATTTTTTTTTACACACACTGTGATTTTGTGGGTGTCCTGTGGCCACTGTGCGCTGATCAGTGACGTACATCACTGATCATCTTTTTTGGCACAGGGTTGATCTATTTTTTTTTTTTTTTTTGATCAAATTCCTGTTGCCTTTGAGCGCTGTTCAGTGACGGACGTTACTGACCAACATCTGTGCTCAATTTTTGGCGCAGGACCTTTTTTTTTATTTTTTAACCCCTTCAATTTTTTTTTTTAACCCCTTCAATTTTTTTTTTTTAACCCCTTCAATTTTTTTTTTTGTATAAAGTATTTTTTTTTTCTGCACTACATACACACTACACACTACATACCCCCCGGGTTGAAATAAAGTTTGTACCCCCCCCCCTACACTATACACGTGTTGAAACATTTCACTACCAGTAACACAAAAATAAAAATGGCATCCCAAATGTCATCCCAAATGTCATCCCAAATGTCATCCCAGTCATCCAGAAGAATGTATTCAGCGGAGGAGGCATATGCCATGCTTGCCTCTGACTCTGACACAGCCAGTGATGCAAGCGGGGAATTTGAAGGATTCGTCTTAAGCTCCTCTTCCTCCTCTGGTGATGAGGGACCCCCTCAAAGACGCCCCCGTAGAGCAGCTGAGACCCACCCCCCAATAATTGATCTCGTATGGACCCCACCACCAGACAATTTTGAGCCCCAGGTTCCTGAGTTTTTGGCCATGCCAGGAATCCAATTTGATTCCACAGGTCTCAGAGAAATTGACTTTTTCAAATTATTTTTCTCTGATGATTTTATAAATTTAATGGTGGACCAAACTAATTTATATGCCCAGCAGTTTATTGCTCAAAACCCCACGTCATCATTTGCTAGGTGGACCCCTGTAGATGCAGTAGAGATGATGACGTTTTGGGGTCTGGTGTTTCATATGGGCATAGTAAAAAAGCCAGAAATTAGGCAATATTGGAGTACAGATGTTCTGTACAGCACCCCATTTTACCGTATGGCCATGCCCCGGGCTCGATTTGAGACGATCCTTAAATTTTTGCATTACAACGATAATGCACAGTGCCCACCCAGAGATGATCCCACCTTTGACCGGCTATTCAAAGTCACGCCGGTCATTGATCATTTCAGTGCCAAATTTGAAGAGATGTACATCCCAGATAAATTCATTTGCATAGACGAGTCCCTTATACATTTTAAAGGAAGGGTTAAATTCCGCCAGTACCTTCCCAGTGAGAGGGCAAGGTATGGCATAAAAATGTATAAGCTGTGTGAAAGCACCTCAGGGTACACTCACAGGTTTAGGGTATATGAAGGGAAGGATTCAAGAATTGAACCGCCAGAATGCCCCCCCTCCCTCGTAGGTGTTAGTGGAAAAATTGTCTGGGATTTAGTGCACCCCTTCCTGGATAAAGGTTATCACCTCTATGTGGATAACTTTTACACTAGCATCCCCCTGTTTAAGGCCCTTGGTTCAAGAGGTACAGCAGCTTGCGGTACTGTGCGCAAGAACCAAAGAGGCCTCCCAAAAACGCACATTGCCCAAGTAATGAGAAGGGGTGAAAGCAGGGGAATATGCACCGAAAATATGTTGTTGGTCAAATATAAGGACAAGAGGGATGTCCTTATACTGACAACAATTCACGGAGACAGAACCACCTCCGTCCCTGTACGAGGTACCAGTACCCACACCTCCAAACCTAATTGTATCCTGGATTACAATAGGTACATGGGCGGAGTGGATCTTTCAGATCAGGTACTGAAGCCGTACAGTGCCCTGCGGAAAACAAAAATCTGGTACAAGAAGCTGGCCGTGTATATCATCCAGATGGCACTGTATAACGCTTACGTGCTATTCCGTTCTACCGGCCAGAGGGGGACATTTATGCACTTTCAAGAGGAAGTCATAAAGGGCCTAGTATTTGGGAACCAGCAGGCAGAGGGCCCCAGTACTTCTAGTACTGGCCCCCGTATTGTACCAGGGCAGAATTTTCCTGATGAAATCCCCTCCACTGGAAAAAAGGGCAGGACACTGAAAAGGTGCAAAGTTTGCTATAAAAAGGGAATAAGAAAGCAAACTATTTTCCAGTGTGACACTTGCCCCGACAAACCCGGCCTATGTATAAAGGAGTGTTTTAAAATATACCACACATCTATGGATTTTTAGGTTCATCATTTCACCGTGCTTCGGGGGTCTTGCTAATGCCACATAGCACCCACCATTCATTCCACCAGAATCTGAGCCGCAAAATCCAAAAATCACTCCTTCCCTTCTGAGTCCTGCCATGCACCCAACTGGTATTTTTTGGTCACATGTGAGGCATTGCCGTACTCGGGAGAAATTGGGGCACAGATTTTGGGGTGCTTTTTCTCCTTCATACCTTCTGAAAATGAAAAATTTTGAGCCAGAACTGCATTTTTGTGTAAAAAAATGTAATTTTTCATTTTCACTGCCCAGTTGTATCAAAATTGGTGAAACCCCTGGGGGTTTGAAATGTACACTATACCCCTAGATGAATTCCCTGAGGGGTGTAGTTTGCAAAATGGGGTCACTTGTGGGGGGGTTCCACTGTATTGGTGCTTTGGGGGTCTTGCTAATGCGACATAGCACCCACCAACATTCCACCAGAATTTGTGCTGCAAAATCCAAATATCACTCCTTCCCTTCTGAGTCCTGCCACTTTTTGGTCACACATGAGGCATTGCCGTACTCGGGAGAAATTGGGGCACAGATTTGGGGGTGCTTTTTCTCCTTCATACCTTCTGAAAATGAAAAATTTTGAGCCAGAACTGCATTTTTGTGTAAAAAAATGTAATTTTTCATTTTCACTCACCAGTTGTATCAAAATTGGTGAAACCCCTGGGGGTTTGAAATGTACACTATACCCCTAGATGAATTCCCTGAGGGGTGTAGTTTGCAAAATGGGGTGACTTGTGGGGGGGTTCCACTGTATTGGTGCTTTGGGGGTCTTGCTAATGCGACATAGCACCCACCAACATTCCACCAGAATTTGTGCTGCAAAATCCAAATATCACTCCTTCCCTTCTGAGTCCTGACACTTTTTGGTCACACATGAGGCATTGCCGTACTCGGGAGAAATTGGGGCACAGATTTTGGGGTGCTTTTTCTCCTTCATACCTTCTGAAAATGAAAAATTTTGAGCCAGAACTGCATTTTTGTGTAAAAAAATGTAATTTTTTCATTTTCACTGCCCAGTTGTATCAAAATTGGTGAAACCCCTGGGGGTTTGAAATGTACACTATACCCCTAGATGAATTCCCTGAGGGGTGTAGTTTGCAAAATGGGGTCACTTGTGGGGGGGTTCCACTGTATTGGTGCTTTGGGGGTCTTGCTAATGCGACATAGCACCCACCAACATTCCACCACCAAAAATCACTCCTTCCCTTCTGAGTCCTGCCATGCACCCAACTGGTATTTTTTGGTCACATATGAGGCATTGCCATACTCGGGAGAAATTGGGGCACAGATTTTGGGGTGCTTTTTCTCCTTCATACCTTCTGAAAATGAAAAATTTTGAGCCAGAACTGCATTTTTGTGTAAAAAAATTTAATTTTTCATTTTCACTGCCCAGTTGTATCAAAATTGGTGAAACCCCTGGGGGTTTGAAATGTACACTATACCCCTAGATGAATTCCCTGAGGGGTGTAGTTTGCAAAATGGGGTCACTTGTGGGGGGGTTCCACTGTATTGGTGCTTGGGGGGTCTTGCTAATGCAACATAGCACCCACCAACATTCCACCAGAATCTGAGCTGCAAAATCCAAAAATCACTCCTTCCTTTCTGAGTCCTGCCATGCACCCAAATGGTATTTTTTGGTCACATGTGAGGCATTTCCGTACTCGGGAGAAATTGGGGCACAGATTTTGGGGTGCTTTGTCTCCTTCATTCCTTGTGAAAATGAAAAATTTTGAGCCAGAACTGCATTTTTGTGTAAAAAAATGTAATTTTTCATTTTCACTGCCCAGTTGTATCAAAATTGGTGAAACCCCTGGGGGTTTGAAATGTACACTATACCCCTAGATGAATTCCCTGAGGGGTGTAGTTTGCAAAATGGGGTCACTTGTGGAGGGTTTCCACTGTATTGGTGCTTGGGGGGTCTTGCTAATGCAACATAGCACCCACCAACATTCCACCAGAATCTGAGCTGCAAAATCCAAAAATCACTCCTTCCTTTCTGAGTCCTGCCATGCACCCAAATGGTATTTTTTGGTCACATGTGAGGCATTGCCGTACTCGGGAGAAATTGGGGCACAGATTTTGGGGTGCTTTTTCTCCTTCATACCTTCTGAAAATGAAAAATTTTGAGCCAGAACTGCATTTTTGTGTAAAAAATTTAATTTTTCATTTTCACTGCCCAGTTGTACCACAATTGGTGAAACCCCTGGGGGTTTGAAATGTACACTATACCCCTAGATGAATTCCCTGAGGGGTGTAGTTTGCAAAATGGGGTCACTTGTGGGGGGGTTCCTAAATTTTAGCATCTTATGGTGCCTAGAAACCTACATGGTGCCTAAAAAATAATCTCATAAAAAGGAGGCTCCAAAATCAAGTAGGTGCTCCTTCTATTATGAAGCCTGTGGTTTGGTCAACGTGCACACTAGGGCCACATATAGGATATTTATGAAAACAAAAGAATTGGGGGAATCAATTTTTAGTCACATTTCTCTAGTAAAATGTACTGTGTTCCTTAGAAAAATGTATTAAAATTGCAAATCTGCAAAAAAAATGAAATTTTGAAATTTCACCTACACTTTGTTTTAATTCCTGTGAAACACCTAAAGGGTTAACAAACTTCCAAAATGCTGTTTTGAATACTGTGAGGGGTGCAGTTTTTGAAATGGTATCATTTATGGGGGTGTCTCACATACAAGTCCCTCAAAGTCACATCAGAACTGAACTGGTCCCTAAAAAAATCAGTGTTTGAAATTTTCTTGAAAATTTGAGAATTTGCTATTCATATTGTAAGCCTCCTAGTGTCCAAAAAAATTAAAAGGAAGTTGAAATAATGATGGAAACATAAAGTAGACATATGGTCTATGTTAGTTATTAACAAATTGCTAAATTTTCCATTTTTTTACGACATTTTGGTATTTTTCACAAAAAAACACAGACTGTATCGACCCAAATTTACCACTAATTTGAAGTACAATGTGTCACGAAAAAACAATCTCAAAATCACTGGGATAAGTAAAAGCAAAAAAAAGTTATCCCCACTTAAGTGATACATGTCAGATTTGAAAAGCCCACTGTCTGTCAGGAACGCAAAAACTGGCTCTGTCAGGAAGGGGTTAATTATTCTATTCAGGTTTACCTTGTACAGTCAATCCTAAGTACCTACAGCATGAGAATTCATACATACAAACAATTACATAGGCAATACTGTTTGTAATGGGAAAAAAAAATGGGCCCACACACACACAGTAGCTTACACTACTGAATATGTGAGTGATAAAATTGGCAATGTATGTATCAAAATCATAACAACACTTGAGCCTCACTCACAATTCTCCTGCCTTAACACTCACCAATCTACTAGAAAGCTACATCCAATACAACATGCCACATTTTGCCATACATATATACCTGCATGTCACTGCTTAATGGCTAAACTGAATGATAGATAGATGGATACATAGATACATAGATGGATACATAGATACATGGATGGATGAATACATAAACGGATGGATGGATGGATACCACATTTAAAGGCTAGCCTAGTCCCTCTACCCCTTACTTCCTGAATCATTGTCACATTGCCAGATAGGTGAAACTGCAGCACTAATCCGCTTCCATACACCAAACAGTTTCTAAAGTCAATCCATCCTACAAAATAGCTTTGCAAAATACATGGCAACAACACGGGCCAACTGGCTGGAGGGGGGCCCAGGGGAACTGCCCACTTGTGACTCCATTATAAATCACGCCTGACCATACTCCATTGATGTTTTATTTGTGCTTGTATAGAAAGGCCCTCCATAAATAAACACTCCTCACCTATGTGAGCCTCCAGATTCCACGTTTTCAGCTTGGGCCTATAACCCCTCAGTGTGTCTGTTGTAACCCACTTTTGTTTATTAATTAATAATAGAGTAAAACACACTAGATTCAGCAGTGGTACCTAACAAATAGTAGTACCACCAATTATTAATGATGCCTTATGTTTACCTACCAATTCTTTCTACCTCCACCACCTCACACGCCTCCTCCTCGTCCACGACCTCCGAGGCCACCTCCTCCTGGCCCATCTCCTCTGAGGCCACCTCCTCCTGGGCCACTTCCTCTGAGGCCACCTCCTCCTGGGCCACTTCCTCTGAGGCCACCTCCTCCTGGCCCTGCTCACGGGCGTGTCTTGCACGGTCACGTGCTGTAAGAAAAATCAAAATGCAGACTGTTAAATAAGGCACATGATTTGTTCATTCATCATGCAGCAAAAACAATGACATATTAGACCCACATTACAGCATGTCAAACATGAAGTAACACACATATATGTATGCCATGTTCAACTCATGATCAACCAGGTTACCTTATTGGCTTAAAAAAAGGTCATGGAAGCATTAATGTACAATTGGCCATTTAATGTGTAAACACTTACATCGTGCAATGCTGGCCCTTATTTGCTGGAGCAATTCGCGAATATGCGCCTGCGGGCAGCGGCATACGCATGGCGCTTCTGCCGGTTCGTGTTGAACGGGCCCGCACGGCCCAGCCTGGTCTCCATAACGGAGACCAGTGCCCTCAGCTCCGCGGGAGAGAAGGGTGCTGCTCTACCATAGGCCGCCATCTTAGCAATGGCACAATTCAAGCAATCATGTCCTGTAATTGGTTGTTCAGAGTGATATTTGGTATTAACTTTATTGTTCATTTTGTCATTAACAGCGTGTATGCGCCACAACAGAAGGCTAACCCATTGCATCGCCAAACCACACTTGCTGTACCTTTGCATAGTTGAGCAGACCATGCCATTACTTAGTATCTCCAAAACAGACAGGGTGAAAGAAGCTTGCAACCCATTATATATAATCTATTACATTCACCAAACATGGGTGAAAACAACAGGTGAAATAGTGTGCATCACTAGCCAGTTACACCTAACTGTACAAGGTACTAAACTAGAGAGCTTTATTATAGTGAAAGCTATACACCAGAAACATAGCAAATAGTGCAAGGCCATTTCCAAATATTAGGCCATGGTGCCATGTGAACACTTACCTTCTACCGGCCCACACTAGAGATGTGGAATGAAATGTACCTAGCATCAAGCCAGTATTTGGACACCTTTCACATGTGATTTGGATGCAAGCACTGATTACTATTGCCTGAGTGGTGGACTGGATTTACATATGGAATGGGTTAGTGTCATTTGTAGTACATACCAAACAAGTGCACAGTACAAATGTACATTCACATATACATTTCATGTCTGGCTACAGTTTGAGGTGTTTATTGGTGTTCAAATCTGCAAATAGCTACTAAATCAGACTTAGCAAGTTTGCCTGTTTTTTTTCCCGCTGGTATGGGCGTGGCCTATGCGCCGCACGGTCTACGCTGCCGTACGGAACGCTGCCGCACGGAACGCAGGGTGTCGCTGATGTACCCAATTACAGAAATAGGATATAAAGGTGTGCTAGAAAACCAAAATGTTGTTGCAAACATGGCTGGATCACAATCTGAAGGAGACCAGGAGTGCCAGGAACTTTTCCAACGCATGGACTCCAGCACCTCCTATGTGCCCCTCAGCACCGACCAGCCAGGGGCAGATGAGCAGGCTGCTGGGCCATCCACATCAGCCCAAGCAGCAGCTGGCCCATCTTCTGCCTCAGCAGAATCATTGGGAACACAACAGGTGGCTTCCCAACAGAGTAGCCTGGCCAGCACTTCAAGTACAGCGACAGGTGGCCGTGGGCATGGCTGAAATAGGCCAACGGAGGAACCAAGCAGCAGAAACATGGCATACGAACCGCAGGGGCTTGCCATCCTGGTACCCCGCGCACGGGATTGGATCGAGTGTCCACAGGACAGGTTGACACACACAAGGAGATGGAAGATTTGGGAGGACATACAGATAGCGCAGGCCTTATGCTTGCTGGCGAATCGCCAGCAGCATGCTGCTGGCGATCCGCCAGCAACACGGTGCGCCATCTGACTGAGACGCGCGTGCGTCCCCCACGCACGCGCGTCTCAGCATCCGGGCGGCCGGCCGGCGAGGCGGACGCAACACTGTCCGCCTCCCGCTCGAGGGGGGCTGGGGGGACCCGAGGAGGCTGTGGGGGGGGTGCGGGCGCCCGGTGTGGGCACCGGGCGACCGAGGGCAGCACCGTCGGAAGGGGACGCGCGCGCACCTCGTGCGCGCGCGTCCCCTTCCGACACACAGATGGCGCGGGAGCAGGGAATGGCGATGGCGACGCCATCGCCATCCCCTGCAAAGATGAGCCCGGCCCCATCTGTAACTGCGGAGATTAATGCGGTAGCTCCACAAGTTCGTGAGGCGGAGCACGTTAAGAAGAGGCAAGTTCATGTGTGTTACATTTGACCAGTACAAGACCAGTAATGTTTAAAATAGATGTTAGATGGAGTTGGGAAATGGCCAGTCACGTTGCTTGGAGCCACAGACATGTTTGCCATGTCATTTAATCGATAGTTATTGTAGGGTGAGTGTGAATGTATCTTCTAAGGGTTGTTTGTATATTTTAATAGAATGTAAGTTGTGTGTAATGAAGCACATGTTGTAATCTGTTGCAGATTGCAATGGTTGCTACAGCAAACATCAGGAGTGACATGTAGTAATATGTAAACTTTGATTGCAGGTGGCACGACTTCAAAACCAACCACAAGAAGAAATTGACCAAGCGGTGGGAACACAGCCACACCTCTGGGGCTGGCCCCATGCCAGGCCGGTTGAAGCTCACCCCCCTGGAGGAGATGGCAGAGTGCTGCATTGCAGTAGAGGAGGTCCGGGGGGTGAGCAACATGGATAGCGAGGCCCCAGTGGAAGTCTTTGCTGCTTTTGTTGAAGGTAATTATTTGCCATGGCATAAGTAGTTGGGACTAATTTGCTTGGAATGTGTTGTAATTGTAATTTTCTCTTTCACCAGCATCCCCACCGCTTGGTCACGAATCTCTTGAGGAGGTGGCGGAGTCTGTGCCACCTGCCACCAGTGCCAGGCATGTGCAGCACCAGCAGCCAACGGCCGACCCCGAATACGACAGGTGGGTGCAGGTGCTTGGGCAGATTCACCAGCAGGGAGACTTAGCATCAGAGCGGATGCGTAGGACCGAGGAGGTCATGCAGGGTTTGGTCAGCACCCAGCAGACTATAGCTGGGAGCCTGCAGGCTATGGCTGAGGCCCAGCAGGCTATGTCTTCCACCCAGCACTCAATTGCTGCAAGCCTGCAGGTGCTGGCAGATCAAGCCCTGCGCCAAAATGACCTCCTCCTCCACCATAATAAGCTTATGGTGGAGCTATTTTCCAGCAATAGGGTCCTATTGTCATCCGTTTCTGGTGCATTTCCACCAGCAGCCCTCCCTGCTGGCAGAGGGGGAACACCATCCCCCCCTCACCAGCATCTGCTCCACCTGGGCCACTATCAGAACGTGGCCGTGGCCGTGGGCGAAGAGCTGCTGCACGTGGCAAGGAGCCTACCAGGGCCAAACGTGCCCGCAAATGAACTTGTGTCCGCATTAATCTCCACCCTTATGTCTTATCAAATCTTTCATTGAGCTGTGTGTGTCATCTTCCTGTGTCAAATCCCGTGCAGAGGGTACCCACATTTGCCCTCGGTTCGAATGTCTTGTTTGGTTCCCCTGTTGCCCTCTTTCGGCTACCATTACTGTCTGCTGTACTTCAAGTGTTGGTGCTATACTTTTGTTGTGAAGCCACCTGATGTGTTCCTAATGATTCTGCTGTGGCTATGTATGTCATAAATATTTTATTTTAACATTTAATTTTTTTTCATTCCTGCCATGGTACCTTTTAATTTGTTGCATGTGAGAAATAACATGGTTTCCATTTTATTTTTGAATTTATTGTAATAAATGTATATTTTTATCCCCAAATGTGTGGTTGAATTGTTACATGTAGAAGTGACATGTCTATTTTTATTAGTGATAGTAAGTTCTGTCCATTGGTTGCAGTGTAAATGTGTGTGAAAACTGCAGCATATATGTGTGTGTTTAGTAATGGTCCATTTAAGCTGCAATGGTTCCAATTGAAGCACTGACAAGCGTGTAATTAATGAGTAAAGAGTAAAGGAGTGGATTGCATTGTGTTCAGCTGACATTGGTTGAGGTGCGCCCGTCCTGATTAGGCGTTCTGATTGCCTAGCGCATGAACGAGTGGTGTCAGCAAAGCAATACTTGCTTATGAACACCGCATATTTCTTGCCTTTTTGTTTGCGTGCATTCGGTGTGCTGTCCGAATGCACGCCTACCAGAATGAGTGCACTCCCTCGTGTACGCCCATGTTTACGCCCAGTTTAGCCCACTTTGAAACTACGCCCCTGTGTATTTCCGAATGACGCCCATAATACGCCCATATTTCCCGAGTGATTGCGGTGCACATTTCTGTACGGTATTAGTGAGAACAAGTACGTAGACCATGCGTGACAACGCCACCCGAAAGAGTGCGCAAAAGTATGCACAGACCAGAATAAGGCCCATTGTCTGTGGGGGGTTCTGGGGTTGGGATTACTATTTTTACTTTCCTGATGGTCTTCTCCCGGTTCTGGATTTGGACTTCCTTCAATTTTACAACTTTTATTAGTTCACTAAGGGTGGGGGGTGGAGTCTTGGTGAGGCTGCATCTAAGACGTTGAGCCACTGGATTATTTGTGAGGGCCCCTCTTATAACATGCTTCATTCGCCGAGTATCAATTTCAGTATCTGAAATTCCCCCCTTATCAGCCAATTGATACAGGATTTTGTCTAATCGGTAAATATAATTGGTGAGGGTTTAATTTGGCTCTTGGTAGGTTTGATTCAACTTAGACAAAATGTCATCCACATCCTCTAAAGTCCCATATGAATAGTCTAGAGCAGTGAAATAATCTTTTAAAGTGGCCTGGGGATTACTCCTCCTAGTGGCATGGATAATCCCCATAGCTGGACCCCTCAAACATTCAACAATTCTCTGCTGTTTAATATGCTCTGGACATCTCCACTCTTCAGAGTGCTGTACAGCAGCCTCCCTCCACATGTCATACCCCTCCTCCCCTGTCGGTACCGGCATTGTCCCAGAAAGCACACGTAGTCTTCGGTACCCTCCCTCATAATGCCACCGTTCAAAGTGGCTAACCATTTTATCCATCACGGTCTCTACCTGTGGCTCTAATGGGTCCCTACCTAGGTTGTTGGTTATTTACAGGGGCTTGGTCTTGTTCTGAAAGAGAACCCTCTGCCTCATCCCCCTCAGTTGATCTATCAAAGCCTATGACATTGTCATTGCCATGGTCAGCAGGTGTTATCGGCCATATAAGTTTCCATCTCCTACCAGGGATATTTTCCACTAACAAGTTTGCAGGGATTAATGAGGCATCTAGGCAATTGTAATTGCTAATCAACACAGCCTGCGTATCTCCTGAGGCCCCCCTTCCATCTATCTACTATATGGGGTTCCCTAACACCATATAATTTTTTAGCTTCCCTAATGATGTCATCATCAGATACTCCTGAGAAATTTCCTCCAAATCCCACACTGTATTTTATATCTAGCCCGTGCTTCTCAATCCACTTATACACGTCACCCCCACTTATTAGTTCCATCTCAGCAGTGCCTCCAGATGTAACCCCTTTTTACTCCTTAGTGTCACCCCTTTGGGGTAATATGTCTGTTATACACAGTGCCTCCACCCGAACTGTTGGAACCACCCTAATGAGTGATACAGGGTAGGCTCGGGAATACCCTCTGCTTTTCAGTTAATATATACTATCAGAGAATGTAGTGCTTCTCCCAATGATTGTTTTCTTCTTATATCAACAGGTGTTACTTTCCAGATGTGCTAGTTTATCCCTGGGATGTGATCTGGATGCTCTCCATCAGGCAATCAAGGTAAGTACACTTAACACACTCATGAAGTTTGATTTTGTTTACTTATAGCCCATATAGGCCGCTTACTTTACAGATAAACAAACGGCAATAATAGTTTACATATTCCTAACATTAAGTTTCACTATAATAACTTAGCCCCCTATATGGGTAATCAGGCTGGGTGGTATTAACAACTGTCACTTTGACAGGGTGTTATCAATACACCGCCCAGTTCAGCATACCTTAGACATGCAGTATACCATATACCCTTAGCAATACATCTATGCCTTATTATGCAATAAAGTTGCTTACATTTAAATACACTTATTGACACAGCTTTTCGGTACAATAACGTAAACAGTAGAGAACTGGGGGTCATATTCAGTTTTGTCCTAATATTGTCTCTTTAGCTCACTGGACTCCCCAGTAGTTAGAAGCAATTGTTGGCAGTATATGGTTAAATGCATTTAACATAGATGAAAGCGTATAGAAGCTTCTGGCTAGGGATAGCGCTAGCAGATTTAACTGTTCCTTTAAGCTGCATAGGACAGGCCAATAAGTAGGCCAAGGGTTGTATTCTGTTGTATTCCTACGATGAAGTCCACTCCAGACTTATGAATAAATTGAATGTCAAGTACACAGTATGGCCATACATGAAGCTATCTCCCTTTAACCCCTTCACGACATTTGACGTATATATACGTCATGGCCGGGAAGTACTTCCCGACACATGACGTATATATACGTCATGACTTTAAACTGTCACTGCGTCTAGAGACGCAGTGACAGAGGGACGATGTCTGCTGTCCCTGACAGCAGACATGTCCCTGCATGCCCAGGGGGGGCTGCGATGCCGCCCCCCCCGTCGGCGATCGCTGTGATTGGCTGTTCAGTGTAAACAGCCATTCACAGCGGTTTCCTGTGTTACCAGCGAATCAGACGCTCGGTAACACAGGTGTCAATCACCGCCGGGCGTCAGGGGGCATGAGGGGGTCATCGGTGACGATGACACCTCACCCCACCCTCACCCCACCTGCCCCCAAGGCTGTGATTGGTCCGTGGGACCCACGGACCAATCACAGCCAAGGCGCGACATTTAAACTAACGGTGACTGCGCTGCAGACGCCATTCCGGTCTGGAATTGCGTGCAGAGCGGTCACCGTGCCTATCTGCCGTGATACTGACCTGATCCTTGCTAATACTTACCTGATCCTTGCAAATACCTTACCTGATCACTTGATCACTGCTTGTAGCGTGCTGGACGCTTCCTGGATCTGACTTCCTGAGACTTCCTGCTGCTGCTGCAGTGTGATAGAGAGATAGAGAGATAGAGAGAGAGATAGAGAGAGATAGAGAGATAGTGACAGAGAGAGCTATATTTTGTGTCTGCTACCCCCCCTTTTTGGGGGTGCAGGGGTTTTTTATATATAAATAACTGTCAGTGCTGCTGCTGCAGTGTCATAGAGTGATAGATAGTGATAGATAGTGATAGATAGTGATAGATAGTGAGAGATAGAGAGATTTGTGTCTGCTACCCCCCCTTTTTGGGGGTGCAGGTTTTTTTTTAATATATATAACTGTCAGTGCTGCTGCTGCAATGTCATAGAGTGATAGATAGTGATAGATAGTGAGAGATAGAGAGATAGAGAGAGATAGTGACAGAGAGTGATAGAGAGTGTATATTTTGTGTCTGCTACCCCCCCTTTTTGGGGGTGCAGGTTTTTTTTTATACATATAACTGTCAGTGCTGCTGCTGCAGTGTCCTAGAGTGATAGATAGTGATAGATAGTGATAGATAGTGATAGATAGTGAGAGATAGAGAGAGATAGTGACAGAGAGTGATAGAGAGTGTATATTTTGTGTCTGCTACCCCCGCCTTTTGTGCTGATCACTATATCTGAGGTGATCATCAACTTTTTGGGGGCGCAGAGGTTTTTTTTTTTTATATATACCTGTCAGTTGCTGCCAGTTGCACTGTCAGTTGCACCAAAGGTTGTGCACCTGCTGCCCCTCACTGGTAATCAGTGTCGCATCACTGATCACCTTTTTTTTTTTTTGTGGGTGCTGTGGGGTCTTTTTTTAATTTTTTTTTACACACACTGTGATTTTGTGGGTGTCCTGTGGCCACTGTGCGCTGATCAGTGACGTACATCACTGATCATCTTTTTTGGCACAGGGTTGATCTATTTTTTTTTTTTTTTTTGATCAAATTCCTGTTGCCTTTGAGCGCTGTTCAGTGACGGACGTTACTGACCAACATCTGTGCTCAATTTTTGGCGCAGGACCTTTTTTTTGTTTTTTTAACCCCTTCAATTTTTGTTTTTTTAACCCCTTCAATTATTTTTTTTTTTTTAACCCCTTCAATTTTTTTTTTTTGTATAAAGTATTTTTTTTTTTTCTGCACTACATACACACTACACACTACATACCCCCCGGGTTGAAATAAAGTTTGTACCCCCCCCTACACTATACACGTGTTGAAACATTTCACTACCAGTAACACAAAAATAAAAATGGCATCCCAAATGTCATCCCAAATGTCATCCCAAATGTCATCCCAGTCATCCAGAAGAATGTATTCAGTGGAGGAGGCATATGCCATGCTTGCCTCTGATTCTGACACAGCCAGTGAGGCAAGCGGGGAATTTGAAGGATTCGTCTTAAGCTCCTCTTCCTCCTCTGGTGATGAGGGACCCCCTCAAAGACGCCCCCGTAGAGCAGCTGAGACCCCCCCCCCCAATAATTGATCTCGTATGGACCCCACCACCAGACAATTTTGAGCCCCAGGTTCCTGAGTTTTTGGCCATGCCAGGAATCCAATTTGATTCCACAGGTCTCAGAGAAATTGACTTTTTCAAATTATTTTTCTCTGATGATTTTATAAATTTAATGGTGGACCAAACTAATTTATATGCCCAGCAGTTTATTGCTCAAAACCCCACGTCATCATTTGCTAGGTGGACCCCTGTAGATGCAGTAGAGATGATGACGTTTTGGGGTCTGGTGTTTCATATGGGCATAGTAAAAAAGCCACAAACTAGGCAATATTGGAGTACAGATGTTCTGTACAGCACCCCATTTTACCGTATGGCCATGACTCGGACTCGTTTTGAGACAATCCATAAATTTATACATTACACCGATAATGCACAGTGCCCACCCAGAGATGATCCCACCTTTGACAGGCTATTCAAAGTCAGGCCGGTCATTGATCATTTCAGTGCCAAATTTGCAGAGCTATACATCCCTGATAAATGTATTAGTATCGACGAGTCCCTTATACATTTTAAAGGAAGGGTTAAATTCCGCCAGTACCTTCCCAGGAAGAGGGCAAGGTATGGCATAAAAATGTATAAGCTGTGTGAAAGCACCACAGGGTACACCCACAAGTTTAGGGTATATGAAGGGAAGGATTCAAGAATTGAACCGCCAGAATGCCCCCCCTCCCTCGTAGGTGTTAGTGGAAAAATTGTCTGGGATTTAATGCACCCCTTCCTGGATAAGGGTTATCACCTCTATGTGGATAACTTTTACACTAGCATCCCCCTGTTTAAGGCCCTTGGTTCAAGAGGTACAGCAGCTTGCGGTACTGTGCGCAAGAACCAAAGAGGCCTCCCCAAAACGCACATTGCCCAAGTACTAAGAAGGGGTGAAAGCAGGGGAATATGCACCGAAAATATGTTGTTGGTCAAATATAAGGACAAGAGGGATGTCCTTATACTGACAACAATTCATGGAGACAGTACCACCTCCATCCCTGTACGAGGTACCAGTACCCACACCTCAAAACCAAATTGTATCCTAGATTACAATAAGTACATGGGCGGAGTGGATCTTTCAGATCAGGTACTGAAGCCGTACAGTGCCCTGCGGAAAACAAATATCTGGTACAAGAAGCTGGCCGTGTATATCATCCAGATGGCACTGTATAACGCTTACGTGCTATTCCGTTCTACCGGCCAGAGGGGGACATTTATGCACTTTCAAGAGGAAGTCATAAAGGGCCTAATATTTGGGAACCAGCAGGCAGAGGGCCCCAGTACTTCTAGTACTGGCCCCCGTATTGTACCAGGGCAGCATTTTCCCAACGAAATCCCCTCCACTGCAAGAAAGGGCAGGACACAAAAAAGGTGCATAGTTTGCTATAAAAAGGGAATAAGAAAGGAAACTATTTTCCACTGTGAAACTTGCCCCGACAAACCCGGCCTATGTATAAAGGAGTGTTTCAAAATATACCACACATCTATGGATTATTAGGTTCATCATTTCACCGTGCTTCGGGGGTCTTGCTAATGCCACATAGCACCCACCATTCATTCCACCAGAATCTGAGCTGCAAAATCCAAAAATCACTCCTTCCCTTCTGAGTCCTGCCATGCACCCAACTGGTATTTTTTGGTCACATGTGAGGCATTGCCATACTCTGGAGAAATGGGGGCACAGATTTTGTGGTGCTTTGTCTCCTTCATTCCTTGTGAAAATGAAAAATTTTGAGCCAGAACTGCATTTTTGTGTAAAAAAATGTAATTTTTCATTTTCACTGCCCAGTTGTATCAAAATTGGTGAAACCCTTGGGGGTTTGAAATGTACACTATACCCCTAGATGAATTCCCTGAGGGGTGTAGTTTGCAAAATGGGGTCACTTGTGGGGGGGTTCCACTGTATTGGTAATGCAACATAGCACCCACCATTCATTCCACCAAAATCTGTGCTCCAAAATCCAAAAATCACTCCTTCCCTTCTGAGTCCTGCCATGCACCCAACTGGTATTTTTTGGTCACATGTGAGGCATTGCCGTACTCTGGAGAAATGGAGGCACAGATTTTGGGGTGCTTTGTCTCCTTCATTCCTTGTGAAAATGAAAAATTTTGAGCCAGAACTGCATTTTTGTGTAAAAAAATGTAATTTTTCATTTTCACTGCCCAGTTGTATCAAAATTGGTGAAACCCCTGGGGGTTTGAAATGTACACTATACCCCTAGATGAATTCCCTGAGGGGTGTAGTTTGCAAAATGGGGTCACTTGTGGGGGGGTTCCACTGTATTGGTAATGCAACATAGCACCCACCATTCATTCCACCAAAATCTGTGCTCCAAAATCCAAAAATCACTCCTTCCCTTCTGAGTCCTGCCATGCACCCAACTGGTATTTTTTGGTCACATGTGAGGCATTGCCGTACTCTGGAGAAATGGGGGCACAGATTTTGGGGTGCTTTGTCTCCTTCATTCCTTGTGAAAATGAAAAATTTTGAGCCAGAACTGCATTTTTGTGTTAAAAAATGTAATTTTTCATTTTCACAGCCCAGTTGTACCAAAATTGGTGAAACCCCTGGGGGTTTGAAATGTACACTATACCCCTAGATGAATTCCCTGAGGGGTGTAGTTTGCAAAATGGGGTGATTTGTGGGGAGGTTCCACTGTATTGGTGCTTTGGGAGTCTTGCTAATGCAACATAGCACCCACCATTCATTCCACCAAAATCTGTGCTGCAAAATCCAAAAATCACTCCTTCCCTTCTGAGTCCTGCCATGCGCCCAACTGGTATTTTTTGGTCACATGTGAGGCATTGCCGTACTCGGGAGAAATTGGGGCACAGACTTTGGGGTGCTTTGTCTCCTTCATTCCTTGTGAAAATGAAAAATTTTGAGCCAGAACTGCATTTTTGTGTTAAAAAATGTAATTTTTCATTTTCACAAACCAGTTGTACCAAAATTGGTGAAACCCCTGGGGGTTTGAAATGTACACTATACCCCTAGATGAATTCCCTGAGGGGTGTAGTTTGCAAAATGGGGTGACTTGTGGGGGGGTTCCACTGTATTGGTGCTTTGGGAGTCTTGCTAATGCAACATAGCACCCACCATTCATTCCACCAAAATCTGTGCTGCAAAATCCAAAAATCACTCCTTCACTTCTGAGTCCTGCCATGCGCCCAACTGGTATTTTTTGGTCACATGTGAGGCATTGCCGTACTCGGGAGAAATTGGGGCACAGACTTTGGGGTGCTTTGTCTCCTTCATTTCTTGTGAAAATGAAAAATTTTGAGCCAGAAGTGCATGTTTGTGTAAAAAAATGTTATTTTTCATTTTCACAGCCCAGTTGTACCACAATTGGTGAAACCCCTGGGGGTTTGAAATGTACACTATACCCCTAGATGAATTCCCTGAGGGGTGTAGTTTGCAAAATGGGGTGACTTGTGGGGGGTTCCACTGTATTGGTGCTTTGGGAGTCTTGCTAATGCAACATAGCACCCACCATTCATTCCACCAAAATCTGTGCTGCAAAATCCAAAAATCACTCCTTCCCTTCTGAGTCCTGCCATGCGCCCAACTGGTATTTTTTGGTCACATGTGAGGCATTGCCGTACTCGGGAGAAATTGGGGCACAGACTTTGGGGTGCTTTGTCTCCTTCATTCCTTATTAAAATGAAAAATTTTGAGCCAGAATGCATGTTTGTGTAAAAAAATTTAATTTTTCATTTTCACAGCCCAGTTGTACCACAATTGGTGAAACCCCTGGGGGTTTGAAATGTACACTATACCCCTAGATGAATTCCATGAGGGGTGTACTTTGCAAAATGGGGTGACTTGTGGGGGGATTCCACTGTATTGGTGCTTTGGGAGTCTTGCTAATGCAACATAGCACCCACCATTCATTCCACCAAAATCTGTGCTGCAAAATCCAAAAATCACTCCTTCCCTTCTGAGTCCTGCCATGCGCCCAACTGGTATTTTTTGGTCACATGTGAGGCATTGCCGTACTCGGGAGAAATTGGGGCACAGACTTTGGGGTGCTTTGTCTCCTTCATTCCTTGTGAAAATGAAAAATTTTGAGCCAGAAGTGCATGTTTGTGTAAAAAAATGTAATTTTTCATTTTCACAGCCCAGTTGTACCACAATTGGTGAAACCCCTGGGGGTTTGAAATGTACACTATACCCCTAGATGAATTCCCTGAGGGGTGTACTTTGCAAAATGGGGTGACTTGTGGGGGGGTTCCACTGTATTGGTGCTTTGGGAGTCTTGCTAATGCAACATAGCACCCACCATTCATTCCACCAAAATCTGTGCTGCAAAATCCAAAAATCACTCCTTCCCTTCTGAGTCCTGCCATGCGCCCAACTGGTATTTTTTGGTCACATGTGAGGCATTGCCGTACTCGGGAGAAATTGGGGCACAGACTTTGGGGTGCTTTGTCTCCTTCATTCCTTGTGAAAATGAAAAATTTTGAGCCAGAAGTGCATGTTTGTGTAAAAAAATGTAATTTTTCATTTTCACAGCCCAGTTGTACCACAATTGGTGAAACCCCTGGGGGTTTGAAATGTACACTATACCCCTAGATGAATTCCCTGAGGGGTGTACTTTGCAAAATGGGGTGACTTGTGGGGGGGTTCCACTGTATTGGTGCTTTGGGAGTCTTGCTAATGCAACATAGCACCCACCATTCATTCCACCAAAATCTGTGCTGCAAAATCCAAAAATCACTCCTTCCCTTCTGAGTCCTGCCATGCGCCCAACTGGTATTTTTTGGTCACATGTGAGGCATTGCCGTACTCGGGAGAAATTGGGGCACAGACTTTGGGGTGCTTTGTCTCCTTCATTCCTTGTGAAAATGAAAAATTTTGAGCCAGAAGTGCATGTTTGTGTAAAAAAATGTAATTTTTCATTTTCACAGCCCAGTTGTACCACAATTGGTGAAACCCCTGGGGGTTTGAAATGTACACTATACCCCTAGATGAATTCCCTGAGGGGTGTACTTTGCAAAATGGGGTGACTTGTGGGGGGGTTCCACTGTATTGGTGCTTTGGGAGTCTTGCTAATGCAACATAGCACCCACCATTCATTCCACCAAAATCTGTGCTGCAAAATCCCAAAATCACTCCTTCCCTTCTGAGTCCTGCCATGCGCCCAACTGGTATTTTTTGGTCACATGTGAGGCATTGCCGTACTCGGGAGAAATTGGGGCACAGACTTTGGGGTGCTTTGTCTCCTTCATTCCTTGTGAAAATGAAAAATTTTGAGCCAGAAGTGCATGTTTGTGTAAAAAAATTTAATTTTTCATTTTCACAGCCCAGTTGTACCACAATTGGTGAAACCCCTGGGGGTTTGAAATGTACACTATACCCCTAGATGAATTCCCTGAGGGGTGTACTTTGCAAAATGGGGTGACTTGTGGGGGGGTTCCACTGTATTGGTGCTTTGGGAGTCTTGCTAATGCAACATAGCACCCACCATTCATTCCACCAAAATCTGTGCTGCAAAATCCAAAAATCACTCCTTCCCTTCTGAGTCCTGCCATGCGCCCAACTGGTATTTTTTGGTCACATGTGAGGCATTGCCGTACTCGGGAGAAATTGGGGCACAGACTTTGGGGTGCTTTGTCTCCTTCATTCCTTGTGAAAATGAAAAATTTTGAGCCAGAAGTGCATGTTTGTGTAAAAAAATGTAATTTTTCATTTTCACAGCCCAGTTGTACCACAATTGGTGAAACCCCTGGGGGTTTGAAATGTACACTATAACCCTTGATGAATTCCCTGAGGGGTGTACTTTGCAAAATTGGGTGACTTGTGGGGGGGTTCCACTTTATTGGTGCTTTGGGAGTCTTGCTAATGCAACATAGCACCCACCATTCATTCCACCAAAATCTGTGCTGCAAAATCCAAAAATCACTCCTTCCCTTCTGAGTCCTGCCATGCACCCAACTGGTATTTTTTGGTCACATGTGAGGCATTGCTGTACTCGGGAGAAATTGGGGCACAGACTTTGGGGTGCTTTGTCTCCTTCATTCCTTGTGAAATGAAAAATCTTGAGCCAGAAGTGCATGTTTGTGTAAAAAAATGTAATTTTTCATTTTCACAGCCCAAATTTGGTGAAACCCCTGGGGGTTTGAAATGTACACTATACCCCTAGATGAATTCCCTGAGGGGTGTAGATTGCAAAATGGGGTGACTTGTGGGGGAGGTTCCTAACTTTTAGCACTTATGGTGCCTAGAAACCTACATGGTGCCTAAAAAAAATCTCATAAAAAGGAGGCTCCAAAATCAAGTAGGTGCTCCTTCTATTATGAAGCCTGTGGTTTGGTCAACGTGCACAATAGGTCCACATATAGGATATTTTTGAAAACAAAAGAATTGGGGGAATCAATTTTTAGTCACAATTCTCTAGTAAAATCTACTGTATTCGTTAGAAAAATGTATTAAAATTGAAACTCTGCAAAAAAAAAGAAATTTTGAAATTTCACCTACACTTTGTTTTAATTCATGTGAAACACCTAAAGGGTTAACAAACTTCCAAAATGCTGTTTTGAATACTGTGAGGGGTTCAGTTTTTGAAATGGCATCATTTATGGGGGTGTCTCACATACAAGTCCCTCAAAGTCACATCAGAACTGAACTGGTCCCTAAAAAAATCAGTGTTTGAAATTTTCTTGAAAATTTGAGAATTTGCTATTCATATTGTAAGCCTCCTAGTGTCCAAAAAAATTAAAAGGAAGTTGAAATAATGATGGAAACATAAAGTAGACATATGGTCTATGTTAGTTATTAACTATTTTGAGTGGTATGATTATTTGTCTCACAAGCAGAAAATTTAACATTTTGCAAATTGCTAAATTTTCCATTTTTTCACGATATTTTGGTATTTTTCACAAAAAAACACAGACTGTATCGACCCAAATTTACCACTAACTTGAAGTACAATATGTCACGAGAAAACAATCTCAAAATCACTGGGATAAGTAAAAGCAAAAAAAGTTATCACCACTTAAGTGAGACATGTCAGATTTGAAAAAAAGGGCTCTGTCATGAAGGCACAAACTGGCTCTGTCATGAAGGGGTTAAAGATAGTGTGGTTGGTGCTGCGTTTGGTGTAGGCTCAATATATCTACCACTCTGGATGTTTTCAGTGATTGATTCTGGCAAATCGCCGCCGGCTGCTGCTCCTCCACCACAGGGCTGATGCGCACAAACCTGCAGCTTTACGGGGCACTGATGTGGACCCCTGTCACGGGCCTTTTGCAGCTCCCCCAGCTCTGTCATTTGCTGCGATCAGCTACATCCCAATCTGTAAAGCCAGCACCTCTTAGTGCGTTCCTGCAGGTGTCTTGCTGGCAATATTTACTGAACAGCTCCCTATTTTTCTGGGCAGTTCAATAGAGGAAATGTGTCCATAGAAAGTATCCAGCTCATCACTCCTCCAGCCGTTGAAGTGTCAGTTTCTCTGTCAGTGGCAGTTACTCTGTATCTCATGCTACACCCCTGGTCATGTGATCAGCATATTAGCATATTAACCTTAACACAAATATAGTTATTTCAATACAATTATAGAGCTACACTTAATACACATTGTAATACCACTTTACACTGTCTAGCTCTATGATCAATATATTATGTTCTCCTTTCTTCATTACTACTGTTTCTTAACTTAGCCTTATTAAACCTCTTAATTTATTATTATGGTTCATACTGCAATTTTAGTTTAAAAGCCACAGATTTCTGCACCCAGAATATAAAGCCTCTGGGATGATTTATAATTTGTTATTTGTTGGGTATGGACATCCAGAAATTATGATTTCTAAATTAAATTGGTTTCTTACCACTATTTTACCAAAAGATATTACATTTCTATTAATGTCTCCCCTTTTGGAAATAAATAAATATTTTTGCTTTATTTGTCGTATTTTTCCTTGTTTTGTCTTGTTCACCTACTTTCCTCATGTGTTTTCCCCTCCCCATCCGGGTCTACTTGTTTTAAGCAGCAATTTTGGTAAAATAAAATGCTTTTTATTTTATTTATATCTGTCTCCTGACACAGCGGGGGACATTTACCAAAATGGATTCGTAGAAAAAAGGTGTATTCGTAGGGAGAAATACACCTTTTTTTTACGAATTTGTATTTTCGGGATTTACAATCCCAAAAATACAACAATTTGTAGTCCTAAAGATGGAACATTCATATTTGTATTTACAAATACGAATGTCTACACCATCGATAGGATACGACAGAAATCACCATTCAAAAGAATGGTGGTTCCTGATGTACTAAGCAGCCGTACTGATAATACGGCTGCTAAGTGGTGTAAAACACCCACGCAAATACGACAGAAAAATAGAACACCATTTTCCTGTCGTATTTGCTTTAAGCCTGCACGGATCAGTCAGATCCGTGCAGGCTGTGGTGTAAAAATAAATAAAAATAAAAAAATAAATAAAAAAACGGCGTGGGGTCCCCCCCACAGCCGAAACCAGCACCAGGCTGACGGAGCCTGGAGCCGGTAATTAAAAATCAGGGAACCCGACAAATAGGGGTTCCCCGATTTTTAACAACCAGCCCCAGGCTCCTGCTCTGGGGCTGGTTCCCAAAATACGGGGGACAAAATGACTAGGGGTCCCCCGTATTTTAAGAACCAGCCCCAGGCAAAACCAGCCAGCAGGGTAATGCCACAGCCGGGGGGAGACTTTTTATACAAGTCCCCCCGGCCAAAGCATTCATCCCTACCGACCAGTCAGCCTGGCCAGGGGCCCTGGGGGAGTGGGGACCCCCCCCAATGAAGGGGTCCCCCCCCTCCAGGACTTACCTGACCAGGCTGAAGCCTGGTACTATCCCCGATGCCCCTGGGCAGTGGGCATCGGGCTGATTATGGTGTAAAAAAAAAGGATAAAACTAATGTTTTTTACTGTGGCACTACAAGTGCCAGCAAGCCTCCCCAGCAAGCTGGGACTTGGAGAACCACAAGTCCCAGCCTGCTGGGCATTAAAGGGCCCGCTGGCACTTGTAGTTCCACAGTTAAAAAAATAGTACACAAAACACACTGACACACATTTTAAATAAAAGTTTAATACACACATCACAAACACACTGATACTTACCTATCTTGATCCCGTCGGTAGGTCGCTGGCTCCGGTGTCGGTGGCTCCGGTGTCGGCGGCTCCAGTGTCGGCGGCTCCGGGTCGGCGGCTCCGGCGTCCTGTCTGAAGAAAATCCATGTTGGACCTGTGGAAGTAAATCCTACTCACCAGGTCCTCCATGGATGGTCTTCTGTCTTCTCTCTTCTTTTCCAGGACTTATTTCTTTTATCTTCTGTCTTCTTTCTTTACGCTGCCGGCAGCTCACGGGACTTTCAGAGCTGGAGAGATGTTGCCTCCTCGACGTCTGGACTAAGAATGAATTCTAGCCAATCAGGAGCCGCCTAGTGGCCAATCAGTGAGCTGCCGGCAGCGTAAAGAAAGAAGACAGAAGACAGAAGATAAAAGAAATAAGTCCTGGAAAAGAAGAGAGAAGACAGAAGACCATCCATGGAGGAGCTGGTGAGTAGGATTTACTTCCACAGGTCCAACATGGATTTTCTTCAGACAGGACGCCGGAGCCGCCGACACCGGAGCCAGCGACATACCGACGGGATCAAGATAGGTAAGTATCAGTGTGTTTGTGATGTGTGTATTAAACTTTTATTTAAAATGTATGTCAGTGTGTTTTGTGTACTATTTTTTTAACTGTAAAACTACAAGTGCCAGCGGGCCCTTTAATGCCCAGCATGCTGGGACTTGTGGTTCTCCAAGTCCCAGCTTGCTGGGGAGGCTTGCTGGCACTTGTAGTGCCACAGTAAAAAACAATAGTTTTATCCTTTTTTTTTACACCATAATCAGCCCGATGCCCACCGCCCAGGGGCATCGGGGACAGTACCAGGCTTCAGCCTGGTCAGGTAAGTCCTGGAGGGGGGGGACCCCTTCATTGGGGGGGTCCCCACTCCCCCAGGGCCCCTGGCCAGGCTGACTGGTCGGTAGGGATGAATGCTTTGGCCGGGGGGACTTGTATAAAAAGTCTCCCCCCGGCTGTGGCATTACCCTGCTGGCTGGTTTTGCCTGGGGCTGGTTCTTAAAATACGGGGGACCCCCAGTCATTTTGTCCCCCGTATTTTGGGAACCAGCCCCAGAGCAGGAGCCTGGGGCTGGTTGTTAAAAATCAGGGAACCCCTATTTGTCGGGTTCCCTGATTTTTAATTACCGGCCCCGGCTCCTTCAGCCTGGTGCTGGTTTCGGCTGTGGGGGGGGACCCCACGCCGTTTTTTTTTTTCCATTTATTTATTTTTCTATTTTTTTTTTGCACTCTGCAGCCTGCACGGATCTGACTGATCCGTGCAGACTGCTACAAATAATTCGTATTAGCAGCCGTATATACGGCCGCTAATTCGAATTGTTACACCATCGGAGGGTTACAAAGCAGTCGTATATGACTGCTTTGTAATTTCCCCTCCGGAACACGACTTTGCATACGACTGAAACAGTCGTATGCAGCCGTAGGGGAAATACCAATACGAAAAACTAGGTTTTTCATATTGGTAAATTTCCCCCAGCGGGTGAGATTTAATAGGATGAGATATTCAGAAAGTGAGAGATTTTGGAAGAAATCTCCAGTTTTTTAAAAGCGGCAATCATTTACACTGCAAAACCAGTTTGATTTTGAAGTGTAGTTGATTGCCTCTTTAAAAAACCTGGAGATTTCTTACCAAATCTCTCACTTTCTGAATATCTCATCCTATTAAATCTCACCCAGCATGTCTAATATCAAAATAGGTTCTCTTAATATCGGAGGTTTAAATTCACCTGCTAAAAGACTAAAGATTTTTATTTATTTAGCTAAACGTGACTTAAGCTGCCCATACACGCTACTAAGCATGCTGAGCCGATGTGTGCTTTGAGGTGCGCGCTCCCGCGCACCTCATCGCACAGTACAAAAAGTATGTGCTTGCACATACTTTTTGTACTTAGGTTTCATCAAATTGCATCGCATTGCATGCACAACGCATGCACATGTAATGCAATGCAATGTGATCCCTGCTATTGCAGCCCACAAGGCACGCCCGCATCGGGACGTGTATGGGCTGCTTTAGATCTAGCTTTGATTCTAGAAACACATTTAGTAGTGAAAGAGATTGTTAAAAAACAAATGCTTGGCTCTGAATCACCTCAGCTCTTTTCACATCTAAAGCTCATGGAGTCAGGGCCATTTCTAGAAGTTGACAAGCTATGCAGCCACCAGGGGCCCTGCGCATGTCTGCGCGGCTTGTCCACCAAATGAATATCCGCCAGGGCGGCAGCTCCCCCTGCCGCAGTTTCACTTCAGAGGGGAGAAGATCATATCATGTGTCTCTCCTTCCCCTCACTGTGTCCCTGTGACTGGGCCATTAGCCAATCAGAGCTTGCGGGCCATCTCCAGTTTGGCTGCCGGCCCACAGGCCAATCAGAGCTCGCGGATGGCAGCCAATCAGAATCCAGCCCATGAGGTATGATTGACTGACGGGCCAGTAACATGCACCCTTGCAAACATGTACTGCCGGTGTGGTGCATGCACAGGATGGGAGGGGGTGGTGGCAGTACTCTGATATGGGAATACCTAGCATTTCATGGGTGCTCCCATGAAACGCTGGATGTTCCCATGAAAATGGAAGCATGGCACTGTGTGCCCTGTCTCTGACCAGAAGCCTGCAAATATAAGTCAGTCTCCACTTAATTATATTTGCGAGCCCTGGAGAAATCATTCGATGGTCAGTGACCATTGATTGATTTCTCCAACAGTGGCACATGCAAGGGGATGTGTTTTTATAAAACATACCCTTGCATGGATGCAAGGGTATATGCTAGCGGGAAGTGGCGATTTGGCAGGGCGGCAGGGTGGTGCAACAACTGCTTGGTAAGCTGCTTACTGGGCAGTTCAGAATGAGGGCCTATGTTACCTTCCACTATTTATCTAGTTCAAACTGGTTTTATCTTAGGTCACCACTCAGTTTTTAATGTACGGAAAATTTTATAAACAATTCTGTTTTTAAGTTCACTCCAAAACTCCCTGATAGACTTATTTTATCTTTAAGGTGCGCACGAATGGATAGATATCGGATCAGAGAGTTATGTGAGGCCATGATCAGGGGTGTTCTCGATACCTCACACCCCTTCCACCCCTCTGTCACCTCTCCATTACGCCTCTGTCTCACCCCCAACACTGGCAGACAGAGAGAGAGGCAGACATCAGGCATGAGATTCCAAAACTCCTTTTCATTTGAATAAGGTAACTGATGATTGGCTGAGAGATCTCTAATATAGATCCTTTTGAAGAATTAACCATAACAGACTGGTCTGCTTTTAGGATACTTAAGTAGATATACACCGCTCATCCTTTCTACCTATGGCGATTGTACCGCCAGCCTGCCATAGTGCGCCATGGCGGACCACGGCGCGCGGCATTGCAAAGCTTGACGATTCGCAGTGGCATCTCGGGATGAGTGTAATACCAGTGATAATCCACCAGATGTCACTTTTTAAAAACCTCATTGCGCATGCATGAAATTTGTGCTGAGGCGCGTGCATGAAGCACAGAAACTACAGTAAAGTACACTTTGCTTAATCGTGTCCACCGCATCTTGTTCCATTATAATGGCACAAGACCGACGCGATGAACGCGATTACAATGTTAAAAATATTTTAACATTGAAACCTATGGCAAAATCGAGTCCATTGCGTCAGTCGCGTGCATTAACATGGCACGCGACGCGACCGACGCGATGGACCCGATTTTGCCTTTGCCGGCAAAATGGACCTGATTTCAAAGGAAATCGGGTCCATCGCGTTAATCGTGTTAAGGTACACGATTACTCCCGATTGTGGCCATTCTAGGAAACAAGTACCAAATGGGTTTCTTGAAGTAGGACGATGTCAGCTTTTTCACAGTTGAAAAATTGGATGGCCATGGCCCGATAAGAGGCAGAGTTGAGGCCATTTGCATTAACCGATAAAATGTTAAGAGTCATGGTGGATGGGTATAAGAGCAGAGCATTGTTGAAGAGAGCAGAGAAGCTGACCATCTAGGGAAGGTGAGAGAGATGGAGATATGAGAAGGAGAAGGAAAGAAGAGGGGATCTGTATAAATATACAGAAAGGATAGACCTTTTCCTAAATAAGGATTGGGCCATATATATGGGAAGGACAAGCGTTGTCCGTGCGCTTCTTTCGATTGGGTGTGTGGCTTTGGAATAAAAAATGAGAAAGATAGATATGTATTAGAGGAGAAAGAGAATGCAACCTAGTGACAGGGGGAGAAGAAACATTAATACATTATAAAAAACTATTAAACTATTAAATGAGTTCTCATCAGTGTTTACTAAGGGAGAGAAGTGAGTGGAATGCACACGTACCACAAATGGAATGAACAAACCGGATTAGACCTTGGTTAGACCTCACCTCACATAAGGGGGGAAATTTACTAAGAATACGAATTATACGACAGCATGCCTCGTATGCTTTGTCATGTTCCGGAGGGGGATTTACAAAGCAGTCAAATACGACTGCTTTGTAACCCTCCGATAGCGTATAAATTCGTATTAACGGCCGTATATATGGCCGCTAATACGAATTAGTGGAGGCAGTCTGCACGGATCAGTCAGATCCGTGCAGGCTGCAAGGTGTAAAAAAAAAAAAAAGAACCAGCCCCAGGCTCAACCAGCCAGCAGGGTAATGCCACAGCTGGGGGGAGACTTTTTATACAAGTCCCCCTGGCCAAAGCATTAACCCTCTGACCAGTTAGCCTGGCCAGGGGCCATGGGGGAGTAGGGACCCCCCAATAAAGGGGTCCCCCCCTACAGGACTTACCTAAAGCCTGGTGCTGTCCTCATCAGAATGATTCTATTGGCCGCTTAGCGGCCAATCCGAAGCGCCGCTGAGCGGCCAATAGAATCATTCTGATGAGAGGCGCGGAAGATGAAACATCTCTGCGCCTCTCAGTCCGCTGCAGGGAGATGCCGGAGTCGCCGGCAGCTTGAAGAACCTGGAAGAACTGGACTATGGCGGATCAAGACTGAAGAACTTCCATGGAGGACTTGGGTGAGTAGGATTTCCTTCCACAGGTCCCCCATGGATTTCTTCGGACCCCGGACTGGACACCGACATTCAGATCGACATGGTGAAGAATGCCGACATAGATCCGGACGAGGACAAGGCACCGGATCAACACCCTGGGACGTACCTACGGGATCAAGATAGGTAAGTATCAGTATGTGTGTAATGTATGTATTAAAGTTTTATTTTTCTTATGTGTCAGTGTGTGTTTATTTTACTATTTTTTTAACTGTGGAACTACAAGACCCAGCGGGCCCTTTAATGCCCCGCAGGCTGGGACTTGTGGCTCTCCAAGTCCCAGCTTGCAGGGTAGGCTTTCTGGGACTCATAGTTCCACAGTTAAAAACAATAGTTTAATCTATTATTTTACACACAATCAGCTTGATGCCCACCACCCAGGGGCATCGAGGACAGCACCAGGCTTCAGCCTGGTCAGGTAAGTCCTGGAGGGGGGGACCCCTTTATTGGGGGGTCCCCACTCCCCCAGGACCCCTGGCCAGGCTGACTGGTCAGAGGGTTAATGCTTTGGCCGGGGGTACTTGTATAAAAAGTCTCCCCCGGCTGTGGCATTACCCTGGTTCTTAAAATACGGGGGACCCCTAGTCATTTTGTCCCCCGTATTTTGGGAACCAGCCCTGGACCTGGAGCCTGGGGCTGGTTGTTAAAAATCAGGGAACCCCTATTTGTCGGGTTCCCTGATTTTTAATTACCGGCCCCGGCTCTTTCAGCCTGGTGCTGGTTACAGCTGAGGGGGGACCCCACGCTGTTTTTTATTTATTTATTTTTCTATTTTTTTTACACTGCAGCCTGCACGGATCTGACTGATCCGTGCAGGCTTAAAGCAAATACGACAGGAAAAAAAGGTGTATTTTCCTGTCGTATTTTCGTGGCTGTTTCATGCCAATTAGCAAAATTGCTTAGTAAATCAGGAACCACCGCTCTTTTGAAAGGTGATTCCTGTCGTATTCTACCGATGGTGTAGACATTCGTATTTGTAAATACAAATACGAATGTCCCATCATTAAGAATACGAAAATACGTTGTTTTTTTTTGGCATAGTAAATGCCAAAAATACGTATATACCAAAAAGAATAGTATTTTCGTATGAAAATACGATTTTTTTTCACAATTTTTTTTTTTAAATTTCACCTAAGGAGTACAATTCTGGGTCCCACACTATAAAAAGGACATCATAGAATAAGAAAAAATCCAAAAAAGAGCAAAAAGCTTATTAGGGGAATGGAGAATTTAAGCTACGAGGAGAGATTAAGCAATCTGGGACTATTTACACTTGAGAAGAGACATTTAAGGGGAAACATGCTCAATATGTACAAATATATCAGGGGCCAATATAAGGAACTGTCAAACACGCTTTTATCTGCTAGAAAAGAATCTAGGATGCAAGGGCACAAGTTTAGATTAGAAGAAAAAAGATTTTGTTCATCTAGAAGAAAAACTTATGGTCAGAGCAGTCAAACTTTGGAACTCTCTTCCTGGCGAAGTGGTGTCGGCAGACACAATAAATATGTTTAAAATAAAGTTGGATAATCATTTATTGGTTAAAAACATCCATGGGTACACATAAGAAACATTATCTGTCTTTGTAATATCAAAACATAATATACAACAAAGGATAAGCTATTATAAACCTAGGTTGAACTAGATGGACGCAAGTCTTTATTCAGCCTTACCTACTATGTAACAAGCTGTAAGGTCTAAGATTGGTCTAAGCATAGTAATATTGTGGATTGAGCAGTGATGCCGTAAAGTAACCAGTTTCAGTCAATTTGGTAACTATAAGTAACAAATAGATACATAACCTATCTATTACATAAGAATTCAAACAACACATCAGAACCTTGACCGAAATTTGGTCTGGCTCCTGTAAAGGAGCTGTCCGTCATTTACATCAAACAAAAATATTAAAAACAGGATAATAAATTGTAACAGTAAAATGTTATAGTTATGTAGGTGATATCACTTAAGGCAATGATGGTCCTTCATGTAGTAGACCATTCTGGGGCTGGGACCTTGGGAATACGAGCTGAAGGTGAGAGTTGATTCTGAATTGACTCCGGAATGACGTAAATTCTGCCCAGGGTCTTGAGCAGCTTTGAGCGGGGGGTTTGATGGTATTTGTAGATCCATCTTTAGAGACTTGCAGTTGAAAAGGAAAACCCCATTTGGGTACTTATTTCCTAGCACGGCGCCCATCGCATAAGATTGTGTGCCTTAATTAAGGCATACAATCTATACAATTGAAAATATTTTTAATTGTACTGTATGTACAATATCGCATCTTATAGATCTCATCTTATGGATCTCATGGATCTTATGCATCCATAAGATGCATTAGATCCATGACCATAAGATAAAATATCCATCAACACCAACCCGAAGCGTGGTGAGCGCAGCGAGCCCGCGAGGGGCGGCGGCACGCGTCCTACAATCTATACAATTGAAAATATTTTTAATTGTATGTACAATATCGCATCTTATGGATCTCATCTTATGGATCTCATGGATCTTATGCATCCATAAGATGCATTAGATCCATGACCATAAGATAAAATATCCATCAACACCAACCCGAAGCGTGGTGAGCGCAGCGAGCCCGCGAGGGGCGGCGGCACGCGTCCTCCGACCTTTTCATACCCCCACTATCTTCGTCGGCGTGAGTTGAACTTATATAGTGTGGCGAGCGCAGCGAGCCACCGAGCCCGAAGCGTGGCAAGCGGATGCGTAATACCTGTGAAGTAATCTGCGTCCCCTCGCAGGGCTCGCTGCGCTCGCCACGCTTCGGGCTCGGTGGCTTGCTGCGCTCGCCACACTATATAAAATCAACTCCACGATGACGTGGATAGTGGGGGTATGAAAAGGTCGGAGGACGCGTACTGGTTGGTGTTGATGGATCTTTTATCTTATGGCTTCTTATGGATCTTATGCATCTTATGGATGCATAAGATCCATGAGATCCATAAGATGAGATCCATAAGATGCGATATTGTACATACAATTAAAAATATTTTCAATTGTATAGATTGTATATCTCGTCGATCTCGTCTATGCACAAACACATAAGATGCATGCAATGCTTGTGATATCGTCCCGACACATACAATCTAGATCGTGGGCGCCATGCCTCGGAAATAAGTACCCCCATTTGTATTTGATGGAGTGGTTACGGAGTGCCTTAGTGATGTTAATGAGATCTCTGTTTCTTAAGTGTCGAATGTACAAGATCTTGAAAGATCTGTAGTTCGGAGCTAGAGAAATAAATCGAAGGGACCCATCTAACAGCAGACATAACTTGTTCTTTGGTTTTGTAATAGTGAAAATGTAGAATTATATCGCACAGGGGTTGGGTAGGAAGTGGTTTAGGTTGTAAGGCTCTGTGAGCGCGGTCTAGGTGGAGTAAGGTTTTGGAGATACTAGTACCAGTTGTAAGAAGAGATTTTCAAGGTAGTTAGGGAGTGATACAGGTGTCACACTCTCATGGATGTTACTTATGTGGATGTTTTTACATCGGTTGCGAGTGTCGATTTCTTCTAGATGATCTTTGAATGTTTCCAACTCGGTTTGAATGTCTGTAAGTTCCTGCTCCACTACAGTTTGAAAGTGACATATTTCGCCAACATTGTGTTCCAGTGAGTCAGTGCGTGAGTCCAGATCAGCCAGCTCAAATCTGAAATCAGTTAACACTTCCCTCATTTCCGATTGGATCATTTTCATAACAATGGCCACTATATCACATGTGTTAAGTGAGGTATCCAAGGCATTGGTATCTTCAATGTCAATGGAATGGTTTGTTGATGGGGAAGTTCGAGCCATGGAGCTGGCCTTTTCCCAGGCTCGCAAAAGGCTAGGTTTAGGTGTCTGAGGATTTTAGCAATTCCTCTGCGACATTATGGTGGTTAGTGAGAGAAAAAAGTCCTAGGGCACTGGTAATGAAGAACAACTGTTAAGAACTATGATAAGGCCCTCAGTCATTATGTGTTCACAGCAATTATGAAGCCATTAGTAATTTGTACTTCAGCATGGAACCAGGAATTTTTAGAGAAAGTGTGGTTATATTACTTAGCAATCAAGTGATAAAGGAAGCAGGAAGATGTATAGAGTGAAGTGCTCCGTTAATAGTAGGAAGAAGTATGGCAGAGGATTTAGGAACATCTGGGACATTTTTCTGCAGGCTACAGTATGTGTTACGATCCAGGGAGTAACTCAGGTAACTGGAGGCCACCCAGATTGGACGGTGATGCTATCCTCTAACCTAACTCTATTGGACCTCACTGACAGGTGGTCGTGGATTGTGGGATGCTAGGCTTCACCTATAGTCGCCATGTTTGAAAGGGCGAGTTAAGCCCGCCCTAGCTCCGGTGCAGCGACAAGACCACGACGACCGCCAAAGATAGGTCCAAGTGGAGAATCTGACTAAACTAATAAACCTGAGCTATAAAAGGATAATGCGGAAGTACAAATCCTATTGTTACACAAGTATGGGAAAAATGGATAAATACACACAGGTGTAGCAAAATAATGATAAAGTAAATACAGCGACTCCATCGAACCAAAGAAAAGCGACTCTATCACAACCAAAACCAAGCGACCTCATCGCAAACAGTACAGTTGTTCTTTGCTTAACTTTAAGGGGTTTAATCCCACACAAACCTAAATGAGGAATAATGCCCAACTTCCGCTAGGGCAACTGACATGCAAGTAAGGCAAACTAACTGCAGCCTCAGGCTACTCACGACACCAGGAAGAAGAAAGAAGATGGTAATCACAAGGTGTTCATAAGCAGGCTCACGCAGATAGGAAGCAGCAGCACGTCCCTACAGCAATCCTGCATAAGGCATATGATGATTATCACTGGTGTATGTCTTCCTGTCTGGACTCCTTATAAATTTTCCAGATATCTGGTGAATTTGGAATGTCAGAGTTGAGGGGTTGATATGCAAATATGAATGGTGAATTAAGGTAAATAACACCCATTTGGCACATCTAGTCTGCCACCTCAAACTGTATTTGATTTTCATTGGTACTTGTTTCCTAGCACGGCCACAACGATCTTGATCTGGGGCATCGCAGGTAAAAAAATTGCGTTGGTCGCATCGCATGCGGGCGAAAAAATCTCATGCGATGCGACCAACGCGATGCCGGCGATTTCCCATAGGGAACAATGTAAAATGCCTCAATTTAAGCAAATCAACATAGAGAACAATGTTAAATGGGCCAGAGACCCCAAAAAAAACCCCTGACCAGTGAAATGGCCCCCCAAAAACAGTTAACGCCACCCCACGATCAACGTGAACCCGAAGCGTGGCGAGCGCAGTGAGCCCGCGTCGGGCGGCGGTACGCCTCCTCCGACCTTTTGATACCCCCACTATCCACGTCGGCGTGGAGTTGAGAATAGATAGTGTGGCGAGCGCAGCGAGCCACCGAGCCCGAAGCGTGGCGAGGGGACGCGGATACCTTCACCGGTAAACGCGTCCCTTCGCGGGCTTCACAGGTATCCGCGTCCGCTCGCCACGCTTCGGGCTTGGTGGCTCGCTGCGCTCGCCACACTATCTATTCTCAACTCCACGCCGACGTGGATAGTGGGGGTATGAAAAGGTCGGAGGACGCGTACCGCCGCCCCTCGCCACGCTTCGGGTTGCCGTTGATCGCGGGGTGGCGTTAACTATTTTTGGGGGCCCATTTCACTGGTCGGGGGGGGGGGTTGGGGTCTCTGGCCCATTTAACATTGTTCCCTATGTTGATTTGGTTAAATTGAGGCATTTTACATTGTTCCCTATGGGAAATCGCTGGCATCGCGTCAGTACCATCTTATGCTTTTTTTGGCCGCATACGATGCGACCGACGCGATTTTGACTTTTTCAATGCATTTCAATGGGAAATCGCGAGCATCGCGTCGGTCGCATCGTAGACCATTAAAAATTACCCGCGATGCCCGCGATTGTGGCCGTGCTAGGAAAAAAGTACCTTTTCATTTATTTGTAAGGATATCCTTATATGCTTATGCACTACTGTCTTAGGAAGGTATTCAATCAATGATTCTGACTGTTGGTACATCCCAACAGTCAGAACTGAAATGTCAGTTCTTCCAACAGTAACTAGACATCCAGAAATCAATGTTCTGGCTGTCGAGTGATGGAAAGTCCATGTATTTGCAACAAAGCGCTTGCTTTGTCGAAAAACAGCTGCAGATTTGACAATCCGCAGCCGTATCTGACAATACAGACTCACATTCACAGGGAGGCAGGCATGTAGAACGTGAGACCTGGCCAGGATTGAATACCTTGAGAAATTGAATATCCCCATTAGCCTCAACAACCTCTGAAGGGAGGCTATTCCACTTGTCCACTACAGTTTCTGTGAATAAAATATTTCCTTAGATTTCACCTGAACCAAACTCCCTCCAGTTTTAGTTCTTGTCCTCGTGTTTACCTCCTGGACCTTGTTAAAACCCTAGACATATTTGAAAGTTTCTGTCCTGTCTCCCCTTTCCCTTCTCTGCTCCAAACTATACATATTGAGATTGTTTTGTCTTTCCTGGCAAGTTTTGTGATGTAGGCCATTTACCATTATAGTTTCCCTTCTTGTACCATGTCTAATGGATTTCTATCCTTCTGGAAATACAGTATGACCTACAGAACTGGACACATTATTCTAGATGGGTTGTACCAATGACATATACAGTAGCTTTATTACTATTTTATTTTTGCTGTAGATTCCGCTCCCGATGCAACCAAGCATCTGACTTGCCTTAATCATTGCTGTTTTACATTTCTTACCTGTGTTGAAGTCACATGAAATAGTGACTTCTAGATCCCTTTGCTCCTCAAAAGTTCACAACATGGTGAAATTTATATACTGTATTTAGCCTTGGAATTTTTTAGATTGTCATTAAACTGTAATTGCAATACTATTGCATATTCCTCTAGTCCACCTAGATCATCAATAATTAATTTTACCCCTCCTGGTGTTTCTACCCTTTTGTATATTTTTGTATCATCTACATATTTTCCCTTCGATATCTTATTCACATTGACACACAGTAGTGTCCCTTATTCAAATGATATCACTCAGTAATGCCCCTTATGCACATTATACTATACAATAGTATTCATTATACCACACAGTTGTATCAATTATGCACAATGCACACAGTAATAATGCCCTTTAAAAACAATGCACACACAAGTTATATCCCTTATGCACATAATGCCCATAGAACTACCACTTATACACATAATTCCAACATGTTACCCAACATTTTAACCTCTGATGGGGACCAATTTTTTTGTAAACAGATTTGGATTTCCAGAGGGCACATGACTACATTCATGGAGCATGGCCAGTGCTCTTAGAGCTGTTGGTCATACCTCTAACTCCTCTGTCTATGGGAATGTGCACAGTGCCTACTCACTGCTGTCAGAGCAGCGAGTGACAGGGGGGTCTCGGGAACTGCCCCTCTTCACACAGAAACACTGTGGGACACAGCTGCCCATGGGTGGGATGCAGGATAGTCACAAAAGATTGTGACTGTCCCGTGAAAATGGGCACAGCTTGGAGGTACCCATGGGCATTCCAGGAACACTCTAATGTTCCCCCTGCATTACTTCCCGTTTATGAGTAACATACATGCACACATTAGGGGAGAAATAACAGATTTGGACTTAGAACTAGATTCTTTCTACTATCATGTTGTTATCTTGCACTATTTACAAGACAATAATGGTTGTCTGAACTTGATCATCTTGAGATATATGGTACAGTTGTTAAATTATTTACTTTTTTTAATACAATCTAAGATAACCTTTTAACATTGCTACTTCCAGAAACAATGTGTCAAATAAATGTCAGTAAGTGTGCAGAAATCAGTATGAAAAGAATTTTCTCCTTGATTTCATTTTTGACATAATGAAAAATGTTTATTTTTATTTTAAATTTTCAATTCATTTCTCAATTTGTTATTTTGCATTTTAGTGTATTTTTTTGTGTATTTTTAGTGCTCATTTCTAACACGGATGTAGTATGCCCATTATGTTATTATTTCTTTAATGTATTCTCCAGTTGTTTATAGATTAATTACAGAAACCTTTACAATAAAAAGTCGTCAATCGAAAAGTCAGTTAAAATAATTTATTGATGCTGTATACTTAGTTAGCAGCAACAGTCTGGTCTAACCAGGATCTAAGAGCTGTCACACGGGCATATACTCCAGGAGAGGAAGCAGAGCAGGTAGAGCTTCCCCAGGAGACAATTCCAGCCAATGTCCAAGCACCATTTCTCTGGCACACAAGAGGTCCACCAGAATCTCCCTAAAATGAGTTACAAGAAATTACATTAAGTCCATGGATGTCAATATCTTGCTACATGCAGTATGATACCATGTTTAAAGGTGTTGATTGATAATAAACACAATGTCAAAATGGCCTACTGTGATATTAACAATTGGCAGATCTTGTTGCTGAGCTTAAACTCAAAGCATGACTCTTTTCTAATTTAGCCTTTTATGTAGCCAAATAAAATAAGAGTTCTTAGTGAGGACAGCAGAACACCAAATATGCATAAAAAAAGAACAGCTCACTGTCAATAAATGATTTGACATATTATATATTAAAATCTTTATCATACCATGCAGGATGAGGCACCGGAGGCTCCAGCACAGATCATGGTGGCTTGGATTCTTGTTCCCCAGTATCTCTGACATTCAGTGTTGGTCAAAAGAGGAAGTGCCACCTGCTGCAGTTTGCTTGGAGTGTTTTGTGCTAAAATACATACCGTAAATGTACGTACAGTAAACAAATGTTTTTGGAAAAAAAATGTATCCCAACATTATCAACATACATTACAGAACAATATGATACCCATATCAGCAATGCATCAAATTGCTCCATTCTTATTTGCTCAATCAATATACTGTAGATGTACATTGGCTATTCCATTGTAAGCCAGCTACAGTATATTTATAACAAGTACTCTACTAAAAATCTCAGCAGCTGATAGTAATGTTATAAAAAAGCTGGAAGGTTTTGTTTATAATAAGGTTGTATGCAGGGCTATTTTTCAGTAGGCTCCAGTAGGAACTGAGGCCCTTATTCTAGTTCACTCTTTCTGACAAAATATTTCTTAGATGGACAAAACCATGTGCATTGCAGGTGAGGCAGGTGTTACTTGTGCAGAGATAATTAGATTTGGGTGGGGTTTTACACCTGCCTCACCTGCAGTGCACATGGTTTTGTCCATCTAAGAAATATTTTGTCAGAAAGAGTAAACTAGAATAAGGGCCTCAGTTCCTGCTGGAGCCTGCTGAAAAATAGCCCTGGTTGTATGTAAAGATACAAATTAAAAACATTAATAGTCTCCATTTTACGTTTAGAAAACTAATTTGATTCAATAAAAATACTTGAAAAATTAAATTGCATAAAACAATATCTTTTTACATTTTTCTAAATTAATATTTTGCTTTTCAGACTTATTAATTAGTTTTGTCAGTGGAATTGTATTTGATAGAGAAAAAGAAGAAAGATCTACATGACTTACTTGCAGCATTTACGTAACCCCATCCAGTAGTAACACATCTCTCTCCTCCATTGTAAACATCACTGGTCACAGCAAGACACACAGGAGACACTCTAGTGTTGAGAGTAGCTGTACTGGTTAGTTTCAAAAGAGTGATATCGTTGGCGATGGTCAGGGAACTGTAGCTGGGGTGTCTGAAGACCTGTTAACATTAAAAAATTTATTTTTATAAAAATATATTTTTCATCAAGTAACATTATGATGTAAATTCAACAAAGGACTACATTTAATAACAATACATACCAATGGCCATATGGCGTATTTATTGGAACATTACAATGTTACTAATGAATATTCTGCCAGCATTTACCAAGACATACTGATGACGTCATTAATGTCCTTCTTATCATCAGCATCCTCCACTCTGTTGCTAACAGGCTACCACTACAACTGTAATAAGCAATGGAATTCTGTGTTTGAGCATTTTGTAACATTCATCTGCAAATGTGCCAGCAAATTATAGTTGTTAATTAAATCATTACATTTTGTTGATTGTAATGAGTTGTCTGACTTTTTGTTTATTTACTGTATTTATCATATTTAACTTACCCTGGAAATAGTTTTAGTTTGAATGGGCTCAGCACTGGAAGAACGATCGTATTCCCCCAGAATCACACGGTGGGCAGTTCTGTGTGTAATAAAATATTGTATTGTGAACAGGTTGTTGTGCTGTCTGAATTGTGTCTCTGCAAAGTTACTACTGATTTTTTATAGTTACTGCTATATTTTTTTTATTTTTTTACAAGAAATCAGTTACTTTATGCATACTTTATATGTTAAGAAAAATATTAGGATTTTTTTTTATTATTAATATTCAATAAAAATAAAGAGCTAGTTAATAAAAAAGTAAAAATAAAATAGTAACACAATAAAGGACTTGACAATACCATTAATAATTTCAATGCTTTGTAGTACTGTACAATACCATATTCAAGCAAATCTTAACACCCCCATTCCAACACAAACCCAGAGTTGGCTTGATCTTGAGTTATACACAAAGAATATTTATGCAAATGGGGGATGTTTTTGAACTGCACATGCTCCTACAATATTTTGCTAAAACTTTGCACAGTGAATTCAATCCATAGTAGTGATCGAGTTGCATTGTCTCAGATATTCATTGGAAATGTTATAAGTATTCCTCGGTGGTGATTGGAAGGTGACTATTCAGATGTACTGTCTTACGGGCATGTTATGGAAGTGTTGCATGAATATTGCCACTGGTTATAAACTCAGATGCTTAAACTCCTAAGTTGAAGGCCCTACTCTAATGTAGAATCTGCACATAGTATGGAGATGGTACTGTCTATCAATGCACTAAAGGCAGGGTTTAAAGTGGTCCTGCAGAGGTGTTGAAACTTATTTCCCCTTCCACGGCACCCTCCCCCTTCCCCATTAGGCAGAGCTCAGGCCAGTGCCAGAGTTTTAGGTACCCCCTGCAAATGACAAAAATGTGTGCCCTACCTCCCATTCTTTATAAAGGGACAGTGGTCTCACAAGGAAGGGGGTCACACAATAGTACCCACAATTTAAATTATGCCACAGTGTCACAAATAATATTCACATTACACCACATGTAGTGCCCCTGATTTATATAACACAACATAGTAGTGACCCTTATTCGCATTATGATACACAGTTATATATGTACTTTTACAGTATATATGTATGCCACACAGTAGTGTCCCTTACAAAAACTGTCCACAGTAGTAATGCCACTTATAAACATATGCCTTATACACATGTCCCTCTAGCAGCACCATGCCAAGCTTCTTCGTCTCCTCTCTGTATCCCTCCATACCCCTCTCAAATTGTCTTCAGAATGCACAGGGCTTGCTCCTCTTAGTGGTTCTTCACTTCAGCGGCGGTGATGCCATGACATAACATATGTCATGCCAGAAAAAAAAAAAATTCTGTTGGAATTGCTGCGCATTGGCTGTATTGGAGGTGGAACTTAGTTCCCCCTACCATTATAGATGGTGGAACTCAGGTCCACCCAGCTCCCATCCACTTTAATCCCTGACTAAAGGATTTTTGCATGTAAAGATGGACAATTTAAGAGCCTCAGTCTTTGCATATGCAGACTTATGATTGTACACATTGAGAAAGTTTTTCTTTACTAGAACTAACATATTGTTGATGATGTGACTATGCCAAAAGATGCTAAAGTGGTCTCAGCAGAATCTGCCCCTGTGTATGCTTCTAAACAAATCTCTGACGGACCTTGAGTGAGTACTTTGAGTAGGGGGACCTACCCCCAACACAGAACCGTTGTATGAAGTCTTTATGTGATCATATTCATGATTTGTGAAAAGCGATTTTGGATTTGATATCTTGTGAGTGCACCGAAAAAGGGGGGACATAACCTCCATTATACATATATATCCATCTATATACTTATATGTATAAGCACTCTTTTTTGAATTCTTGAAAATATTTTGACAATTCAGTCTTAGCAGTATTACACGAGGGATATTGCCCTCTTTCTTCTTTTCTTGTCTCTTTATATATACAAACGTGGAAGGAGACAGTGAAAAGGAAGACAAGAGGAGGACGAAAACAGGGGAGTATTAGTCTCCTTTTTACAGAATATTCTTCCCTCATACACTTTTGTATAGCACCCATATTTCACTGGTTCAAGTATTCTTCTACCCTCACACATGCTTCTAAACATGTTTCCTTATTTCAGCAGTAACATCAAGAGCATAATACTTACGTGACACCACAGTGAGCAGCAGTGACAACCCAGAGAGTGTTGATCAGAGAACCACCACAGAAATGGAACCCAGTGCTGTCCTACAGATATATAAACAAAAACCATCACTTTTTTGTGCAATGCGATTTACTGTCTTCATTTGTAGATTATTTCCAAATACAATGGTGAGTATTTGTGCCTGCTCTATGGTTGCCCATTAAAAAAGAGTGACCATTTATGTAAAACCATTGTAGGTTTCCCCATCAAAGAATGTCTATGTTTGTGCTTGAAAGTGGGAATGGGGTGGGGCTAAGTTGTGTGCTTGCTAAAAAAACAATATATACAGGGAGTGGCCCTAGACAGCAAGTTCTATGTAATGAGATGATCTACCTTGCTGAGGCCTCCAGTGCTGGACAAAAAGAGAAAAAAACATACAGCTGAACAATTCAAACATAACAAATTAGAGTTGTAAAACATTTTGCAATAAACATTGTTTTTTGCATAATTTTAGCCAGGGTTATGGACTTGACTTGCATCTGGCAGGCTTGCAATGGATGTTGTCTTTATTCTTTGATAAGTATGAAATACTCCTGCTTACTTGTGTATTCCCCACTGCATGGACTTTGAAATGTTTTGATTAAGCCTCCTTGTCTTTGAATGACTTTTTACTACATAAAAACTTTTTTCTTGGATGAAATCTCTTTGCTGGTGTGCCAGTTTATGATTTTATATATATATATATATATATATATATATATATTTATATATATATATATATATATATCAGTGACGTGCGGTGAGGTCAGTCACTGGTGAGGCTCTGCATTTTTCAAATGGGAACAAGTCCCACTACCACTGCCGCCTGCTACCCCTACTTGTGAATGCCCGCTACAGCCTGTGCTGGGGGCTGATGCATAGCTGGCAGTGTGCATGTAATGTGCAGGGGGCTGCGGGACCACTGGGCATCCCAGGGGGACAAGCTGCAAACCTACTATATCTGCCAGGTGCACCTTCCAAGGTATGAATCAGTACATGGCCAGTGCAAGGGATAGGGTAATGCTGTCTAACACTGGCAGTGCAATTGTCCTGTCAATGCAGTATATAGCAGGGCAATGGTTAATGCACCCTGGCAGTGTCGAGTGCAAGGGTTAATGCACTATTGTCCCTCCCTGGCAGTTCAAGGGTTAGGACCCCCCTTACCATGTGTGTGCTCCGGGTCACTGATGTGCTGCAGATTGTTCTCTGCTGTATCCTCCCTGATGATTGATGTCCTACTCCGGCGGGTCGTAGGACTCCAGCCTTTGCTGAGCCTTCTCTGCAGTGTGGGACTGGAGGACACGCAGATCGATGTGGTCTTCTCCATGGTGATCCCCCAGGTACCCCTCCTCACTCCCCTGTGTCTTACTCTCACTGTGATCTGCCCCAATGCAGGGAGATTGTTTACAGTGGGGCCAGGGATGGCGGGTGCCAGCGGCTGTAACGATCTGCAGCCGCCACTATTTCTATTAATGCAGCAGCACCCTCAAAGGGGCGAGCAGCCAGCAGGTGAGCTGGAGAATCAGAATGCCCCCGTGCAATAGCTGCAAAAGCAGAATAGCCGCGGGGGGTGGGGGCAGGGTGTCTGCTCTGCCATTTTCTGACAGTGGAGCGGATCAGTCTGTCAGTGTGTGACAGACTGATCCGCTGTCCAATCACAACTGTCACAGTGACAGGGGCGTGCTTTGATGTTGGCTGAAGGCACAGTCCCTGTCACTGAGGCAGAGGAGTTGGTGCCGCTTCCACATTGTTTTTTAATGGGATTTTCGGCCTCTTTTTGTGCCTGTCCTAAGCCCCGCCCCCCCGCGGCTGACAGATTTCAATTATCAGCCGGAGGCATGGCTGCCATTGCCTCCCAGCCTCCTACACGGCGTCTCATCACATAAATGATTACAAAAACACCAATAAGATATTTATTGCACTGTATATGTGTTTTAAATGTCTTTGTATTTGGTTTTAATCGTTTATGACAGGGTAGGCACTGCCTCCCCTGCCTCCCCTGACTGCACGTCCCTGATATATATATATATATATATATATATATATATATATATATATATCCTGCGAGATCCCGGCACTCAGTCGCTAAATAGCTGTATGGCTCTGGTGCAAAGTCCAAATATGTATAGTGTGAGCAGCGGCACTCAAAGAGACTTGTTAGCAGTGAAAAAAATCGTTTATGGAATAAACGATTTTTCTTCACTGCTAACAAGTCTCTTTGAGTGCCGCTGCTCACACGATATATATATATATATATATATATATGTGTGTATTTATATATATATATATATATATATATATATATATATATACATATATATATATATATATATATATAACACACACACATATATTTAGAAAGAAAGAGAGAAAGAAAGACAAGTGGTGCAGAGTATACTGTAACATAAATTGAATTATATGGTAATCCTTTATAAATAGGTAATAAGGTAGGACCCATAATTTTATATAATATGTCAGCTGTGAGGTGATTTATGGCTGCTTGGGGCCTCCTCTATAGCACTATTGTTTTTTGTACAGTATGTTACTTTTTATACAATGCTTTTTTTCACACAATTATGTTTAACTTCTTTAACACTTCTAACATATGCAGTAGCTGCTTTTATCACTTTTTAACACTTCATTTGATCCAATAGTGTAATGCCTTGGGGAGGATTGGCTAGGCATTTTGGTGGTGTCCCATGTCCTAGACTTGAATTAGAATATTAGGTACTTACCCTTATAATGTTACCTGGCTGTGGTGGGTAAGTCAATAACCCTGGCCAAAAAAACTCTATTTATTGCAAAATGTGTTACAAATAAAATCATTACTGATTGAATAGTTCACCTGCATCATTATTAATCTTTGCATCTAATAAAACATTGTTGCGCTCCCTACCATCAGTGGCAGAGACCCATCAGATATATGCCATTAATGCCAAAACTATCTGTGTTTACTATCCTTGGATAGTAAATGACTATTTAGATGATGATGCTTTTAAAATACTTAGCAAAAATAGTTGGTCTAGTATATTTTGTTGCAGTTATTTGCTATAAAAATACTCTAGATAAATATATAATAACATTTCCTTTAATTAATACTGGCAACGCACATTATTTATTTTGTCTCATATTTTATTGCATAATAAATCTATTTATATACAAGCAAATCTGTCTATTTGTGATTTTTGGTGAATTTTTTTCAGTGATAATATCTAAAGAAATGTATTTATCTGCCTGTAAAAATCAATAAAAAATGTCCCAGTGCTTCTATTTTGGAATACATAACTTTATAAAATAACCAATATTTAGGAATATTTTTTTATATGAAATGTAAAGATGAAATCATACCCCCTTTAAATTGTAAAAGTGGGGTTGGATGTAATACATTGCGAGTCTGTCAGCCGTTTGGGCTGCTGGACAAACACAGATGTTTTTTTTTTTTTAAATGGAAAGTCTTTCACAATGTATGGTTTTTCCTTGCAAAGGTCACTGGACTTGAACTGCATTACATCCAGCCCATGATCACTACTTTTCATTATTTGAAGCCACTGTCCTGACACGCACACTGGCAACACTGCGTCTGCTTTGGATATGAAAAACAGGTATTTACTACAAAAACCTAATCATTTGTAGGTTAATTAACATTTGTATGTTACCTGCAGAGACACTTGCCATGGCCAAGACCCAGAAACTGCATTCTCACCATTAACGATCCTGGCATATCCGGAGATAACAGGTCTGACGCTTGGCACACCACAGCCTAATGGATTATAATTCAGTAGGTATACATGTAAGGATTAATTAGAGTACACATAAAATGCTAATGCAGACTTGATATTACTTACCATAAGTAGCCCCTAGCAGAGCAAGGCAGGACAAAAACCAAAGAATTGCCATAGTGATTCACTTCTTTAAGGTAAGTGGACTATGGAAAGGTTTGTTTGGTTTATATAGCATCAAATAACCAATCAAATGACAGCTCTATGTATAAAAGATAGTGTATACATTTTTAAACTATGTTATCAAAAGACCTTGAATTGCACTAGAATATTTAATCAGCTGTGCACACTGGAAACTTGTGGGTGAAAACTGGTGATACTCTGAGAAGAGGAATTTATTTGTCAGCATGCAAATCTATCTTTATATATAACTGTATAATACTAGTTATATCCTTGTCTACTGAAAAAATAACTATAGTGTATGCAAATTGTCTAAATTAATCTATACCAAATTCAGAGTTACCTATAACTCACAATAGGGAAAATTACATTCATGAATTAATTCAATATTTTAGCACTCATTCGTGTTCTATATATTCTGGAAACTGGCCTTTTTAGATAAGGTAAAATAATGTGTTTATAAATTAATCACAGATGCAAGGTACTCAGAATGGCTGTTCACTCAGAACAGATCCATTACACCCCCTTGATGCATTTATTCACTTTCTACATATTTGTAATGCATATGCACCCACATCATATGGATGGAAATGTTAATATTTGCTTGGAATCATACTTTATCTCATGTAAGTAGCTGAATTGGCCCTTTTCATCTACTTGTGCAAGTAGCTGTTGGAGATGGAGCAGGGCAATTTACCATAATAAGCCATGTGACATCATGATGTCACACAGATTGAAGAGGAGCATTATTCTCATTGTTTTGGAGTCAGTTATATTGTCTAGCTTTAATATTGTCTAGCTCTATGATCAATATATTATGTTCTCCTTTCTTCATTACTACTGTTTCTTAACTTAGCCTTATTAAACGTCTTCATTTATTATTATGGTTCATACTGCAATTTTAGTTTAAAAGCCACAGATTTCTGCACCCAGAATATAAAGCCTCTGGGATGATTTATAATTTGTTATTTGTTGGGTATGGATGCAAAGTCAGACATCCAGAAATTATGATTTCTAAATTAAATTGGTTTCTTACCACTATTTTACCAAAAAATATTACATTTCTATTAATGTCTCCCCTTTTGGAAATAAATATGTTTATTTTACTTTTTGCTTTATTTGTCGTATTTTTCCTTGTTTTGTCTTGTTCACCTACTTTCCTCATGTGTTTTCCCCATCCAGGTCTACTTGTTTTAAGCAGCAATTTTGGTAAGATAAAATGCTTTTTTATTTTATTTATATCTGTCTCCTGACACAGCATGTCTAATATCAAAATAGGTTCTCTTAATATCGGATGTTTAAATTCACCTGCTAAAAGACTAAAGATTTTTATTTATTTAGCTAAACGTGACTTAAGCTGCCCAAACACGCTGCTAAGCATGCTGAGCCGATGTGTGCTTTGAGGTGCGCGCTCCCGCGCACCTCATCGCACAGTACAAAAAGTATGTGCTTGCACATACTTTTTGTACTTAGGTTTCATCAAATTGCATCGCATTGCATGCACAACGCATGCACATGCAATGCAATGCAATGTGATCCCTGCTATTGCAGCCCACAACGCCCGCCCGCATCGGGACGTGTATTGGCTGCTTTAGATCTAGCTTTGATTCTAGAAACACATTTAGTAGTGAAAGAGATTGTTAAAAAACAAATGCTTGGCTCTGAATCACCTCAGCTCTTTTCACATCTAAAGCTCATGGATTCAGGGCCATTTCTAGAGTTTGACAAGCTATGCAGCCACCAGGGGCCCTGCGCATGTCTGTGCAGCTTGTCCACCAAATGAATATCCGCCAGGGCGGCAGCTCCCCCTGCCGCAGTTTCCCTTCAGAGGGGAGAAGATCATATCATGTGTCTCTCCTTCCCCTCACTGTGTCCCTGTGACTGGGCCATCAGCCAATCAGAGCTTGCGGGCCATCTCCAGTTTGGCTGCCGGCCCACAGGCCATTCAGAGCTCGCGGATGGCAGCCAATCAGAATCCAGCCCATGAAGTATGATTGGCTGACGGCCCAGTAACATGCACCCTTGCAGACATGTACTGCCGGTGTGGTGCATGCACAGGAGGGGAGGGGGTGGTGGCAGTACGCTGATATGGGAATGCCTAGCATTTCATGGGCGCTCCCATGAAACGCTGGATGTTCCCATGAAAATGGAAGCATGGCACGGTGTGCCCTGTCTCTGACCAGAAGCCTGCAAATATAAGTCAGTCTCCACTTAATTATATTTGCGAGCCCTGGAGAAATCATTCGATGGTCAGTACCATTGATTGATTTCTCCAACAGTGGCACATGCAAGGGGATGTGTTTTTATAAAACATACCCTTGCATGGATGCAAGGGTATATGCTGGCGGGAAGTGGCGATTTGGCAGGGCGGCAGTGTGGTGCAACAACTGCTTGGTAAGCTGCTTACTGTGCAGTTCAGAATGAGGGCCTATGTTACCTTCCACTATTTATCTAGATCAAACTGGTTTTATCTTAGGTCACCACTCAGTTTTTACTGTACAGAAAATTTTAGCAACAATTCTGTTTTTAAGTTCACCCCAAAACTCCCTGATAGCCTTATTTTATCTTTAAGGTGAGCACAAATGGATAGATATCGGATCAGAGAGTTATGTGAGGCCATGATCAGGGGTGTTCTCGATACCTCACACCCCTTCCACCCCTCTGTCACCTCTCCATTACGCCTCTGTCACACCCCCACCACTGGCAGACAGAGAGAGAGGCAGACATCAGGCATGAGATTTCAAAACTCCTATTCATTTGAATAAGGCAACTGATGATTGGCTGAGAGATCTCTAATATAGATCCTTTTGAAGAATTAACCATAACAGACTGGTCTGCTTTTAGGATACTTAAGTAGATATACACCGCTCATCCTTTCTACCTATGGCGATTGTACCGCCAGCCTGCCATGGTGCGCCATGGTGGACCACGGCGTGCGGCATTGCAAAGCTTGACGATTCGCAGTGGCATCTCGGGATGAGTGCAATACCAGTGATCATCCACCAGATGTCACTTTTTGAAAACCTCATTGCGCATGCGTGAAATTTGTGCTGAGGCGCGTGCATGAAGCACAGGAACTACAGTAAAGTACACTTTGCTACGATTGTACTGTCCAGTAAGCCTAGTCAGTACCTCTCTCACACCGCCGGTGCCAGCATGATCTTCTTTCTTTGGCAGAGAGGGGATCATGCTGGTGCCAGCGGAGAGGCGCTCCATCTGTTTGACACGCAGGAGCGTCTCAGACGCTCCAGTAATGAGACACTCCTGCGTCTGAGTTGCTAATACGGCAGGGTAGTACAGTAAAGTACTTTGCTACTGTTGTACTGTCCAGCAAGCTGTACTGTCCTGTTCTGTAGATAGTGTACCCACTAGTAAATAAAATTACATTGAATTGCATACAGTATCATTACACTACCTTATACTGTATACTTTGGTTTTGTCCAAAGGTGCTGGGATTTCAACACATATTCAGTACGTTAGTACAGTATTGTAGTTTTAACACACAAAAAAATAAGGCTTTCCATGCATCTAAATGTGCACGGATGCTTGAGCGTCTACAGGGGCACTACACTGGAGCAACACGGACGCTAATGTGTCTCAGTGTATTCATCCCTCAATACAATTGTTTGGTGGCATCATTTTGGTGTTATGACATTCACAGTAAGTTACTGTACTGTACTGTATATTTATAAACAAGAAAAAGTTCCAGTCTTCCAATAAAGCTTTTCTTGCATCTAAATTTGCAAAAGGCTAGCCCGTCTACATGGGTCTATGCGGGTCTACACTGGAGCGGCACAGACACTAATGCGTCTCATTGTTTTGTTCAATAGTGTACAGTACTGTAGGTACTACAGTAGGATGCATTTTTACTGTTCAGTACAGTACATTAAAGTTTGATTCATAAAGGGATCATTTTAATTTTACACACAGCACTGTTACAGTCATGTATACAGTGCTACTGTAGATTAATTAAGCTCGGTAAAGTGATAAAATGTCTTGTTTTTATTAGTGGTCAATCAGCTGCTGCTGTATAGTACAGTACATTACTGTGCTGTACAGTCCCTGTCATTTTTTCAAGCCAAGCATGCACAGTACAGTAACTTCACAGTTACTGTAGGAGCTGATTGGTCAGTGATAAACTACTCACTGGTGGGCGCATAGAATGCGAATCTTGTTTCGCAAACTTCTCACTGGCGGGCACGCAGAATGCAATGCTTGTTCCGCACAGGACGCACATGGGCAGGGCGCCATTTTTATTGTCTTCTGTACAGTGAGCATTATGGCTGCACCCAGAAGAGCGAGGCCCTTCAGCAGAGGAGAGCTCCTGGTCCTGGTGGCGTGGTGGGACAGGCCCCTGGCCTCCAACTGAGAGGTTGTAGAGGCATACCAGGGAGTAAGCAATTCCATCAGAGAGCGATTCCAGAGGGTCAGGACAGTGAGGGCCCTGTAGCGCCGCTGGAGCGACTTAGTCAGTCGGGACCCCAGACTACTCGACTCCCTTATGAGAAGTAAGAACTGTACAGTATTGGGTGCTGTATTTTCTGCTTGTTGCCATGGGTGATTCCCTACAGCATTTGTTTTCAATGTGGTCATTACATGCCTGTTGTCATGTGATGATTACATGCTAGTTGGCACGAGGAAATTCCTACAGCATTTGTTTTTAATGTGGTGATTACTGTACTGTACATGCTTGTTGCCATGGGTGATTTCCTACAGAAATGCTTTTCAATGTGGTCATTAATGTACATGCCTGTTGCCACATGCTAATTGGCACCAGGGATTTCCTACAGCATTTGTTTTCAATGTGGTCATTACATGCCTGTTGCCATGTGGTGATTACTGTACATGCTAGTTGGCATGAGGGATTTCATACAGCATTTGTTTTTTATGTGGTCATTACATGCCTTTTTTCATGGGGTGATTACATGCTAGTTGGCATGAGGGATTTCCTACAGCATTTGTTTTCAATGTGGTCATTACATGCCTATTGCCATGTGGTGATTACATGCTAGTTGGCACGAGGGATTTCCTACAGCATTTGTTTTCAATGTGGTCATGACATGCTTGTTGCCACAAGCTCGTTGGCACAAGGGATTTCCTACAGCATTTGTTTTTAATGTGGTGATTACTGTACAGTACATGCTTGTTGCCATGGGCGATTTCCTACAGCATTTGTTTTCAATGTGGTCATTACATGCCGGTTGCCACATGCTAGTTGGCATGCAGGACTTCCTACTGTATTTTTTTTCAAGGTGGTCATTACATGCCTGCTGCCATGTGGTGATTACATGCTAGTTGGCTCGAGGGATTTCCTACAGTATTTGTTTTAATGTGGTGATTACTGTACAGTACATGCTTGTTGCCATGGGTGATTTCCTACAGCATTTTTTTCAATGTGGTCATTACATGCCTGTTGCCACATGCTAGTTGTCACAAGGCATTTCCTACAGTACTTGTTTTCAATGTGGTCATTACATGCCTGTTGCCATGTGGTGATTACATGCTAGTTGTTACGAGCGATTTCCTACAGCATTTGTTTTTAATGTGGAGATTACTGTACAGTACATGCTTGTTGCCATGGGCGATTTCCTACAGCCTTTGTTTTCAATGTGGTCATTAATGTACATGCCTGTGGCCATGGGATCATTACAGTATTCTTACTGCAGTTACTGTATAGTACAGAACATTGCAGTGTATACTGTATACAGTAGCCTGCTGTACACAAAGATGGATTTTGACTTTCGAACATGTGGCATACTGTATCTCCCAACATGACCCATTCCAGGATTCACAAAATGTTCTACTCCTGGACTTTCTTGCCAGTGCCAGTTGCAGAGGTGGGACTGCACCATTGTCCAAAAGTTCAAATAGGGTAGCCACACATTGAGTCCCTCCTGAAATGGGTCATGTTGGGAGGTACAGTACTGTATGCATGTGGTGTCATACTGTAACACATTGAACAGTACAGTAGTGTTACAAAATATAGTTTTTTTGGTGTGCTTTTCCACAGTGCCACCAAGTCAGCAGAGCCCTCGGCGCCGGCCTACACGCGCCCCCCCCCACCCCCCAGGAGGAGATGGAGGAGATGGAGCAGATGTGCCCCAGCTCAGGTGGTAAGTACAGTACTGTATGTAAATGTATCCAGTTTTGCTTAAATTCATGAACAGTAGTTGCTGTAACCACCCCCACAGCCAATGACTTCCAGAATTTTACTGCTAATGGTGAAAAATCCTCTTCTTACACTAATTCAGTATAGAATTTCCGGTACTTGTTTCCTAGCACGGCACCCATCGCATACCATACTGTACTTAGTGGTGTGTGATGCGATATTTATGTTAAATTAACAGGAGTGCTTGTACAATGAAATATCACATAGCATTGCATGCCAGCAAATGGTATGCGATGCAATTTTTAATTGTACAAGGATTCTTACAATGTTAAATGCACCCCCATTGTCAATGCCCCCCCACCCCACTATCAACGCCAACCCGAAGCGTGGTGAGTGCAGCGAGCCCTGCGAGGGGCGGCAGTACACGTCCTCTGATGACCTTTTCATACCCCGACTATCCACGTCGACGTGGATTTGATCTTAGATAGTGTGGCAAGCGCAGCGAGCCACCGAGCCCGAAGCATGGTGTGCGCAGCGCGCCCCACGAGGGGACGTGGAATACATGTAAAGTAATCCGTGTCCCCTCACGGGGCTTGCTGCGCTTGCCACGCTTCAGGCTCAGTGGCTTGCTGTGATCGCCACACTATCTAAAATCAACTCCACGCCGACGTGGATAGTAGGGGTATGAAAAGGTCGGAGGACGCATACCCCCACCCCTTGCGGGCTCGCTGCTCTCGCCACGCTTCAGGTTGGTGTTGATAGTGGGGGTGGCGTTGCCAATGGGGGTGCATTTAACATTGAAAGCACCCATCAGAGTGCTTGTACAATTAAAAATTGAATTGCATCGCATGCCGCTATATTGCATGCAATGCGATGCGATTGTATAAGATGTACTACGATCAAAATTCCGGGTGCCGTGCTAGGAAACAAGTACTGAATTTCTTTTTTCTCCAGCCTCAGTACAGTACTGTACATGGCTGCATGTCGTTATATACAGTGGGCATGTTAGTGAACAAAGGCCTGTTACAGTATTTGTATAGTATACCATCTGGGGTCCAACCATTTACTCTACTGTATGGTACTGTACAGTATGTTAATGTGCTCTTTTGTTTTTTACAGTGGCAGCGTCCGAAAACCTCCACACCACCCAGGAGGAGGAGCAGCTGGGCAGCACCGCCACCCAGGAGGAGACGGCACCCAGCGTGGATGGTATGTATTGTACAGTATAACACCAGGGGACCCGCCATGTGTACCGGAAAATACTGTACTTGTGGGCCCACCCTGTAGCATACAGTAGTACTGTACCTGTACTTTTGTCATTAAGGCCCTTATTCTAGTTGACTCTTTCGGATGTGCGTTAGTTCGGAAACGACCGAACGCACTGCACATCGGATTCGTTCGGACGGACTTCCACAGAAAAAGGAGTGTCTTCGGACTGCATCCACACATCTGTGTGCGGTCGGACCTCAAAGATTTAGCACGGTCTTACTGCGTCTGAAAGGACGGGAAGCTGACCGTATGCACCGAATTGGCGTTTTTTTTGCGCTCACCTCACAAATCTATTCGGAAGTTATGCTTCACCCACATTACACACTTCTCCAATTAGGCTAACTCGTACCATATATATTACTTTGGATTTAAATCAATTACTTCCTAATTGACACTTAAACACATTACTTCCAATTGAGATTAACCCTTACATCATGATAATTTGCATTATTCCATTGTAGCACCTTTACCTGTGTTTATGTTACCTGTGTTTATGTGTGAAAACGATATATTAATTGCAAGCCAAATGCAAGCACTAAAAAATTTCAAATTATGAATAAAACATAATAAATGTTAAATACCTACAGTTTTAAACACAGCACGTGTGTAAATCATTATGCATACTGGCTAACGTTATGTTTTTTAATACTAATCTAGTTTTGTGTCATGCAGTGAATTGGTCACTATAATAAAGCTATATCGCTGTGAAAACACACACACACACACACACACACACACATACACACCACCACACCTTCAGGAACATGTATTCATTAACCTTCACTTTGTTCCACTTTATGCAATCTCACATCTCTATACAGTATCTACCTTTTGCAAGTTACATAAATATATTACACAATATACAAAAATACTGTTAAATTCCACAATAAACACACGGACAACTTCTAACTGTAATGAAATATTTATTTAAACAAACCAAATAATAAAATGTAACTTTGAATATTGGTGAGGTCCTTCACATCCTGGGCCAACATGAGGAGGTGCTGCCTCATCCTTTGCCGTGTCCCTCGGACGCCCTTGTGGACTTGTCTCTGGTAATCTGTGGGCATGTTAAAGGGTGTTCAACATTACTTTTGATATTCATGGATACATTTTATACTTTGATGCATAGAATATGTCAAAATGACCTACAGCTTAATCAGCCCCTGGATCAGGCATTCCTACCTAACACCTCCTTGGTTGCATTTTTGCATTTGCCAATATCAGCCATTGAACAGGAAGTAAAAACTAACCCCCTGCTTTTCACCCCTTATATGGCCTGGCGATCTTCACGCCGGCGATCTGGTTTGTCTAGCACGAGTTCTATATTTTTACCATTACCGCACAACCGCTCCTTTCAGGGTGGTAATATTTGGGAGATGGCACCTTGGGGGCCTACGATTGGTATATCAATTTTTAGAGGCAGACTACACTACAGTACTCACATTGTCTAAATTAAAAGAACGATTCCCAGACCTAACTTTCCCAACATTTGCATATTTCCAGGCTCGCAGCTACTGTATGTCTCCAAATTAATAACCACTCTTACAAAGGCTGAATTTACCAATACGTTAAATAATCTAATAATCACAAGCGAGGGTAGATCCGTGTCAACTTCTGTACTTTATGATCTAACACGGAAGAAAATAGATTTAACAGTGAATTCCACAGGGGTTTCTAAATGGCAAGACACACCCCTAGGGCTTACCACAATGGACGTAATTAGATTGACAGTCCGGCTTAACAAACAACTGGTCTCTGCGTCTTATGCGGAAATGCAGTATAAAATCCTGCACAGGGCGTACTACACCCCGAAATTAAGATATTTAACTGGGGTATCTGACAATTCCAACTGTTTTAAGTGTTCATCGCCAGATGCAGAGATTACCCACTGTCTTTGGTCCTGTGCAATTGTACAGCTTTTTTGGGATGAAGTGCAGTCGTATATTAACAATACTTTAAATATTTTGTTTAAGATTACTATGCCTTGGGCCTTGTGGAATTACTATCCCCCATCCCTCAACCCCAAACTAACGTCTGGGACACGCTTTCTTTTAGCCAGGATAGCCACTGCGGCAAAGAAAACCATATTGTCAAAATGGATACAATCAGATCATTTATCAATAACACTTTTTATGCCCAGATTGATTTATATGTATCAGATGGATTGGGTAGAATGTGTACTGGATGTGGAATCCCGGGCATCCAAGTTTTTTTATATCTGGTTGCCTTATGTACTTACGTTATCTGCCACAGAACGAGGCATTATCAGAAAGATTGTATACTTGTCCACCTGGTACAATATGACTATCTTGGAGACCGGGGTGCCTCCCTTTTAAGTTCTAACATCATTGAGAAATACATATGATTACATTCTATATTGTCTTCAGATCACTGTCTGTAATATTATCTTGCGGTACGTGTAAACCCTACTGCCCATGTTTTCTATGTGAAATGTACCCGTGATGAGATGTTTATTGAACCTGTTATGCAATGTCAAAATTTTAGTGCTTCAATAAAATTATATTTAAAAAAAAAAAGACCTACAGCATCAAAAATCATAGATACACTCAATAACATAGGGTACTGCTTTCAACATATAACTAACTACTATGATGGTGACACACACACAGTTGTTTACTGTATTAATTATGTTGCTTATACAATAAATTAACAATGTATGTTTATAAAGCCCACCTAGCCTTGAATCTCTGTCGAACTTGACAAGCCTTACCAGTCAGCAATGTACTGTTAAGCTACTACAATTATAAGTGTTTTTCTTTGTTAAAAATATAATCTAGGCACTATGTCAATGTAATGTGGTTAAAGTGTGGCTCTCATTTCCGTCATTTCATTACTCCATAGTAACCTATTTGTGATGTTGTTGCTGCTGGTGAAGGGTAATAGCAGCAGGGATTTCAAATTTATATTCAACAGCCTAATGGATACATTATGGCCTTGGTTAATATTGTTGGTTTCTGCCAATACCCTGGATTGCAATTGTGTATAGACACAAATCATTTTTAAACAATGACCACCATACTCCATTTATGCCATAGTCCAGTGGTTCCCAAACTGTGTGCCTAGGCACCCTGGTGTGCCTCAGGACACTTGCAGGGGTGCCTTGGGTTGGTGGACCAAGATCAATTCATATTATTTATGGTCAATGTACCAGGCAAAACCAGTGCTTGTGGCTGCCAATCATAATATATGTGGACAAACAGAAGCAAATCCTGTCCCTCACCAGATAACTGTGACATATAAAAACAATACACTTTAGTTAATATTTTTTTCTGAAATTCTCTATAAGAAGCATTTGGCCTAGGGGTGCATTGAAAATATTTTGATGCTCTAGGGCGCCGTGTTTCAAAAAAGTTTGGGAACCACTGCCATAGTCTATAGTGTAATTTACAATACAAAACAAATACCGCTAATCAAGTACTTACTGTATGCATTTATGTGTATGCGTATATTTAGAAAAATACACACATAAACATATGTGCAGCTCTCCTGCCTACACCATAATGTCTGACACACCACTGACCTTAACTGGCTGCCTTAATCACCTATTACTTCCAATGTATAGTTTTACAAATTTAATGGATATTTGCAAAAAAAAAAAAAAAAACACCATAACCAACACATAAAAATCCTACAGGCCCAAAAAATTTAAATAATAATATACTCACCGGTACTTGTGAGTTATCCGGGCTCCCGATTTTTGATCGTGTCACAAAAAATCGCGTCGCGTCGCATCGCATGTTAACCAAATGGCATGCGATGCGACGAGAGCAGCACCGATTTTAGCACTGGACCCGATTTTAACATTGGAATCAATGTAAAATGGTCCCTGAGACCCGATTTTACATTTATTTCAATGCAAAAATGCCCAAAACCCCCCAAAAGTGTCAAAACTGAAATCCCATCCCCATTGTTAACGCCACCCCACTAATGACGCCAACCCGAGGCGTGGCGAGCGCAGCGAGCCCGCGAGGGGCGGCGGTACGCGTCCTCCGACCTTTTCATAACCCCACTATCCACGTCAGCGTGGAGTTGAGAATAGAATAGTGTGGCGAGCGCAGCGAGCCACCGAGCCCGAAGCGTGGCGAGCGCAGCGAGCCCCATGAGGGGACGCCGACACCTTCACAGCTATCCGCGTCCCCTCGCGGGCTTCACAGGTGTCCGCGTACCCTCGCGAGGCTCGGTGGCTCGCTGCGCTCGCCACACTATTCTATTCTCAATGCCATGCCGACGTGGATAGTGGGGGTATGAAAAGGTCGGAGGACGCGTACCGCCGCCCCTCGCGGGCTCGCTGCGCTCGCCACGCTTCGGGTTCACGTTGATAGTGGCCTGGTTGTGAACATCCAATATCATTCATCAATATCATTCATATCTGACACATTAAGGACAACAGAATTTAAGGAATAACTGTAATTATCATATATCAGCAATAAATTAGAACAACAAGAACACATATCATACAATCATTAATAGGCGTAATTACTTAGCCAACAAACTTAGTGCATGTAGAATGCGGTTAAATGGGCTGTCACCCGCCAGGCACTTTCGCCACAAAAATTCTTGCATGTAAGAGTCAAGGTGATGGCGGGCTGTACCCCGCTGGCGTTTGTTCCGCCACTTTGCACATCCCCATAGTCTTTCTATATTTTGTGTGTGTGCTCCAGTGTCCGGGTCCACAAAGTTATATCTATGATTGACCCTCAAGTGATTGTATCCAGCTCGCTTCAGTTCTGCGGTATTATAGGCACGCCAGCAATCGCTTACAATTGTAGTGCCAGCCTCGATATGCTCTGCAATTGCGGTCATCAGGGTCGTCGCATCTCTCTTTTCCACAGGCAACATGAAACATTCCCCTGTTTCGCGACACACTCCTCCAAACACCCACTGCTGTGGGAGAACTCTGCCGACATTGGCTTGTCTCTTTGCGAACAGCGACTCATCTATCTCCACAATTTTGCCTGCTCCACCAATCCGGCGTTGAGGCTGGGACATGAGGTCGCATTGACACGCCTCCCGCATCAAGGCGTTGTAAAAGATAGCCGTCTTATTGCAGATATTTAGATGTTTGTCACAGAAGTCTATGGATGTCAGTTCCTCACACCAGCAGAAAATAAATCTGAGGATTGTCATAAATGGAAGTCTGCATCCAGGGTAAAATAGTGAGGCCCGCAGACTTTGCTTTTTGCCACAGCTTTTTATATAGCAGCGCCATTTCCGCTCCTTCACGGACAGGCGCATTGGGTGTCCATTTGGACAGGTAGCTGTTGATGGAAGAAGCCCATTGTCCTGCATGAACTTCACAGTATCATCTTCCGTTTTGGGGAGGCTGAAGATACTGCCTGGCAAAGCCATACCGTGAAATAGGATGTAAGGGGCAAAATGGGCCAATATCCCAAGAAATTTAATGCAAATTTGTGAAAAATCACCTCACGAAAAGTCTCATACACAGCACCACAGCAAACCACTTCTTTTCTAATGTCAAAACTCTCTCAGAGTGAAATTGTGCCAGATGTGGCAGAGGGCGGGATTACAATTGGGCGGGATGGGTTAAAATCGCGTCGCATCGCGTGCCATTGTATACCATACAATGGCATACAATGCGCCGCGTTTTTGGCTACAAGGAAATTTTAAGGGAAATCGCGTTGCATCGCGTCGCATCGCGTCGCATCGTATTCTTAATGTACTGTCATATAATTTCAACATCGGGCGCCCGGATAACTCACAAGTACCTACTCACCTAAACATCAACTAAAAAAAATACAAAGCATTTAAATTTATACATATATCCACAAGTTATGCATTGTGCCACCAACATTGGTCACCCACAACAAAACCCCCAAACATTAAAGACAGTGCACTTGTATTTGTGAAAAATATGTAATTGTGCCTACTGTGACGTTGTGAACCCACATTTTTTTGCAGCTGTCACTTTAAATGCTTTTACTCTGACTAAATAGTGGATTGTCTTTGCAACATTCAAACGTGTACCTGAACAAACGTCTAAACACAGAGTCCCGCACTTCGTATCCCCTGATGCTTTCCGGGGTGTGGGGTGGGGCAGGGCACCCTCTTGCGGCTCAGATGTTGTTACTTCCCACTCTTCTAAAGGGCCATTACGTTGCACAGTGATATTGTGCCAAAAGCAACACACCCCCACAATCCTCGACACCATTTGAGGGGAGTACTGCAAGTCACCACCAGAGCGGTGGAGCACACAAAAACGACCCTTTAATAGGCCAATTGTGCGCTCCACCACTTGCCTGGTGGCAACATGCGCCCCATGGTATGCCTCCTGTGGACCCAGTGTTGGGGAGCTGTACAGCGTAAGCAGCCAGGGCGTACATGGGTAACTGGAGTCACCCAGAACACACTCATCACGGCCTTCAAGCTCTTGGAGTCTTTGCCAAATCCCGGTTTGTCGGATAACATGAGATTCATGGGCACTTCCAGGAAACTTCAAGTTGAAGGCGAGAATTTCCATGGATGGTCCACATACCACCATCATGTTGAGTGAGTCGAACATTTTGCGGTTCCTATATATTTTCTCACTGCATGATGGCGGCACAAATGGTACATGGGTCCCATCCACAGCCCCTATCACATTAGGGAAGCCAGCAATTTGATGAAATGCCTGTTGGCTCCTGTGAAGGGTCTCTTGGGCAAAAGACATGGCCATGAAGTGCCCCTTGCGGCTAAACATGGCTGACATCACACACCTCAGGATTCTGCAGAAAGCAGGCTGGGATATTCCAGCAAGTACTGCCACTACATGATAATACGATCCTGAGGTGCAAAAATGCAACACCGCCAACAGCTGGGTGTGAGGCGGTATTGCTGTCTTGAGCCAATGATGAGGTTCCAGATCACTCTCGATTAAAGAGAGTATTTCTAGAATGACATGTGGGTGTATCCGGTACCTAGTAAGTACCTCATCATCAGGCATCCTAAAGAGTGTCACCCATGAGCGAAAGATTCTTGCACATCCTGGCCTCCTTTGGCGCTGAGTGGGTGGAGCCGCAAGTACCCTCTGCCCTTGGACCACATACATCATTGCTGCTTCCGCAATCTAAATCCCCAAAAAATATAAAATGCAGCACCTAAGCAAAGAAAGGTACACAATAAACTTTGCCAAATACATATGAAACCATACGTACAGGTGATGGGCAGCCAGTTACCTCCAGAATATCCATAATGTTCTAAAAATATGGAAAAAACATTGCACCTCACACACAAGTACTATATAAATATATATCTAAGACACATGTACTACATTTGCACTATTTAGCTAATATAGTGTAAAGATGTAGTTACTACAACCATGTATTCATACACATGGAGGAGGGTGAATTAACAATATAACACATTAAATATGTTAACGGGTGGCCAGGAAACATGCTTGATTTATGCAAAAAATGAGTTACCACACAAATTGAGTGTTATATGTTAACACTTTTAGCACATACAGTATTAAGAATCAGAAAGGAAACTTTGTATAGGTATCCAAATAAAACATGTTTAACCTTACCTTGCACCAGGAGACAATGCAGATATACCTTCACAACTACATAGCACCAAGCCACTATATATACGGCAATCACATGTGATTTGGAGCAAATTAGTGAATAGTATGTGATGTGCTGTGGAATGGCTAATAATCTGGAAAAGGTTTGTACCATTTGTTATCACTATAATACAAGTGTTGCAAAATGGGGAAATATATTTCGCCATTCACATATTGTATGTAGTAAAGGTGAAATGTGCAAGTGTGCAATGAATCCATTGTATGCGTGCGTACAATCATAAAATATTTACAGAAAATATAATTTGGAATTGATGCGCCAGGTTTTTTTTTTATGGTGGGGGGGTTTGTGCATGGCCTTTGCGCCGCAAACATCAAATGCTTTACTCTGCCATGCGAAACGCTGCCGTACAATACGTTGGAGTACGGAATGCTGCATGGGGGGGGGGGGGGGGCAGGTCCGCAAATTTTGGAACATGGGTATTTATAGAGGTGCTGCCATAAGGATACTTTGCTGCTATCATGTCTGGGTCAGAGTCAAACATTGGGATTTCAGACCCTGTGCTTATCCAGGCTCAACTGGCGTCTATTACTGCCAATGTGAGGCAGAGGCCCAATGTCTCACTCAGAAATAGCCAACAAATGAGTACCGCTGAGGCAGGACCATCTACAGCTTCAGCAGAATCATTGGGAACACAGCAGGTGGCTTACCAAGAGATAAGAAAGGTCAGCACTGCAAGGTCATCAACTAGTAAGCGTGGCCGGAAGAGGCCAACAGGAGAAGTGCCCAAAAAGAATAAAGCATTCCAAGAGGAGGAACTTGAAATATTGGTACCCCGCGCACAGGATTAGATTGAGTTGACACACAAGAGGTTGACACCCACAATGAAGGAGAAGATTTGGGACGACATAACCGCAGAGATTAATGTGGTTGCACCACAAGTGCGTGAGGTGGATCATGTTAAGAAAAGGTACATTTGTATAACACTGTTCGGTGTACATATAACAAATACATCAAAATGTGATAGCAGACACATTTATATGTGGTGGAATTGTTGATTTTAGTGTAGATTTATTTAAAGAAGCATACCACTTATCTATGAGGGTCAATATGCAAGGTGAGATTTAGCAAGCAAGTGTACTAAAACAGTTAGTACTCTTTACCTAGCACGGCGCCCATCGCGGTCATCGCGGGCATTGAATGCACAAAAAAATCGGGTGCGACGCGACCGACGCGATGCCCGCGATTTCCCATAGGGACCAATGTTAAATTTCTCAATTGACCCGATTTTTCTGTTCAATGCCTCAATTGACACGATTTTTCCATAGGAATCAATGTTAAATGGCCCACAGAGGCCAAATAGCCACCCTGAAGTGTGAAATGGCCCCCACAATTGTTAACGCCACCCCACGATCAACGTGAACCCGAAGCGTGGCGAGCGCAGCGAGCGGCGGCGGTACGCGTCCTACGACCTTTTCATACCCCCACTATCCACGTCGGCGTTGAGTTGAGAATAGAATAGTGTGGCGAGCGCAGCGAGCCACCGAGCCCGAAGCGTGGCGAGCGCAGCGAGCCCCGCGAGGGGACGAGGATACCTGTGAAGCCCGCGAAGGGACGCGTTTACCTGTGAAGGTATCCGCGTCCCCTCGCGGGGCTCGCTGCGCTCGCCACGCTTCGGGCTCGGTGGCTCGCTGCGCTCGCCACACTATTCTATTCTCAACTCCACGCCGACGTGGATAGTGGGGGTATGAAAAGGTCGTAGGACGCGTACCGCCGCCCCTCGCGGGCTCGCTGCACTCGCCACGCTTCGGGTTGACGTTGATCGTGGGGTGGCATTAACAATTGTGGGGGCCATTTCACACTTCAGGGTGCCTATTTGGCCTCTGTGGGCCATTTAACATTGTTTCCTATGGAAAAATCGTGTCAATTGAGGCATTGAACAGTAAAATCGGGTAAATTGAGAAATTTAACATTGTTCCCTATGGGAAATCGCGGGCATCGCGTCGGTCGCGTCGCACCCGATTTTTTAGTGCATTCAATGCCCGCGATGACCGCAATTTTTTTACCTGCGATGCCCACGATCAAAATCGTGGGCGCCGTGCTAGGTAAAGAGTACCAAACAGTTTGTTGTGGGGTCCACACAATGACCAAAATTGCTAACTAATTCAAATCTATGAGGGTGAGAAGTGTATATTTGGATGTTATGACCATCATTCAGAAGTGTTATCGTTGGGTGGTTTGGACATTGCACCATTTTACGTGGGCAAAAATCATATTGTTGTTACTTACACTATGTAATCTCTTCCAGTCTACTAATGTGTTGCTAGAAAAGTAGATACTATCTAAAAAGGACATGTCAGGTTGCTATGCGCAACCCACATGATTGCCATGTATCATCTTCCACTATATAGGAGGCAGACTGTTAATGTTGAACAATAGCAACATTGGCCATGTAAAACATGTCAACATTGGGTTTACAAATAAAATGGATAGTTATGTGTAATGAATAATGAAACATAATGACATATAACAATGGATCAACCACATCTCATCACATGCTATAATATGTAATAATTGCTGTTTGTTTTGTTTCAGGTGGTATGATTTCAAATGTAACCTGAAAAAAAAATGACTGCACAGTGGACGCACAGCCAGACAACTGGGGCTGGCAGGATGCCAAGAAATCTTGTTCTGTCCTCCCTGGGACTCCTTGGAAAGGATTGTGTGGCTATTAAAGAGATCCGTGGAGTGAGTAATATGGACAGTGAGGCCCCAGTGGATGTATTTGCGGCTGAACTTGAAGGTAAATTGTTTGCATGACATAACAAGATTTTTTAAATTGTCCTTGAATGTGATTTAATTTTTTATTATTTTTTGCAGACGAAGATGCATGTCCACCATGCGAAACTGCGCCACAAGCAGAGGAGCCAACATCCAGGCCACCGGTGCAGCAGTCTCAAGCACCCATTCAAGATGCTGTAGGGGGGACGCTGCTGAATGCCATACTGCAGCAGGGAGAGGCAGCAGCAGAGCGGCAGACTAGGACCGAGGAGGTCATTAAAGCTATTGTTGCCAGTCAACAGGCAATATCTGCCAGTCAGCCGGTCATAGCTGAGCCAGCTGTTCGGCAAAATGACCTGTTGGCTCGGCAGAATGACCTCCTCCACCACAATGATCTTGTGGTGCAGCTAATTTCCAGCAATAGGGCCCTAATGTCTGTGGCTTCTGCTGCTAACCCACCATCAGCACTCCCTGCTGCCAGAAGAGGAAGATCCACACCCCCTTCCACAGCAGCTCATCCCCCAACCCACCAGCACAACATGCCAGAAAAGCTGCTGCAGGTGGCAAGGCCCCTACCAAGGACAAACGTGGTCGAAAATAATGCTCTTTGGCATCCGTATTATTCTCCACCATTGTGTTGTCCCAAATTTTTTATTTTGCTGTGTGTGTCAGTTTGCGGGTGTGCAATGTATATCCAATCCCGAACAAAGGCTTCCCACATTTCATGCCCCTTCTATTGGAATATTTTGCTTTGTTCCCCTGTTGGCCCTGTCTGGTTGAATTGCTGGCTGATGGCGTGAAAAATCTATTGTGAAGCCACCTGTTGTGTTGCTAATGATTCTGCTGTGGCTGTATTTTTTTCCCTTCACCTTTTATGTTTTGTTTTAAAGATGTTTTCATGTGGCAAATAACATGGTCTAAAATTTGTCACAATTAATATTGTTATTTCCCAAAGTGTGTCATGTTTCACATTAATTTTCACTCCAGATTTCTGCATATATTTGGGTAACACAGTTATGTCCATTTAGTGCAGTGTAAATGTGGGCCACATAACAACAATAAAATAAAGGTCATTGCACCATTTTTTCAACTATTTTTGGTTCTCCAATTTACCCTGCATTGACTTCCTGCTTCCAATTGAAGCTGTGGAATGTGTTTAATTAATCACAAATGACCAGATGACTGGATTGTATTGTGCTCAGCTGGGAGTATTTTAGGTGCAGGCGTACTAATTGGGCGGTCCGAATGCCTAGCGCAGGAACCATTGCCCTCCGAGAAGTGAAAGCTGCTTGTTTTCACCGAAGATTTCTGCAGTGTTGGTTTGCTTGCGCTCTGTGTCTGGTCCGAATGCACGCCTACCATTGTTCGTGCACTGCCACGTATATGCCTAGATTTACGCCCAGTTTTGCCCACTTTTAAATCACGCCCTTATACATGCCCACATGACGCTCATATTACGCCCATATTTCTCTAGAGTGTTTGGAGGACATTTATAGACTGTATTGTTGAGAACGAGTACAGAGACACAGCGTTGCACATGCGCATTGTGTTGCTTACGCATGCGCAGGAAGCTAAAAGTCGCCTTCTGAAAGATTGCGGAATGGACTGACTCAACCAGAATAACCCCTAAGTCTGAAAAAAGACGTTAGTCCATCAAGTTCAACCTATTGTACTGGATAGTATCTACAGTAACTTGTAACTACTGTACTGACTTGAGTAAAACATATCTACAGTACAGTATACTGTACAGTAGGATTCCCTTAGTGGCCAAAAATGTTTCCAGTTTTGATTGAAATTCAGTAGTTGCTGTAACCACCCCCACCGCCAATGACTTCCAGAATTTGACTGCTCTAATGGTGAAGAATCCTCTTCTTACACTAATTCAGTGTGGAATTTATTTTACTCCAGCCTCAGTACAGTACATGGCTGCATGTCCTTAGTATACAGTTGTCCTGTTAGTGAACAAAGGCCTGTTACAGTATTGGTACTGTATACCATCTGGGGTCCAACCATTTACTCTACTGTATGGTACTGTACAGTATGTTAATGTTGTTGTTTTTTTTTTTTACAGTGGCAGTGTCCGAAAGCCTCCACACCACCCAGAAGGAGGAGCAGCTGGGCAGCACCGCCACCCAGGAGTAGACGGTACCCAGTGCTGATGGTAAGTATTGTACAGTATAACACCAGACGTCCCGTCATGTGTACCAGAAAATATTGTACTTGTTGGCCCACCCTGTAAAATACAGTAGTACTGTTCCTGTACAGTACTTACCAGATGGGCTGGCTCCCTCCCCCTACTCCTCTTCTTCCTCCTCCTCCTCCTCCACCTCCACCTCTTCTTCATGAGTGTGGGTGTGGCTTAGTGATTCTGCAAATGTAAAAAATGTAACAAAGAAATAATGTAAACATACTGAACAGTAAATGGTTGGACCCCTGGTGTTATACTGTACAGTACTTACCAGCTGAGCTGGTGCCCGGCTGCTGCTCCTCCTCATCCACCTCGGTGGTAGGTGGGTGGCAGCGCCTCTCCTACCTTCTCCTTTGTCACGACAGGTCTATAAAAAAAATTGTGACAAATACAGTATTGTAACCCCAAGTATTATTACAGTATACGATACACATGGTGGGCCCCACTGGTATTATGCGGGACCACAAGTATTATTATAGGATACACATGGTGGAACACCACTGGTAATCTGCGGGACCCCAAGTACTATATTATTATAGGATACACATGGAGGGCCACACACGTATTATGCGGGAACCCAAGTATTATTATAGGATTCACATGGTGGAACCCCACTGGTGTTTTGTGGGACCCCAAATACTGTATTATTATAGGATACACATGGAGGGCCACACTGGTATTATGCGGGACCCCAAGTACTGTTTATTATAGGATACACATGGATAGCCACATTGGTATTATGCGGGACCACAAGTACTGTATAATTATAGGATACACATGGAGGGCCACACTGGTATTATTATAGGATACACATGGAGGACCACACTGGTATTATGCGGGACCCCAAGTACTGTATTATTATAGGATACACATGGATGGCCACACTGGTATTATTATAGGATACACATGGAGGGCCACACTGGTATTCTGCGGGACCCCAAGTACTGTATTATTATATGACACACATGGAGGGCCACACTGGTGTTATACGGGATGAGAAGCACTGTATTATTATAGGATACACATGGAGGGCCACACTGGTATTATACGGGACCCCAAGTACTTTATTATTATAGGATACACATGGAGGGCCACACTGGTATTATGCGGGACAACATGTACTGTATTATTATAGGATACACATGGAGGGCCACACTGTTATTCTGCGGGATCCCAAGTACTGTATTATTATAGGATACACATGGAGGGCCACATTGGTATTCTGTGGGACCCCAAGTACTGTATTATTATAGGATACTCATGGAGGGCCACACTGGTATTATGCGGGACCCCAAGTACTGTATTATACACATGGAGGGCCACACTTTATTAACACTTTATTCTGGTACACTGTACTGTATCCTCACATTGCTGTACAGTACAGTACTTACAGCACCTGATCGCCTGAAGTCTATCAGGTTCTCTCTTGACCAGGTCACTCCAGCGGCGCTCTAGGGAGCGGATAGACCGCTCACGGCCAGTGTCAGACAGAGTTGCCCTCCGGACCTTTCTGTATGCCTGGAGCTTTTCCTTGTTGCTTACAAGAGCAACATCTCGCCAGCACACCAGGTGTCTAAGCTCCCTGGTGCTGTACAGGCCTTTTATGGGCTGCACCATTGTACCAGTAGAGTATACGATACAGCATAGAGTACTGTAGTCTCAAAATGGTGGACCGGGCGTCCTAGTCACATGCTGTGTGCGACACATGACTTTCATCATGCGTCCCAAAACTTTATTTGAAAGAATTTTGACATAGATGTACTGTATAGAATCGCTATGACAACTACAGTATTGTAGTTATGTAATCTATAAGTTTGTGTGTACAATCCTATGAGATGCAACTTTATTAAATACAACTTTTACCTCTTACCTCTATCTTCCATAATTATAAAGATTACTAATAATGTACAGTATATACCACAGGAGCGTCTGAGACGAGATTCGCATGAGCGTCGGCTTAGACGAGAGTCGTATGAGCGTCTGAGACGAGAGTCGTATGAGCGTCTGAGACGAAAGTCGCATGAGCATCTGAGACGAGAGTCGCATGAGCATCTGAGACGAGAGTCGCATGAGCATCTGAGATGAGAGTAGCATGAGCGTCTAAAACTACTGTTCCCTGGGGGAGGAGAGGCGGCGGTTGACTTCAGCTCAATACACATGCAGTTCATCTGGGTCACCATGTGCAAAATGTGTAATAGACAGTAGGAATGGAAACAACAAGTTTTTATGGAAACAAGTTATTTTATGTACTGTATGTCTTAACTTTTATTAAAATGTCACTTTCCAAAATATAAAAAAAAAAAAAAATTATAATAATAATTTGACACCGTAATCGAACACCAGTCTCCAGTGTGTCTGCGCAGCTATCCACTACACTACACAACACGGTGATGTGTACCATCTGTAGAGTGCTAGTATATACAGTGGCATCCGTAGCCATATTGGCGAAACCCGAGCCACGGCAGCATCTGAGACGGTCCCTTTGTGGATAAGCGCTGCTGGAGACATTGTAAAGTAATGTACTGTATTCAGGTCCCTCCGCCCCTGGGGGAGGGGAGGTGGCGGTTGACTTCAGCTGCATACACATTACTCCCTGGAAGAGACATTAATGCAGTGGTAGCCAACTCTTCATGTTTTCTAGAACACCTAGATGGGGCACAGGTGTACTCGTTACTGACTGACACATTATAAATCATCCACAGGTGGAGATAATTACTTCACATGCAGCATGATTCTGTGAGGAGACCTGGAAAACATTAACTGTTTTATTTGTCTAGTTTTGTTAAAACTGTTACATTTAATGGTCTAATGGTCTAGTTTTATTAAATGTCACTTTCCAAAATATTCAAATAAAAGAAAAATAAATAAATAAATATGACACCATAATCGAACACGGGTCTCCAGCATGTAGAGCAGCGCAGCTATCCATTACACTACTCAGCACTGTGACATGTATGGTCTGTAGAGTGCTGGTATAATCAGTGGCATCCCTAGCCCTATTGGCGAAACTTGAGTCGCGGTCCCTTTCTGGATTATCGCTGCTGGAGATATTGTAAAGTAATATACTGTATTCAGGTCAAGTTTAACCCCTCCTCCCCTGGGGGAGGGGAGGCGGTGGTTGACTTCAAGTGCATACACATTACTCCATGGAAGAGACAGTAAAAATGCAGCTACTGTACTGTACAGTACCAACAGTTAAAAATATTCAGCATCGGCTACGTGAACGTGAAGTTAAATATTTGTATAGGCTCATTACACTTCACAGCCCATTTTCTTGCAGCGATGTTCACGGGCATCTCATTTCGCACAAGCATCTCATTTCGCACAATCGTCTCATTGTGCACGAGCGTCTCATACAGTAAGCGTGCTCCATGCGGCGAATGGTGGGGTTCCATTGGCCTATTACATTATATCACTCCGATGCTAGCTTGATGGAGCATTAGCCACCCAGTGGTGGTGGATTGATTGTATTGCTTGCGCCCATGCCCCTACCGACATATAGAATTTACAGGTGAAACAGTCAACATGACTTTCCGTCGACAGGTCGTGAGGTTGACATGGGTTTTTTCACTGTTTTTTGACCCAACATGTGCCGACAAGTGGTATTTCATGCCCTACCATCCACCAGATTGTGGTGGGAGAATAAAATAGTGTGACGAGCGGAGCGAGGCACCGTGCCCGAAGCATTGCAAGCGAAGCGAACGATGCGAGGGGCTGTGGTTCACTTCCAACTGTGTCCATGTCGACTGTGTCGACATTTGGGTAAAAAGTCATGTTGACTGTTTTACCTGTACAATCTATATGTCGGTATTTTGACCATGTCAGGATTTTAAATGTCGGGATTTTGACCTTGTTGGGATTTTGTCCTTGTCGGTATTATGACCCATTCGGGATTTTGACCCCGTCGGGATTTCATACCGAATCCAATTGATCTACTTTTTAAAGGATCACGTGTTAATGTATTGCGTGAGAGCAAGAAAGTTTCCCCAATTAACATAGCCAAGTCACAGTGATTATACAATTATGTACCTTTTTTTGTTACCTGATATTGGAGAATTTTCTGAACCCTTCTTGACCACTTGCAGTTGGCTATTATGTACCATATATACTACCCTTTACTTTTGATTAACAAATTTATTCTATGACTTCCGGTTCTGGTTCTATGATGTGAGGAGGTAGATGCGGGAACTCTGCCAGACAGCACCCAACTGAACCTTCTAAAGGCTGCCTGCATCTTCCAGATCTGGCAGCCCCATCACCTACACACCTGCTGACTGGATGGACCCCTTTGTCACCCAGGCGGCGCAATCAAGGCTGCTCGTGCCCTGCCAAGAAAAACACAACTCTGCATCCAATATGATGGCAGATGTGGAAGCATACCAGGCTTTCCCTGCACATAACATAAGTTTGCTGCCAAACTGGAAAGCTATCTCCATCAGGTAGGCTGGGCATCAGTCTCCCTGGTGATATAGGGGGAATTAGTCAATGCAATCAGATCCACCATTACTCTCCCAAGCGGTGGCAGACATCACTTTTCAAATAAAAGTTGGTACTTGTGTAGTTTCACGGCGCCACCGCGCGCACAGTGAAACTTTGAAACTTGGCAGTCTGTCAGACTCTGTGTTTACTGTGCGCGTGCCGCTCTAGCTGTTCTCAGCGCAGTGCGTGGCTGCTTTACTTATGTAAGCTACAATATCAGCATAGCGCTGGGCAGCAGCAGCGCACTCTGCCCAGTGCTGACAGGTCAATGTGGTACTTGTAGTTCCACAGTGAAATAGGCAGTCCTGCGCACCGCTGACAACCCCGCAATTTAGATGCTAAAGCGTCTAAATCCAGACTCCCTGAACTGGACAACCCTGCAATTTAGACACTAAAGCGTCTAAATCCAGACTCCCTGAACTGGACACCTTGGCAATTTAGACATCTAGATTTAGATGTCTAAATCCAGACTCCCTGAAAACCGCTAAGATGGGGGCATCTAAATTTAGACGCTAAAGCGTCTAAATTTAGTAGGGTCTAGGGGTACACTATTAAACCTGTTCACAATGACACTAGTTGACGTAACAGCTGTCGACCTTGTTAATTCCACTATCCATGCCAACCCGAAGCGTGGCGAGTGCAGCAAGCCCACGAGTGGCGGTGGCACGCGTCCTATGACCCTTTCATACCCCAAGTATCCACGTCGGCGTGGAGTTGATTTTATAAAGTGTGGCGAGCCTGAAGCGTGGCTTGCGCAGCGAGCCCCACGAGGGGACGCGGATACCTTCACAGGTATCCGCGTCCCCTTGCGGGCTTCACAGGTATTCGCGGGGCTCGCTGCGCTCGCCACGGTTCGGGCTCGAACTCCACGCCGACATGGATAGTGGGGGTATGAAAAGGTCGTAGGACGCGTACCACCGCCCCTCGCGGGCTCGCTGCGCTCACCACGCTTCGGGTTGGCGTGGATAGTGGAATTAACAAGGTTGACAGCTGTTACGTCGACTAGTGTCATTGTGAACAGGTTTAATAGTGTACCCCTTAACCCTACTAAATTTAGATGCTTTAGCGTCTAAATTTAGATGCCCCCATCTTAGCGGTTTGCAGGGAGTCTGGATTTAGACATCTAAATCTAGACATCTAAATTGCCGGGGTGTCCAGTTCAGGGAGTCTGGATTTAGACGCTTTAGAGTCTAAATTGCCGGGTTGTCCAGTTCAGGGAGTCTGGATTTAGACGCTTTAGCGTCTAAATTGCCGGGGTGTCCAGTTCAGGGAGTCTGGATTTAGACACTTTAGCTTCTAAATTCCTGGGTTGTCAGTGGTGCGCAGGACTGCCTATTTAACTGTGGAACTACAAGTACCACAGTGACCTGTCAGCGCTGGGCAGCATGCGCTGCTGCTGCCCAGCGCTACGCTGATAACGTAGCTTACATAAGGAAAGAAGCCACGCGCTAGAGAACAGCTAGAGCGGCACGCGCACAGTTAAACAGAGCGTCTGGCAGGCTGCCAAGTTTCAGTCACAGACTGTGCGCCGTGAAACTACAAAAGTACCTAAAAGTTTGATGCATGAACTTTTTTGCACAAGAGGCCATATGGTCCACCTCACACTGATCTTTCTGGATTACTCAGTGGAGGTAACCAGGGCCTGAAAGGCTTTTGCACCAATTTGCACTAAACTTATGAAAGAGGGTCATACATTTGGTCTGCTCTACCCAGCTTGTCTACACTTCTATGAAGGTACCTCCCAAAAAGATTTTCAGTCACCTTGAGATGCCCAGGCTTATTTGAGTGAACTTGCATGCTACACTGCACGGGACATCAGTGCTCCTTCACTGACCACTTCTGCACCACAACATGGTGCACTGCTCACCTTGACTACCCCCTCCTTTCATCCCACAATGTTATCTTAGCACCGGCTGCTTCTGAACTTTTACTCACCACTGACTTTTTTTAGGGTGCTGTTCTCCCACTCTAAGGAGCATTCTCATTGGTTGATACTAGAGATGTGCGGCGGCAACTTTTTCGGGTTTTGGTTTTGGATCTGGATCTCCCTTCGTGTTTTGGATCTGGATTGGTATTGGCAAAACCACCCTTGCGGGTTTTGGTTCTGGATTTTTATAAAAAAATGATAACAATGGCTAAAATAACAGAATTTGGGCCTGTTTTTGCCCCTAAAGTATTATTGACCTCAATAACATTAGTTTCCACTCATTTCTAGTCAATTTTGATCACTTCACAGCTCACAAAAGTTTTAATTTACTGTAGTTGGGCCAAAAGGTTATACCGAGGTAGCTGGATGACTAAGCTAAGCGACAGCAGTGGACATCACATACATGTGGACCTTACACTTCCAACCTGGTACATCTTGGAAGCAGAGAGGCACTGTAGGGGCAGACAGGGTGGCAGTTTAATAATGTGTTTTTATTTTATTTATTACTTTTATTTATTTCTCTTACTTTACACTGGACACAGCCCGTTACACTGGACACTGGATTTAGCCTGTCACACTGGACACTGGATATAGCCCGTCACACTGGACACTGGATATAGGCCATCACACTGGACACTAGATATAGTCCGTCACACTGGACACAGCCCGTTACACTGGACACTGGATACAGCCCATCACCCTGGACACAGTCCCTGGACAATGGACACAGCCCCTGGACAATGGACACAGCCCCTGGACAGTGGACACAGCCCCAGGACACTGGACACAGCCCCTGGACACTGGACACATCCCCTGGACACAGCCCCTGGACAGTGGACACAGCCCCTGTACACTGGACACAGCCCCTGCACACTGGACACAGCCCCTGACACACTGGACACAGCCCCTTGTATTATGGACACTGAGCCCCTGTACACAGCACCTAGTTTACAACAAAATAAAAAATCAGTCACTAAATAAATCACAGCATAGGGCACAGGGCACAGGGCATGGAGCATGGAGCACTGATCCCAACCACCCTCTTCCCTCTCCTATAATGGAGTGAAGATGGTGGGGCACGCATGCATCTTATATAGAATCCAGATCCCGCGAGAATCCGACAGTGCGATGATGACGTTTTGCCTCGTTTTCGGTCCGGAATTCAGGCGGGAACGGGACTCGGATGATCATATTCGGATCTGTCGGATCCCGGAGATCAGGACCCGCTCATCTCCAGTTGATACCCACTCACCATTGCCCATTTAGTGATTTGTGAGTCAAACAGATGTTTACAGTTTTTGGTTTATATTTTTTCTCTTTGCTTTCCTCTCTACCTCCTTCTCCTTATGATGTTATTGCTTCCTTCATTTGGAAGAATGGAGCCCACCACACTGTTTGCTGCTGCTGAAAATTACCCTTAAAGGAGACTCTACAACTGCTCCCATTAATACCCTCCCCCCATCAAAGTATGGGCAAGGTCTGGCATAGCACATTTGCACGGCTTGTTCCGTTGTTTACCAAAAACATTGATGTTTATCAGGTTTTCCCTGACTATTGCTCTTGGTTCTCTCCGGAAGCAGGACATTGGCCCTTATTCTGGTTCACTTGCAAAGACAAATTCCTTTTCATATGGACCACACCATGTGCACTGCAGGTGGGGCAGATATAATATTTGCAGAGATAATTAGATTTGGTTGAGTTACTTTGTTTCTGTGCAGGGAAAATACTAATGCCCCCCATACACAGTCCGTTAATCGGATCCGTTGTGTGCTTAAACAGCACACATCGGATCGGATCGCATGCCTAGTGCATGCAGTGTGCATGCACTGCGATCCGATCCGATGTATAGCTAGTACAAAAAGTATGTGCAGCACATACTTTTTGTACCGTACTATGGGGGTTATTCTAGTTCACTCTTTCTGACAAATTCCTTCTTAGATGGACAAAACCATGTGGACTGCAGGGGGGCAGATGTAAAACGTGCAGAGAGAATTAGATTTGGGTGGGGTTTTACTTCAAAGTGAGATCTATATTGCAGTGTAAAAATAAAGTATCCAGTATTTACCCTGCAAAGAAACAAAATAACTCACCCAAATCGAATTCTCTCTGCACATTTTACATCTGCCCCCCTGTAGTGCACATGGTTTTGTCCATCTAAGAAGGATTTTGTCAGAAAGAGTGAACTAGAATAAAAGCCTATGTAATGCGCGGGAGCGCGCATCGCATAGTACAGAACGGAGCCATACACAACGGACCGTGTATGGGCTCCTTAACTGCTTAATTTTTACGCTGCAATATAGATCTCACTTTGATCTCTCTGCACAAGTTACATCTGCCCCACCTGCAGTGCACATGGTTTTGTCCATTTGAGAAGGAATTTGCCTTTGTGAGTGAACCAAAATAAGGGCCATTGTCTCTTTTATAGATGATACATCTACCATATTGGACCTTGTCTTTTTTCCTCATGTTTCCTCCTCCCTCCCTCCCTCCCTCCCTCCTCCTCTTTTATACTTGTTACAGATGATATGTGATATATACCCTTCCTACCTGATGATATGTCCACATAAAAACTGGGATCATGGAATGTCAGTGGATTTAAATCCCCTGCCAATAAGAGAAAAATTCTTATGTATCTCAAAAAGCAACCTGGCATTCCTTCAAGAAACTCACTTAGGGCCTTATTATAGTTCACTTTTTCTGACAAAATCCTTCTTAGATGGACAAAACCATGTGCACTGCAGGTGGGGCAGATGTTACTTGTACAGAGAGAATTAGATTTGGGTGGGGTTTTACTTCAAAGTGAGATCTATATTGCAGTGTAAAATTAAAGCAGCAAGTATTTTCCCTGCACAGAAACAAAATAACTCACCCAAATCTAATTCTCTCTGCACAAGTAACATCTGCCCCACCTGCATTGATATAGTTTTGTCCATCTAAGAAGGATTTTGTAAAAAAGAGTGAACTAGAATAATGCCTTTAGTGCTTACCAAGGTAATCAAACTCAATATGCTGGCAGGTTTGTAATGTGAAAGCAGCATCAGATTCAACCCGTTTCACCCATAGAAAGCCATCCAATGTAATTTTAATTATTTTTTTTCCTGCTTGTGGGCGGGGATCAAGTGTGGTTATTATTTGTAGCAAATACAGTTTCTGAGCTGTTCAGACTGCAGGGAAAATGGCTCTGAAACGTGTAGGATCCTGCTTTTAACACGTTTCAAAATACCGGTATTTTGTAACAGGTATATTAATCGTGGAGCTTTCATATTGCAGCTGGTATCGTTTTAAAGCAGTTAAAAATCAGCAATATGCAGTGTAAAAACTGCAATGTGAAAGGGGCTTTAATGGCTCTGAAAGGGTATTTACAAGTCATGAGCAGGTCACAGAGGGTGATAGGCTATCTCCCTTGTGATCTCTCTAGGCACAGGCAGGAAGTATAGTGCAGAGAGGAGACTTTTTTAACCCAGTGCATACTGTGCAGGTGTTGGGATCATTTGGTCAACAGTCCTTAGGTCGACACTGTTGGGTCAACATTGCAGAAGGTCAACATGAGTCTCGGTCAACATGACAGAAGGTCGACATGAGTCTAGGTCAACAGGGTTCTAGGTCAACATGGGCGAAGGTCGACAGGTGTCTAGGTCGACATGGGTTTAGGCCAACATGGGTTAGGTTGACATGGGTTAGGTCGACATGGTTTTTTTCACTGTTTTTTGAGCCGACATGTGCCGACAGGCGGTATTTCATGCCCTACCATCCACTAGGGCATGGTGGGAGAATAAAATAGTGTGCTGAGCGCAGCAAGGCACGGTGCCCGAAGCCTTGCGAGCGATGCAATCGGCTGCGGTTCACTTCCAACTGTGTCCATGCCACTAACACATGGGTGATGCTATTTAAGCTTGGTCTGTTGTAAGATCTTTGTATCCTGATGATAGTGCAGATGAAAGCACTAAAACGTTGACACGTCAACATGGTCCTGTCGTCTTTATTATACAAAAAGGAACAAGCAAAATAGTGAGACAATTTAGATGGGATACTGGATATCCTAATATATTGGCTGTGTATGGTGCATGTGCATATGTCAAACAAGTCACATCGCACCTCGTTGTAGCTATGATGAATGTGGCGCCATCTGTAGTTTGAGTGATCTGCTAGTGTAAGCTTGAAGAACTCTACAATATTAGCAGCTTTACACTCGTAATTATCAACACTTGCAGTGTCAAAATTGCATTCTTTACCCTTTCAACTGATTACAATGATTGGCACAAGTTACATGTTGCATAAGGGGCATAAGGGTCCCAGTGATGTTCAGAATTAAACCAACACTCAAATTGTTATATCATAAGAATTTGTGCAGATTCAGCTCCAGTATCAAATCTAAAAAGCTTTTGTTTTACCAATGTTTTAGAAACCTCACAATCTCAAATAACATAGCTTATATACATACTACATTGAAAATGAGATAGCCATTTCAAATTTTATGCATATAACATTTTGCATAAGCTATTATGTGTGCAACTGGGTTTAAAAGGACCTGGCAGTTAGAAAACCCATAATATTGCTATATAGAATGTGCTGCTCTAGGATTTAGTTGCATATGTTCTGTAGTGTTTCATTTTTTAAATAATCTGAAAACACTATTTTTTTTATTCCTTTGCTTTCATTTAATATGTACAGTACATTAGGCCCTACTGCCTGAAACTGCAGCATGTTCATTGAATGTACCTCACTTTCTTAAACAGTTTTTCCTATTCCCCCTGAGCAAGAACCCTGCAGCTTCAGTACATGACATTTTGTTCAGTCATTTCTTTGTATTTGAAAAATTCTTCCATCCAATGATTTGTCAATTCCTTTAATGTATTTAGGTCTTTATGTGGGCCATTTGTCTTAACTAAATTTAGAAGTATGGAAACTTACTATTTTATCAAACATCTGATGGAATCTGAACTGTTAAAGAACAGTTGTGTTCTTAAGTATTTATTCTTTAAAATATGCAGGCATGCCTGTGCTTGATTTATATTTCTAAATAAATACTGTATAAAATCAAATGTAATTTTTTTTACATATATATATATATATATTTAAAACAGCATATCATTCCACCATATATATTGTCTAACCAGTGGCGTAGCTTGGTTTGGGGCGCACCCCCGCCGTTAATGGGGGGCACCTCCTCCCCCCCTTCCCGCCGGCCACCCCACACCTGCCGCCGGTGCCCCCCCCCCATCGCCGCAGGCTTACGTGTCTGCGCGTCCCGGCTCCCCTCCTGGCTTCAATTAATAATTCTATGCAGACGGACCACGATAAAATGGCCGCCCCATACTACAGACAGTTTCAGAGAACTGTCTGCTTTATGGGGCGGCCATTTTATCGTGGTCTGTCTCCATAGAGTTGATTGAAGCCAGGAGGGGAGCCGGGACGTGCAGACAGGTATGCCTGCGGGGGATGGGGGGCAGGGGCATTACTATAGCACCGCAGCCCCCCGGCGCCCCCACATGCACAGCGCCCCCCCGCGACCGCGGGGGCTGCGGTGCTATAGTTACGCCACTGTGTCTAACTTTTTAATAGATATATTAAATATCAATATCAATATACTGAATAGTAATAAAGTAGTACTTATAACTAAGGAATAACATGTATTTACTCTACAATATGTATTTAAAAATTTCTAAGCACATATTAATGTAATTGTTTTTATTTTTAAACATCTAATGCACATCTTTATATTTTATTCATTTCATTTAATGACTTAACACTGATACGTAGCATGTAAAATCTCTTGCAGCACAATTCAAACTATTAAATGTACTGTACTTTTAGGGCAGCAAGAGTTTCTTGAAAAAAGAGAATATCCCTCTGCAGGTTTTTTTTGCTAATGGATTGCCTGTATGCAAAGTTCATTAAACGTTGCAAACTCATTGAGAATAAATTGATTCTATCCATGGTAATGGGATATTAATTTATAACAGAGTCCTAAAGCACTTTATGATGATACATTTATCAGATTGTCCATAATAATGTTTTCATAATTCACTGAAGTGGACAAGATAAAAGCACTATAGTCTCTTATTATTTTTTCATTGCAGCTACAATAAAGAAATTTTAAACAAGGTGCTTGTCAAGTTACCAATCTTATTTCCTTTTCAATCTTTTGACTTTGTTCTCAATATTCTCAGAATTTCAGATTATTTGACTGATCTGCTCCTCGGGGTTTTTCCTCTACTACCCTCACCATCTCACAAGATATTTTTTTTTAAATTGTACGATACTGACAACATTGTGATACACCTTGAGATATCTTAGAAATCATGTTTTTAAACCTTAAGGATTTAGACATTATTGGAAATATTGTTCTACAGTACATTACATGAAACGTAGATGTTCCCGAATAACCTACATTGCAGCTACTGTATACTGAAATTCTAAAAAAAAAATATATATATATATATATGTAAAGAATTTCATATTTATTTTCATTTCATTTTTTCAGCAATACAGTATGTTGTTTTCTATCAAGAAATTACATTACTATTTTTGAATATGGTGAAGCATTGTTGAAAATACGATAATTTGATATAAGATAATTTAATGTAAGATACACATCCATCATTTTGGCAGGCACTAGATAAATATTTAAGTGTAATGCCACAACATGTCAAACATATCTTAATGTACAATGCAAAGCTCATCTAATGAGTACATTTTTTTACCTTTGGGAAATATTTGATATTCTGTAGCATCCAACATGAGATGTAGGATTTTCTTATTTGATTTCAAAAGATTTTAAGATATCAGCTCAACATATTCATATAGTCATTGCACTTTACACAGAAATAGGTTCTATTGTTGAAGAATCCATAGCTAATGCATAGCTAATGCAATGAGTATGTTAATTATGTCATTACAATTATTTTAAGCATGTACTTGCTCTATTGCCACCACATAGCTCATTTAAATTTCTGAAAAAATAAATCTAATCTAAATCTGTTTTTACCCCATATACACAGCCATCAAACTATTCAACACTTGCATAGCAAGACCTAAGGTTAAAAATATATAGGACTAAATAGCCTGGGGCAAGAATATATAGGAATAAAATGCCAAGGCCAAAACATATAAATACTAGAATATTATGAAGTGCAAATACCATATATTAATAACAAGTTTTATTGTTAATAATAGTTAAGCATTATTGATATAAATACCTGGTCATAAATCAAGTTTTCCACATAATAAACTATTTACAGTTCATTATATACTGTAGCTGACACAATCAGCCACACCTACTGTATGTAATAGCAATGTGTAAAATAAAAATTATATAGCATATTGATTGCATGAGTTTACCTTACTATAAGCAGTGAGACTGACCACTATGCATTTTGGGAAGTCACATGTGTGTTATTCATTTGTAAACAATATTTGCTGCAGCAAATGTCTACTTTAAAAAACTGGGTTGGGATCGTTTGGTCTACAGCAAGTTGGTCGACAAGCATTAGGTCAACACCGTTAGGTCGACATGGTTCTATGACACAGTCAACATGGACACAATTTCCAGTGCACCACATCCCCTTGCATCACTCGCAACGCTTCAGGCACTGTGCCTCACTGCGCTTGGTACACTATTTTATTCTCCCACCACACCCTAGTGGATGGTAGGGCATGAAATACTGCCTATTGGCACATAGCTCAAAAAACAGTGAAAAACCTATGTCGACCTTTTGACTATCGACATAATGCTTGTGTTGACATAATGACCTGTCGACCAAAACCCATGTTGATCTAAACCCATGTTGACCTATCCCCATGTTGACCTAACGGTGTCAACCCAATGCTTGTCGACCAACTTGTTGTAGACCCAATGCCCGTATCCCCTAAAAAATATGTACAGGTTGAGTATCCTGTATCCAAATATCCAAAAACCAAAATATTCCTAAAAACGTGTTTTTTCAGAATATTTAGGTTTTTTTTTTTTTTTGTTCCCCCCTTCGCCTTATTTGACACTTACCATGTCCCCCGGCAACCACGGCGGGCTTCTCCGGTCCCAGGGGTGCATTGCGCAAGTGCGTTGTCACGCCGGTGATGTCACCGGCGTGATTGCAAACTCACGCAATGCCCCCTGGGACTGCTGAAGAGGATCCTGAAGACCACCGTGGATGCATGGGGACACTGTGGATGCTGGGGGACCATCGGAGCACTACCAGGGGACCAGGTAAGCATGTTAAAACAAATATTCCCAAAACTGGAAAAATCCCAGAAAAATTTGAAATGCTCATGATCCCAAGCATTTTGGATAAGGGATACTCAACCTATATTTCATTTGACAACATTTGCCCCTGTGACATCCACAGTTAAAAAATTCAACTTGGCAGTCATAATCAAAATAGATTTTCTCCAGTTTGGGAGCCATGTGAAATGGAATATATAAATAAATGCAAAGAGAAAGGATCAATGTAGTATTATTACAGATGGAGCGCCTCTCATTCTTGCCACCAGCGCGCCATCGCAGAGGTTTTGGCGATCCTCTCTTCTTTTGTGCTCCCATCTGCCAAGGGGCGTGGATGCTCACCATGCAATACAAGTCGCCACCTCTGGGTGGCTAATGATCCACCAATCTAGCGGTGTATTGATATACTGTACTGATGGAACGGTATCGACATTTGCTGAGCGTGAGCTTACACAGTATACTAAAGTATGAGACGCTCGTGTGTCTCATCCCCGTGAACATCGCTGTGGCTCCAACTGTACTGTTCAATTGTACTTCTGCTGTGTGCTAGTATAATTGTTGTGTGTGTACTGTGATAATTAATTTTGTCAATGAATACTACAGTATTTAACCATTTAAGTGTCCCAGCGCTAACCTTATGTGCTGTGTTGGAAAAAGTAGAGGCTTTCACAAAATCAGCCCTCTCCTAACACATCAGGCGGCATTAAAGAGCACAAATTGCACTTAAACTATTTGGCATACAGATAAGGGAACTTGACTATACTGTATTAGTGCTATATGGAAAAATGAAAATGTATTTATTAATAGTCTCTTGTATAGTGCAAACATATTATGCAGCGCTTTACAGAGAATATTTGTTCATTCACATCAGTCCCTGCTCCAGTGGAGTTTACAATCTAGATTAAATGAGTTTAAAGCTTTATTTTTCTGGTTTGGTGGTCCAATTGGGTTTGTATGGAAGAGGAGATGTTTATCTGCAAACATCAAAACACATGGTGGGTCTGACTTAACGGGTCCATTCTAGTCAATTGGGAAAAATGTGTCTATTTTGCACCCTGATATCTTCGGTTATATGTGACCTAGAGACTTGAGACTGGTATCAAATGAAAGAGGAGACTCTTGGCTTACAGATGAGACTAGTTTATATGATATCAGAAAGGGAAGTGGCAAGCATCCGTAGTTAGGGTCCCCTCCAATAGCTCATTACTACTGAGAACCGCAAATAGGAAATACTGTATAGAGAAGCTAAAGCCAGTGTTTTTGCATCCAAGAACTTAGGGAGGAGCTTTTATCTATCCCCATTAAACTTATATTGCTATCACTTATAGCTGTAACTGTTACAGTACAATGCAATAAAAGCTGTTCCTGCCTGTGTAGATGCACAAAAATCTTTATAGGGAGGCAGGATTTTTTTGTGTATTAAATACTGTATACCCTAACTGACCTACTGTACTATAGCTGTGTTTAAAAAAAAAAGATCCCTTTATGAATCAAACTCATGCATACTGTAAAAACATGCAGAGTGGCACACTTATCCACTACTTTACAACACTTGACAAGAGCGGCCAGACTTTCCACTCAGATGCATCCTAGCGCCTTTTGACCAAAATAATGAGATGAATTAGCGTCCATGCCCATGCAGACACATGGAAAGGTTACTAGGGAGGCAGGAGTTTTTGTGTGCTAAATATAAAGTAACTGACATACTGTATATTTGTTGGAAAAAAATAAGTTCCCATTAATAATCAAGCTCAGGCATACTGTACTTTAATGTACAACATGCAGAGTGGTGTGCTTATCCACTAGCCTACACACCTGATAAGAGTTGTCTATCTACAGTACTGTAGCTTACTGGACAGTACAGTAGTAGCAAAGTAGTTCCTGCGCTACAGAGCTTTTTAATACTGTAGTCACTTCATGCACATGCTGCAGCACACATTTCACGCATGCGCAGTGAAGATTTCAAAAAGTGACACCTGGTGGATGATCACTGGTATTGCACTCATCCAGCAATCACCAAGCTGTTAAAATGTGTTGCAATGCTGTGCGCCATGGCCCGCCATGGCAGGCTGGCGGTAGAACTGCCATGGGTAGGCTGAATGAGAGGTGCTACATCTGTATGAAGTCTCTTCCTGAGTAGATGTAGGAAGAACGGCAGAGACTTTTCTTCCTACGTCAACTCAGGAAGTTCAAACTGATACAGGATCTCCTGATACACTTCTACTCTGCAATTATACAATCTGTGAGCTGTACCTCAATCATAGTCTGGTATGGCTCAGCCTTGTCTTATGATAGAAATAGATTACAGCGAATTGTAAGAGCAGCAGAAAAAATCATAGGATCAGATCTCATGGCGAGTGAGGACATGTATAGGTCAAGGGTTACAAAATGTGCTTAAAGAATTATCAGTGACCTCTCCCACCCTGCTTATGACTTGTTCAGAAGTCTGCCGTCTGGGAGGTGGTACAGCTCTCAACTGGCGAGGACAGCCAGACACAGAAACAGTTCCCCCCCCCCCAAACAACTTCCATAATAAGGTCAAAGGTCAGCGAGTCCACCCCATTGTGCTAATATAGGCACTCGGCATATGTATCTAAATACAACCCTGATGCCCTCCCTATGTAATGATCTTGTTTTGTATTGGTCTGTTATATATGTACACTGTGTGGGAGCAGTGGCTATCGGAAACAAATTCCCTGTGTATTATGTATGCTGTTCATTTATATACTCTGTGATTCTGATTATCTTGATAGCTAGTAGCAAGATAAAAAAGTTAGGGACTTTGCAAACTCCTTATATACTGGTTGGGGGGGGGGGGGTGTACCACAAACTCATAGAAATATGGTGTTTTCAAGTATTCTCTAAATGTGGGGTATGTATTTACTCCCATTGTTCCACACTGCTCCTGAATGGAAAAAAAATCGGGGGACCATTTGTTTGATCTAAGGAAAGGAGGTTCATTAGACAATCATCTGATGACAGGTATGCATACTTAATTTTTCTAAATTTCTTAATTTTCCTTTTTTATTTTTCTTCACAATAACCAAGCCAAATGGCATACACCATGCCTTTTTTGTACTCCCAATTAGTGGTCAGGAGATTCTCTATATTTTTTGTACTGCAGTTACCATAGCATCTGTAAATAAGTAAGACCAAATTTTAATGATACTGTAAAACTCTATTTAACAGTTCCAAATTACATTATGTAAGATACAGTATCTTTGGAAATTTTAAAAGAAAATCAAGATACTTTTGAGGCTATGAGCACATCACCAATAAAAAGGGATCCGAATACTGTTTGTGGTTTGCTGTTGGAAGAGGAAGTATGGGCCTCGTACCCCTGAATGTTTGGATTAACCCAGGTCTGCCACTAGAAATTTTGGGGCCCGGGACTGATTTCTAGTCTGGCCCCTCCTCACTTTCTGCCTGGCTCTTTGGTCACCAGAGTGAAGGGAAGTGCATCTCCTCTTCCACTGCGTTACCCCAGCTGAGTTCCACTGCTCTGGGAGCGCAGGCTTGTCCTCCACATCCAGACACTGGCAGCCATTTAAAATAAGGTGATGACTTATAAGCCAATCAGGGCTCATGGTCCAGCAGCGGATCAGCTCACTCACCAGACAGTGCTGCATTTTAAATGGCCACCAGCATCTACAAGTGGACTTCATCGGGGCAGCAGCAGCTCAGCGGAGACAGTCAGGGAGTGTGGTGGGCTGAAAGAGGTGCCCAGGCCCTTCCCTCTCTGATAGAGTGGCTGGGCCTGGGACAGCTGTGCCCACAGCACACCCTTGATGTCGGCCCTGGATTAACACACCAACACCACAGGCTGTGACTTAGAGGACCAATTCAGCACATGCACAAAATGGGTCCTGTGCATATGCAAATGCCTAACATCACAGATGTATGCAAACCAGAAAAAAAGAATGACAGCAGATTTTTGAATGTGTAATGTTTTGTCCAATATAAATACATAGGGAAGTGTTTGTTCTATTTCACTCTTTCACTATTTTTTTTTAACCTTATACAGTAGGTTATTTTATGTTCAATCCTGAAATGACTATCCTAAACCGAACATAAAATTGCTGTAGTTTTCAAAATCAACAGCATCAATTCCAATGTGTGGTTTGATGAGTGAAAAATAATGTTTAGTTAATTGGATTTCAGTTGATTTAAATAGGATTTAAAACTTAAAACAAAATCAAATATTAGTAGACACACACACTTAGGTTTAACGTTAACCTGGATCCAGTGATTTGGTTAAACCAGTCACATAATGCTCTGAATAACATTACAAGACATTTCTATATAATAGAAATGTCATTGAAATTTATAGTGTTTCCAAATGGAGGTACAGATGGAGCCATCCTTATCTAGCCCTTTAATATGATTAAGTGAGTAATGGGATTACTCTGCTAATCCCCTACTGTATTGTTCTATGTATTGTATTGCAGCTGAGAACAATAGGCCTTGGCTAGCCATAGCTCACCATGGCTATCCTTAGGAGGATAGATGAAAAGGGCTCCATCTGTACATGTTTAAGAGAACATGTGAAAACAATGTTTAGTTTCATATTTTCGGCACAACTGAAATTCTGCATATACAGTACTGTATTATTTGAGACACATGCATATTTTTCTTACTCTGAATTCTCTCACTAGGCCACCTTATCTCTCCACTTGCCACACCTCGGCACCACTGTTTCATGTGCTTTCAGTCCCCATTGCATCTCAGTACTTCACTCTGATTTTCACCCACTCCATTTTATATCTATGCCCTTCTTTTTTCCCACATGTGCCTCTGTCTTTGTCCCTTCCCTTATCTCTTACTTCCATGCTTCACCTCTCCCACAACTTCTCCCATACTTGCCTGCAATACAATACTAGAATATCCCCTCCTCTCTTGGTTCACTACACCCTTATCCCACAATTCTACTATACCTACCTACCTACCCCTCCTTTCACTCCATCCAAATGCACTCTGCATGCTTGTAACCTTAAAAACTTCACCCTTCTCTTTATCATGAGCCATTTGCAATGCAAACACTGCTTGGAATACACATGGCTCCCTAATCATCCACTTAATTTCCAATTCACTCAATCTCCTACTCTTATAGAAACCTGGATCTCTCTTTCCAACACTTCCTGTTGTCCATTCATATAGGATCATTCTTTCTCAGCCCCCATGCTTTGTTAACTTTTACCATGCAAGGCATTTTGTTATTACTTAATGCTTTTTTTTCCATTTCTTCTTTAATCCTATTTAATCTGGCTCATGTCACCCCCCCCCCCTGAATAACTCACTAAAGTGTATCACTAAGGTCCAATGACCATTTTACTTGTAAATATACAACTCTATTATTATTATTATTATTATTATTATTATTATTATTATTATTATTATTATTATTATTGTTATTATTTGCACTATCTATGGCCTTTGAAACTCTTATTTACCTACTGTAAATCTCCATAAAAATTCTCTATTCTATCTGTCTACATGAACCTGTCCATTGAGGGTTCATTTATTCCTTGTCTCTGACAACTTCCACCTCTCCCCTTCTGCTCTTCTTGATCATATTCCCCAAGGCTCTGTCCATGGGCATCCCATGATGAAAAACTCATCAAGATCCATCTTTACTTGGGTCTCTTATCGCTTATGGGGTATCTCATCCATGTGTAACAGTGCTTTCTCTAACAAAACATATACTAAACTGATATCATTGTCATCTCTTCTTCAATTAACCTATAGTATACTTTTACACTTTCTGATATTGTCTAAATGAGCAAAAAAACATTGTGTCAATTTCAACAGTCATTTTTTTGCTTTACATTACACACTACCTGCACATTTATACAAAGGTCCATATTTACAATATATTTATTTTGACACTATTCTTAGACTGTCTCAGCCCAGTGTGTGTACAGTCTATAGATGACTTGATAAGGTTATACAGTGTCATTAAATTGTAATGGTTGAGGTGGAACCTCTGCATGACCTTGGCATCAGACACTGAACAAAGATTTACCATCCACAGAAGAACAAAAGTATTATCTGCAGTACCACAATAGGCCCAACTCTTTCTGCCTCATGGACCATTTCTGCATGGATGTTGTTTGCTGAATATCTTTAGTAAATGTTGGGCACAGTAAAAATGCCTTCTTCAGTAATATCTGATTCAGAACCAATGCTGCAGACCAATTAGTACCCTTCTATTTGCATCACAATGAAGCTTGGGTAAATTGCATAACCACCTCTCATTTGGCGGTATATAATTTTAGTTATTACTTGATTTTCTGATGGCTTTAGTAACATGACTATTAGAAAAGCAGAGTTTTTTTAAATGCTGTCTATTGATAGTTGTTTCATTGATCTAATGCAGCAGTTCTCAAACTGTGGGTCCTTACCCCAAATTGGGTCCTGACCTTCCCAGCATGGGGTTGCGACTGCATGTTGCTGACCATCAGGCTGAAGACTTTTCTAATCTCAGTCAGTGATTTAAGGAGTCTGAAAAACTGTTGAATTGTCTGTTATTGTAGACTACTCACATAATGGTGTGCCTCCACAATGCTGCCATGTATGTGAATTCTGCTGACTACACATGTGATGTGATGACCTTCTGCAGTAACTTGCCGGGGTCCTGTAATTAATTTTATTGTCTTATGGGGTCCCAGAGCAAAATAGGTTTAGAACCCCTAATGCTACAAAATGTAATCTAAAGTTGTTTTTCATGCAAATTTTATTTTATTAAATCTCTGATTTAGACAATTTCAGAAATACCCAACATTTATGCTTAGTAAATGTGCCAGTTAATTTCTTTGCACACTTGTCCAGCTGTGACCAAATTTTTATCCACATCTAATTAGCCAATGGCTGATCTTATTCTGATTTTTTAAGCAAGCTATGCCCATGTCTCAAATTACTCTCTTTTGGCTTCCATTCTGTGGTACTCACTACCGCAAACTATCCCCCACTCTTGACAACTTTAAACTGTCACTAAAAGCACACACCATTATCACCATCATCATTATCATCATCATCATCATCATCATCATCAACATCATAGTCCTTCCTTTCAAATCTACCCTATTCTCTTCTATGCTTGTGCCAAGTTCTCATACCAACTGTTTACTCCTCTTTGCATGTATTCTCTCAGGGACTGGGCCATCATTCCTCGTGTTTCATTGTAGAATTACATTGCTTTCCTTGTCTCCTGTCTCCAAATGACTTTCAATAGCTTTCTCTGGGTGCAGTCTTCTTGCACCAGGGGACACCAATGAACTCCATGGATGTTGGGGGACCGTGCGCCAAGGGACCAGGTGAGTATATAAAAAATATTCTGAAATCCAGAATAATCCCTTATCCAAAATGCTTGTGGTTCTGAACATTTCAGATAAGGGATACTCAAACTGTCTTGCTTAGAGATAACCTTGGGTTCCTTTGTGATTGCAAACTAATACATGCCTTACTCCTGGGGATGGTAATAAATGTCTTTCTATTCCTCCATTTGTACACAATTTGTCTGACTGCTGATTGGTGGAGTCCACAAACTTTAGAGATGGTTTTGTCACCTTTCCGAACCCGATGAGCACTCCCACTCTTCTTCCAGGTCCTCAGAATTCTCCTTTGTTTGTGGCATTATACACTTCCATTAACATATGTTGTGAATATCAGACTTCAATAGATCCCTGATCTTTTAAAAACAAAGGTTGTCCACTCACATCTGCCATTTAATAGATTGAAAATACTTGACTATTATTTTACCTTCAAAGCCTTAAGGTTAACATTTTTTCAACTAACAGATATATGATACTGGACAATTTTCATAAAAATTAGCATGTCTTATTGTTTTGTCAAATTTTTTTGATTCACTGTAGTTCTCTTTTTTACATTTTTGGACATGTGTGAAAATCTGCAGTAGTTTTAGGCCAAATTTCATGGACAAAGATGCATGCAGCACTTAGCATCATTTCTACTCTATGAAGTAAGCTAAACTTTAGCTCATTTTGTTCTATAACTTTTAATGTGTTCACTAGCTCCTCAAACCCCATGCCCCCTCTCATAAAATCCCTATCAGAAAATTATGTTTGAAAAAACGTAATATAAGGACACAACTGTGCCATTGTAATATGCACATTTTACAGTAATTTTATAAAATCATCATACCCTGTCAATATCGCAGCTTTTATTCAAATTACACCATGTAAAAACACTTTCCAGCATGATTTACATTTTATAGTATTTGAAAAGAAAATTAACATTCTTTCTTGTCAAATGTTAATAATGTTAAGAAATTACAAATTGAATTGCTAAAGAACCTGGTTTGCATAAAATTATGACATCCTTAAGATGGATATACACTTATCCAATCCTCTGGTGATACAACTCCAGATCAGACTGTTTATACAATCTTACCGGAAACATGGCTGGTGAGTGACAAACTTGATCTCTTGAATTTCCAACATTTAAAAAAAAATATTTTAGCAAAACCAGATGACCAAGATGATATAAAACCAGAAGTCTTTAAAGTTTGCAACAATGTCTAAGCAACTGGTTGGTCTGAGATTTAATTGGATGAGAATTGATGTGAGTACCCTGCTTTAAACTAAGGATTATAAAGTTGCTCAGGTACAACCTTCGTTGTTCCAAATCACAAAACAGACAAATTGACCTACACTTGAAATCAACTGTAGTGGTTTTGATTATTTCAGTATAAAATAATCTATTCTTGAGGATACCATATACTAGAATAGTGGTGCAATGCAAAAAAAATTCACCATTGTTGCAAAAGCTTTCATACTGTATGTACTCCAGAATAAATAGTGAAAATATGTTACTTTGTATAATGAGGCAAATAGGTTTTCATATGTTTTTACTTTCCATCATAATGTTATTGAAAGCGTTATTTATATGAAGTGTATTGCACCATCTACGCTTTGCCTAGATTAACTTTGAAGAATTTATACAGTACATATTTATAGCAAGGCTAAATTGTTCAAGTGACAATTATTAAGATGCAATGCAGGTGGCTAAACAAAAAAAACCACTCAGTTTAATTTGCAATCTGCAAAACTAAACAAGCACTTGGAAGATTATGATACCCTGTGGCAAAGAGTATGGTAGAGCTTTTGTATGGATCTTCAAGTAGTATGTTTGGTAAAAATCAAACAAAACCCCAAATAATCAATACATACTTACTGTGAGCATGGTATTAGCAACGTTGTACTATATGGGTGTTTCTCTTTAACAGGGCTTTGGTAATTGGTTAGTATGTATTCGAAACAAGGGGAGGGGGGAATTGGGAGGTAGTTCTGCACAAGAGTATTTTCAGTTATTTGGGTAATATCCCCAGTTATTAATTGCTGTGTTATAATTGCAATTGGTACATAAATGGGGGTGCTGCCAAAGACAATAATAATGGTACAGAGAACAAAAAAAGAGAAAAGGATTGTCTTTGTTGCTGGCGCACTGAGACTCAGTGCGCCAGCAACAAAGACAATCCTTTTCTCTTTTTTTGTTCTCTAATTGGATAGTATTCAAGGGTTGATGGATGCTGCCAAGTACACTCAAAATCTTAAAATGAGTCAAGCAGGGAGTGGGAAGAAAGAGAGTCAGAGAGACAGTTAAATACAATACACTCAAGTGGTTTGGAGGCAAAGGGTAGGAGAAAGATAGCACAATAGCTTAAGGGATTGTAGAAGGGTATACAGAGGAAAGATGAGGCATGTAGAAAAGAATTAGGGCCATCCCATATACAATTGTTTTTTCAATAAAAACTATTGATGTAAAAATGTTCTCCAGACAATAGAGAAAGAAGATAGAGATGGTTGAATGGATTGGGAGGATGGTGAGGGGTATGTTGGGAAGGGAGAGGGTTAAGTTTTAAAGGTCTAGTGATATGGATTACATTTTAGATGTGAAGTGGTTGGCATTGTCATTGCCAGAGGATGAGAAGGGAAGGCAAGACAAGAAAGTGGCAGAGGAGGGAGTTGAAGGTAGAGATACAATAGGGGTGATAAGACTGGGGGATTTAAATGAGAAAATGTAGCACTGTAGTTTGAGAGCATACTGTACATTTGAAATGATGTAAGTAAGCATTGGAGCAGAATTTCCTCCACTGGCGCTTGGTGATACATGAGCACTTAAAGAGCCAGTCTATACTGTGGAGCTAGTATTTACATCAGACTTCATCAGAGTTATTAAAGTAAAGTTTCTGGATTAAATGAGACATGACAACTACTGAGGTTATAAGTAACTGTATATGTTTCATACATTATAAAGGAGAGGATTAATTTCAGCAATAACTTAGCTCACTCACCAAAAATAGGATTAATCTGCAAATCATCAGATACGTTTTTTTTATATGCACCCTCACAAAGACCAGGGAAGGTTGAGGTTGATGCTGCTTGGATCCCTAGGAGAGCACATCCCCATACCTGAGGGATTTATTCCCAAAAAATGTATGGTAGAACAAACGCTGGCTTGCGCTGCAGAATCGGGATGATCCAGGGTGGTAGGCCACGCTCTGACGCGCCCTCTGATGAAGTCCCAGTGACGAAACGCGTCAGGGCGCGGCCTACCACCTTCACCAGCTTTACTCACCTGTTGGACGTTCCTGACCCTGGATCATCCCGATTCTGCAGCGCAAGCCAGCGTTTGTTCTACCGGTGGTGTCCTCGACACGGAGCTGTATCCACGAGTGAGCTGTATTTGCCTGATTGTATTTTATCAAGCCATGTGGTAACCAGTCCACAGTGTTGCTTTTACAGGTACAAGCATATTGTTGAAGTACCGTGGAGTTTGTTTCTCCTTTTTGCATAATAAAGTCTCGTTTAATGCACCAGGAAGCGCTCCTTCCCATTTCTCTTTTTCTCCCAGATTTGCTTCATCCCTTGGACCCGGGATCTCTCTTGTGAGAAGGAAGCTGCAGTCTGTACTTAGACTCTGGTGCACCCATTCACCTTGCATGCTTGCAGGTGTATTACTGGAACTTACTTTCACATTTGGACACTCCAGCGCTTTTACACCCACCATCTGACCATATATATATATATATAGAGAGATTGACAGCGCTTTGGATTTAGCAATGTCTGCAGGGTGGATTGATGAAAATGTGTGTGGTTTTTTGAAGGTGGACTACCCCATTTGTCCAATAATCTATACAATGCCGAAAATCCACAAAAGCATGACGGATCCCCCTGGCCGACCAATTATCTCGGCCCGGGGATCCGTCCTGCAGCCTTTGGCACGCTATGTGGATTACCACCTACAACCTTATGTTACCAAAACTTCTAGTTATTTGCGTGACACTGGTGACTTATTACAAAGTATTAAGAGGATCCCAGCCATACCCACTGAAGCTATCTTAGTGACAATGGACGTCGCATCCTTGTACACTGTGATCCCCCATGGGGAGGGCCTGGATGTGATCAGACATACACTACAGGACGAACTACGTGGAGGTCCCCCCACGGAGTTTCTAGTTGATTTAACCACATTAGTTTTGACAAAAAACTATTTCCTGTACAAAGACAAGTATTTTGTGCAAAAGACCGGCACCGCAATGGGGCCGAATTTGGCACCTGCATATGCCAACTTATACATGGCTTGTTATGAACAGCGTCATATTTTTCCTAAATATGGCATAAATATATTTTATTACCGTCGATATATAGACGATGTTTTTTTTATTTGGCTGGGGAGTGAGAGTGACCTGAGGGACATGCTTTTTTGTTTAAATGGCCTGGAGACACCGATCCGCTTCACCTTTTCTTTTAGTTGTTTTGAAATTAATTTTCTTGATGTAACACTCTTCAAGGATGGGTGTGGCCTAGGGTCCAGACTTTACCGCAAGGACACGGACAGAAATTCCCTCCTCCATGCAACGAGCCACCATCCTCCACATTTGAAAGAGAACTTACCAGTGTCTCAGTTTTTAAGAGTTCTAAGGAACAACACGGCTACAACAACAATGGAGGAACAAATTGGAGATATGTACTCCAGATTCAAAGAACGTGGCTACTCTGATACCACCCTCTCTAGATGCCTCACCAAGGCAAGGTCCAAAAATTCAGCAGATCAGCTAGCACCCCCTACAGCTGACAAAAAACCAAGAATGATTTATGCCAACACTTTCGACACAGGGGCACACACTAGGAAACAGAAACTTTCTAAATTTTGGCCAATAATTGCCACTGACCCGGCGTTTACTGGGGTTAGTAAGGTACCTCCTATGTGTGCATACAGACGAGGAAGCAATCTCAAGGATCTTCTAATGAGACCTCTCTGCCAACCTGCAGTGGACACAGGCACCTGGTTCCCTCGCCCTAAAAACGGTTGCTTTAGATGCAGTGATTGCACTACCTGTAGGTCCATGATGACAGGACCAGCATTTGCCCACCCACATAGTGGGAAAAAGATTACCATCAGGCATCGGCTCCACTGCAGAATGGATTACGTAATATACATCCTTATTTGCCCATGCGGGCTGTATTATGTGGGCCTGACTAAACGGGACTTTCGAGAGAGGATGGCTAATCATAGGACCACTATTAGGGCGGCGATTGTCGCAAAAACTTCGGACAAACCCGTCGCTAAGCATTTTGCTAAGATGGGCCATAGTGTGGCCAGCCTCCGATGCATGTTGATAGACCATATCCCTAAACCCGTGAGAGGAGGTGACAGGGATACCATGCTCAGAAAAAGAGAAGCTAAATGGATCTTTGAGCTGGGCACCATTGCCCCTAAAGGCCTAAATGAGGCGAATCCATTGTCCATTTTTTTGCGATAACAACTTCTGATACCCTTTTCCCGTTTTTTCATTTTTATGGTTATTTTTCCAGTTGCCTTGTTTTGGATTTTCTTACTTTTGAGGTTGGATCTGGTGTCTCCAGGTCATTCTTTATCTTAATTTACATTTATATTTAATTTGTTTTTGCTAATACATTGTGATTATGTTACACTTGTTTCACATTGATACCATCTCTATAAGATATCCACTTATGTGGTGCCGACTTTTGATGACCCCTTTGGGTTATTTTGCACACCAAAAATTTTTTAAAATTTTTTTTTTTTAAATATCAAAAGATTATAAAAATATAAAAACAAAATATAGAAATATACACTTTGTATATATGTCACTTTTTCATTATATGTTATGTATATATTATTTAATTGTGTATATATGTTTATATATGTATTCTTAAGTATTTTTCTTCCTTGTCCTGTATGTCAACAAGTGGTGACATATGGACAAATCTATTCATTTATTCATTTATTTTTTGTATTGTGCCAGTATTAGTGAGGCCACCCGGGCTGGTTTATTAATACCCAAACATCATTCCAACTGCTTATTATTCCCCGCTCCCCGCTGATTTGTTTCCCACAGACTCATTTGGTCATCCATTACGTTGATGAGACACTTGATGCTGTTTAATTGACCCGCTGGAATGCAAATAGAGTTACTGATGTCAATACCGCCGCGCTATGCGTACTTAATGGAACGCGGAAGCTCCCCATCGTTAGTACCGGTGGAACGCTAGTTCTACTTCCGGTCTAGCGCCTAAGAGGTTGAGAGTCCTGACACGCGGAAGTCTTCCGCTATATGGACCGGTGGAACGCAAGTTCTACTTCCGGTCTAGCGGGACTGGAGCGATTAGCGCTAAACAGCGCTTTTACTGACTACTGTTGTTTTCTTTTTATACTGTGGTACAATCCGCTATGTTCATGTTCTACTGCTTATGTTAGCAGACTGCCTTATCCCATCTATATATATATACACGAGATTGTACCGCTTTTGATGTTGCACCAGGAAGTGCAGTGATCACTTCCTGTTTGAGGGTATTTAAACTGGCCCGGTGAGGCTATACAGTTGTATCTCCTCCATGGATGGATACCAGGTTGCCTGTTGTTGGGAACGATACCTGTTACCTGTGTTGTTATTTTCCTGATGACGATCCTTTGATCGAAACGTCACGTCACGTCGGATGTATTATCATTTCATGAATAAATTTTTTTGCTGAATTCAAAGACCTTGGTGAGTGCCTATTTCATATATATATATATATATATATATATATATATATATATATATATATATATATATATAAATATTTTTTTGAAGTTGTAATTATATTGATTATTGATTGGGATATTTATTGCGTGGGGTTTGGCAACCACCTGCTACTCTGCTGTGGTCAAGGAAAGACCAGAAGACAACAGGTATTTTAAGACAGCACGCACATATAAACCTGTGGTGTTGCACAGGTCTATATAAAATGACAAAATTAAATGGTTTAGAAATAAACTCCTTCTGAAATATTGAGGTACTGTAGGAATCTATTTGCAGACATACTTTACATTACAAAAGTCCGTGAACATTGTGATCTGATATGCAGAACCTTCCAGAGATTGATTTTCTATAATCAATACATGGTACTAATGTGCTATCCACTTTCTTTACAAAAGAATAGGTGCACCTTTTGAAGATGTAGATGAACAAAAGACCCTTTGATCATGTTCTACAACGTGTTCCTTGAGTCACCTTTAAATCAAAGAAAACACTTTATATTGTAGAGGTAAATGATTCAACAACTTTGTAAAGCCATTTTAAATCTCAATTACCTCTATAAGAAAGGATTCAGTATCAATCTCTGGAACACTAGTCTCTTGTTAAAACAAAATGTTTTTTTAATTCCCAGTTAATTGATAGATTATTTGCAGTCAACTAAGTAATTCCCAATAAGATAGCTAACTGAGGGGAAAAGATAAGTGAAAATGTTAGCATCTTATAGTTATTTAGCTCAATTACTTGTTCCAGTAGTTCAGTTTTATGTGCAGCTGGTCCAAAGATCAAGGCAAAACCAATTTCAGTTTCAAGAAATATGGGTTGTTTTTTCTCTAAACCAGTGGTTCCTAAACTGTGTGCTGCTGCTCCCTGGGTCTGGGGTGCCATGTCCAGTGTCTCTGTATAGGCAGCCTGGCAGCCACATGTAATTTATTTGTTAAATGGATTTACTGGTCTTTGACCGGTTTGGCAAATGCAGTCCCACTATACTTGCAGATTTTTCTTCAGTTTCCAAGGAGGATATCTGCACTACCTCCTCTGGTAGATCTATATCTTCTTGTAGTGCTGTTCCTGTAGCACTGTGTGGCTTGGCGGTGGAGTAAATTGTGCAGGACACAGCATGCTGTGACGACCCAGCATATTATGTAAATCCTAAGGTTGATGGGAGTGTGGAATATGCGAAAGCAGTTAGTCAGGATTCCAAACACATTTTCCACAATACATTGTGCCCTGCATAGCCTGTAGTTTAAGATCCTTTTATCATGGTTTAGGCCCCATTTGCGCATATGGCTTCGGTATGTGCTCATGCAGGGAGAATGCCTTGGCAGGCACAAACACAAAATTTAGCCCATATTTTGTTTCCTGGGAAGACAGCAAGTTAAGGGTACAAGAAAAAAGAACCAGTGGGCGCCTCCTGTATACTAATAAACAATTTAATAAACAAATAATAAATAACATAAAACAACAAATTGCATGCATACAATACCACAATATTACATTAAAAAGTCATGTCAATGCATTAGCACAGAAATAAAAGATGTAACATATAGTTACCAAGTCCTATAATTGGACAAATTGGACAGATGTAGCAGTCACACGATGAGGAGTAGTTTCCCAAGGCACAATTTGGGGTAATCAATTTTTGTAAATCCTCCCAAGCAGGGTAAGTGGTGAGCAGATGGAACTTTTACTCACAGATATAGATGACTATTGATGGTTAAAGGTGTTTGTTCGCTTTACCAGATGTTTGGCACTGTCTCTCAAAAAGTCTATGCAGTGAGTACTACGTTGTTAGATGTACACTTAGCCGATTGCCTTGCCTTGGTGTGCTTGTTCAGCTACTGCACTGGCCAGCGAGCCGAATGCAGGCTGAGGTGCACTTTCTCTGGCGGGCGCAGGCTCCGTGTGAACTCACGCTGCTCTTATTAGCAGGCCAGCTGATCTCTGTCCTCCGTGTGTCAGCGGCGGCAGAAGGAGCACTCAGTGCTGTTGGTGGATGCCGGTAATGTGGACCAGAGTGTACGGGGGGGATACGGTCAGAGATAAATGCTCCCAGTCTGTCCCTTGTGTCCTCAGCTGCCGGTACTTGAAAAACTCCACTCGAAAGACACGTTTCGCCGCGCTCAGGCGGCTTTGTCAATTTAGCAAGTTAAGGGTGTTGGAGGTAAGTATCTCATATAATTTTCTATCCTTTAAAGTGCCAAAATCCAAAGCATGCCCATTCCTGCCGACATACAGGAAGACAAACTCATATTTTGTATTAACCACTGCCATCAGTACAACACTAAAATAGTCCTTAAAATTGTAGTAGTAGGAACCAATGTTAACAGGCTGGGCTATGTGGACATGTTTGTCGTCAATGGCTCCTCCACAATTTGGGAAGTTCCAATGCTGGAAAAACTGCTCTGCTATGGTTTTCCACTCTTTAACGCTGGTAGGGAACTGAAATTAAAAGGAAATACATTTAATTAGTAACTTTTTTAAAAGCAACACAATGCCGACAAAGACCGATCTCCAACCCTGGACCTCTCTCAGTTATTGGATACTCCAGGCCTCTCAATTATTGGAGACTCCAGGCCCACCCTTGCACTACACCAACTCGGACACCCACCATGATGATACAAAATGTTTACATTTTTTGTTCTATTTTTGCACCATTTATATATTTTGTAAAGATAAAAAAAAAATTCAAAGCTACAGTATTGCAAATGCTAAAAGTTGTTGATACAAAATGTTTACATATTTTGCTATATTTTGGCACCATTTCTATATTTTAAAGACAAAAAAAAATATTTCAGCATCTACAAGGCAAAATTATTAATAAAACCGTTTTGTATTTAAGACAAGTGTGCTGTGTATTTTTCCTTACCTTGCAATACTGGTACTGCAGCACATTTACAATGGCTTTGCAGGTCTCCAGGATGATGAGGTCCAAAGCTTGCAGAGAGATGAGGGAACCAAACTTCAGGTCAGACAGAGACCGTCCTGTCACCAGAAACCTCAGTGTCAAAGCCAGCCAGTCCTCAGCAGGGATAGCCATCTAATACTTGGTATCTTGCTTCTCGATGTAGGGGGTCACCAGATGCAGCAATTGCTGGAATGTGGCATCATACATTCGCAGTAACTTGTGTCTTGTGTCGTCCGCATTGTTCTACCGAATGTGCCTGAGCAGTGGCATGTGAGAACGAGTCTGTTTACTCAGTAGTCACTGCTTTGTCCAGCATGATCTTGCTCTCATATGCTGGGCCCTCTCATACCTCACCTTCATCACAGCATAGCACAGCAGATAATCTTGCTGGTGACAACCGATCACTACAGATTCCATAATGGACACAGTAAGATAGGGTTAAAACCCACTTTGTAATGGCAGCCAAAACAAAGAAGAGCCAAATAGCTATGTGCAGCGTTCAGCAGGTGTAAACCAAGCCTCACTAGTCACAAAGCAGAAATGTACATGTCTAAAATGGCTGTTGCTATTTATATCCCTCAGCTAGTCCTCCCCATTTTTAAAATTTCAATGGCCTGGGGGAAATTAACTAAAGGAAATTTGTAAAAAATAGGTGTAAAAATAGGTGTATTTGTATCCAGAAATACACTTATTTTTGACATTTACTATCCCGAAAATACGGCAAATCGTATTTGTATTGATAGCACATCAATACGACTACGATTTGCCGTATTTTCGGGATAGTAAATGTCAAAAATAAGTGTATTTCTGGATACAAATACACCTATTTTTTACAAATTTCCTTTAGTAAATTCCCCCCCTATCTGCAAGATGGTCACATGATGTACTATGCGAACACATGAAGCAACGGATCTGATTGTCTAACGACCTTCGTGGTCGTGATCAGATCTGAATGAGATCGTTTTACAAAACTGTAGTACAATGGGATGCTCGGTCCCCAAAAAGACTACAAGTAAGACAAAAACTGTAGAACAGCACTTTAGAAATGGTACAACCCAATTTAATATAACAATATATTCAGATATTGAAAAAATAATCAAACATGTACAATAAATTTAAAACAGTATACAGTGTCATACTTTTTACAATGAGAATCAAAGATAATCTTAAAAAGTAATAAAATATAAAACATAAAAAAGGGATAAAAAATTATAAAGGAATTTTTTTAGTTGAATTACTGGTGGAACTGAGAGTTTAAATTCATCTCTCAAGTGTATCAAAGAATAGCCCTAACGTCTTTCCCCGCCTTCTCCTGGTCTCAGTGGCTTCTGCAGTGAGAATGAGAGCCAAATTTAACCTCTAAGTACCACCAATAATTCAACTAAAAAAAATCCTTTGGATCTATGGACTCTGGAGCTGCTCCTCTGGCTAATAAGCGCCAGTAGATGGGAGACATGGAGAACCGAAGTGTACACTAAAGGTTTGCAACAAACCATAACAGGTACCTGTTACATATATGCACAAACTGAGTTAACTCTGTCTACTAACTCTAGGAAACTTTTAAAGGACAGCTTATTTACATCTTTGACAGTACATAACAAGAGAAAAATCAATTTCTAAATCAGAGTGTGATGCTGAATTTATATACCAATAAAAAGAAATGTATGCAGTAAATATATACTAAGTTCCAACCGAAGTATACTACGTTAAAAAATGTTATCCCTTTGTTATGTTTTATATTGTATTACTTTTTAATATTATCTTTGATATTCATTGTAAAAAGTACTATACAGTATACCGTTTTAAATTTATTGTACCAGTTTGATTATTTTTTCAATATCTGAATATATTGTCATGTTAAACTGGGTTGTATCATTTCTCAAGCGCTGTTATACAATTTTTTTTCATTTTTTTTAAGAATATGTGTCTTAAGGTGCCCATATGTACAATCCAATATCTATCCAATTCCTATTGAAATACAGAACACTCCTTATTATGTCCACACACAGAACGATTGAGTAAATCAGGGGTGTCCAAACTTTTTGCGACGAGGGCCAGATTTGGTGAAGTGTAAATGTGTGGGGGCCGACCATTCAGCCTGACATTCTTTCAATCATTAATTACATCACAATGGAACCCCACTCTGCCCCCATTCACTCTATGTCCCCCGGCCTGCCCCTTCACTGTATTTCCCCCAGCCTGCCCCTCCTTCACTGTATGTCCACCATTCACTGTATGTCCCCCACTCTGAACCCATTCACTCTTTCCCCCAGCCTGCCCCCGTTCTCTTAATGTCCATCAGTGCCTTCGCAAATGAACTTGTGTCCGCATTAATCTCCACCCTTATGTCTTCCCAAATATTTCATTTAGCTGTGTGTGTCAGCTTCCTGTGTCCAATCCCGTGCAGAGGATTCCCACATTTGCCCTCGGTTCGGAGGCTGCAGGCCGCTTGAAATGACAGCACGGGCCGCAATTGGCTCCTGGGCCCGACTTTGGACATGCCTGAAGTAAATGATCAGAGGGTAAAAATGGATAATTTAAGGACTGCAAATGATATAGCACATAATTGCCACATTGATAATTATGCATATACACTGAACAATGTTGCTAAATTGTGCATGACGGGTCATTCATCTGTCTGCCTGCTGAAGAGATCAGCAGGCTTGATGAATGCAGGCACCCGCATTGTGATCATTACCACATACAGAAAGTTTTTAAAAGATTAGGAATTCCGATTGGTCAGAATTGGCCAAATTGTTAAGAAATCTTACCGTGTGAGTGCCTTAAATATTTACATCAGTCCCAATATGAATATATTTTACAGATGTCTTTTTATTCATTTAATCAGGTAAAACTCTATACTGAACATCTTATATTTATCAGAAAAAAAATAATTTAGATATCTGCAAATTTGCTATAATACAAGAGCAACATGTATGAGAATGTTAGGGTCCATACATTTTAAGGATCATTTTATCATATACAACCTCACTAAAGTACGCAAACTTTTTTGAATTACATTGAACATTTGTTGCATCAGGCATCACAAAGTGTTCTAGAAAAGCATATTTACAGGAGTACTGAAACTGACCTCTACTTTGTGTGAAGGACCTAAATCACATAAACCAGATATTGCTTAAATCTAAGAACAAGATAATTTAATTATATTCCCTCCACTGTGATATATAGAGGTATTCATGCCATAGAACTGAGGAAGGATAAAAATGAAAGCACTCGCTTGTAAAGGCATGTGCCCTTTTATTAAATTATTAGTGATAAAAAATACTACTAGAACAGAGTAGAAAATGCAATAATGTTGAAAACATCAGTGAAAAATAGAAGTGATCACTTTTTGGTGAAGATTGTGGATTACATTTTTTTTTAGATAAATGTTGTATTCCACATTGCATCATATTAAAGTCTTAAAAAAAATGAGAAGTATTTTTTACTACTCTCCCGATATCCCTGCATTGTTATAATAACATACATTTGTACCTGCTTCATGCAAAATAATATTCATTCAAATGCAATATAGTGCTGGTTAAATAGTATATTAAACTAAAAGTACTGTAATTGCATGGATTAGTCTTCTTTGTATTATCAACTTATTTTAAGGCACCTCCATGTATTACATAATTCAAATCAGAATAATTTGCATTACATTTAGTTTCTTAAACCAGTGCTGATTGAATTGAATTTCACCAGTAGAACATATACAGTATACTTTAAAACCAAAAAGACATTTGTTATCAGTTCTTTTCAAATGTTACGCCATTCTGGTTGTTCCAATTGAAAATTGAACAAACACTTCATTACATTGATAGTAAATGTTTGGTCTCATTATAAAGAGAAATGGGGAAAGGGGGCGGGAAGGAGGACTAGAGCACTGGACTAATTTGACAGTGAGTGAGAAGGCAATCTTTAATCAACAAAATTAATTATAAACGTGTTATATAGTTGTGGAGGTGCTCCATGGGAGTAGGGTAAGTATATGCAAAAGAGGAGATATCCAAGAGAGGATATCAAGAAGTCTCCCGGGTGGGGCACAGCCTTCTAAAGACAAAAAAAAAATACTGTAAAGATTAAACTTTATTATATCTACAATTGATCCTTAGAGATTGGATCAAGAAAAGACATTAAACAGAGACAGACAAACAACATTTACGAATACAAAGATTAGAGAAAGTATTGAAATATGATTTTCTAAAGTGTCTGTGGATCTGTATATACTGGATGGTGTGACACTTGCTTCTGAGGAAGCCAGAGTTGCATTATCCGGGGAAATGCGTTGAGCTGTTTATCATCTTGTATCCTTGCTGACACATCCAGTCTACTAAGTGATCTGTCCATCTCCCACCGATGCCACTCCAAATATCTGGATCCATCTTCTATGGCTATCTGTTTTGTTCCTAAAAATCCAGCGAAGGAGGAAATCGTCCTAGTGGGAGGCTTGAGCCCTTGAAATTATAGGGCAAACCAAAAAGGACTCTCAAGTCATCTGAATTTGAAAACACTATCTACCAGGATGGTAATATGATCATATTGTCAGCTTTATATTCTTTTGGAAATTCCAACGGATAAATATCCCTGTGATATAACTTTTAAATACATACATTGACTTTTTGTTCTATGTTTCACCCGTAACAGATTCATATTCATTTAGTCATTTTATTGTGTTTTTTATTGTTAATAAATTTGTATAATTTTTTGAGAACCGTCTTGTTCTATAATTGGATCAGCCAGCGCTGGCACACCTTTCTATAATCCTCATTATAAAGAGGTAGCGGCCTAACTGTGCTGGCATCACCATGCCAATTTAGGACACGGTTTGCACCTCTTCAGTATTATTCCTCTAAGAGCCACTGTGCATTGAAGAATTAGAGTTAATATCAGTCCATTTGGGTTGTAAATATATTTAACTGTCAAATTATTGCAATGTAAGCAGGAATACATATAAATGCTAACACTATGATAGTTATTATGGGATTAACAAAATCCTGGAAACAAAAACAACAGTAAAACAAAAAACAATTCTATTAATCAAGAGAAACAAATATATGTAAATTTCAAATAGGAAGAATTGGGCTTATGATACTGTTTTTAATTACAAGTCAACAACAGATCCCAGCAGTCAATGAATGCCAGATATACCTGCTTCAGCATACCCATGAATGTTATGGGCCCAACACGCACATAGCATTGTGTGTAGGGTAACCTAGATATGCTAGGTTGGGCAGTGCTGCGTGGCTGTTGCTCAGCACACAGCGCTGACAGCCCACACACAGAGCGAACTTGAATGAGCTGACAGTGCCAGTGTTCTCTGGTGGAGAACAATGGTGATCAGCAAGATTGATGGACACTGCCCATCTGTCTTGGCCAAAGACAGCAATGCATGGGAACACGCATTGCTATTGCAATAGCCCCTACACACACATCGATGTATTGGGCATTTTATTAACATCTTTGCCAAACTAGTCACTTAGAAAATCTCTTAATATCAGGATGTGTTTGTGGGCCATCTTTGACATTTCAAAGACTTATAGTGCACAAGCAAAAATAAAAATACATTTTTAAACAATGTAATGTTTAATACACAACATTCACTACTATACCTGTTGCATAGGGGAAAAAAAACTTTCTGGATGCTTTTATCTTGGAGCTGTGTATGCATTTTTTTTCAGGTCTGGTTTTCGCTAAAAAATTCTTGTGACTCCTCTGTTTGAATAATAAGGTTTAAGTGTCAGATGAGAACAAATATGCATTTGCGCATATGTACAGTATTCTAGTTATGAGCATGAATAATGCAGATGAAAGTCCAGAAAGTTCCATTGAGAATCAGGCCCACTGTTTGCTGAGAATGCATTCAATTAATTTCAATAAAACCACACATTTACATTTTTTAAAAGAGAAAAGTTTTGCCTACAATAAATTGTTTATTACATTATATGTTTTTATATTGTGGATAATAGAAGGTAGTTAAAGAGGAGGATAGTGAAGTATACGAAAACTATATAACCTGATATTGTCTGGTCTGACTATATAAACAAAAATGTGTATTTTGTGCAAGTGTAAATTGTACACATCCCCTCACATGCTAGAGAGGGGTTTTGCATGGCGGGGGGTGGGCCGGCTTTCGGTTGGGCAACTATTTACCTGTTTGCTAGGTAAGATTACATGAAGCTTAGTGAATAGGTCTGAATCAAGCCATATATATGCAATATATAAATAACTGGTAATAAATAAATAAAAGTACACATTTATGGGTCATTTATTAAGATGGGAGTTCTGTTGAAGATGGGATGTTGCTATGGGAAACCAATCCAATTCTATTATCTTCTAGAAGGTGCTAAATAAACAATTGGTTGCTATGGGCAAGACCCCCTTATGGGCAAGACCCCCTTATCTTGGATCTCTGCTGTATTTGTATGTATATATATATATATATATATATATATATATATATATATATATCGCAATTCAGCTCTCTCTCACTGAGCTGTCGTTAGTGAGAGAGAGCTGAATTGCGATATATATACATACAAATACAGCAGAGATCCAATATATCTGGAAACAGGTATACTTACATACATTATCTAAAAACACCCACTAGATGGCAATAATCACCTAAACAGAGCACTCAGAGGGAGCCAGAGAACCATTTGAAAATAACTGTCTGGCAAAATTATCCCGCGTACCTGATACACAAATAAAAGGTGATCTAAATTTGATACAAATAATATAGAAATATCAAAGCCATCTATAAAAGTGTTAAAATTGGGAAAAGCTGCCAAAAAAAACAGATTTGTGGCAGCACCAGTAGCTCTGTGAGAGAGAGCTAAAACCCCAATAAAATCCATCTTTGAAAGAAAAGAAAACGCAGAAGAGTGACTAACGAAGGTATATTCAGATATCAATATAAAACCACCCTAAGATAGCGGGAACGGTCCACAGTTGGATTTTGGGTGGTTTGAGGATGTGGGGTCCTGGTTACGGCAAAATTACAGAGGTGGCATTCCTCCACACGATTGGTGATGCCTGCCCTGGGATCCCTCACTCCAGAGAATGGTGATGATCTCAATAGATTTTTCAATTCTGTGATAGTGTTGGCAAGCACAGGCTGGAAAGGGTGGTGGGTGATTTAGGAGCAGCTGGAAGGATGTACCAATGACCAACGCGTTTCGCTGCCCCATGCAGCTTTTTCAAGGAGGTCCACCCACAATCCAACTGTGGACCGTTCCCGCTATCTTCAAATTAAGCGGTGAGAACATAGTGGCAGATCCCATCCACCCTACTGCCACACACCACCTTTTGGAAGCATTTTCGTTTCAATTTGGGCCCAAAAAAGGACAAGCCACTACTGGAATTGTGGTGACTCTGGGTACATAACCCCATTTACAAATATTGCAGCATTCTTCTTTTTTTTGTGTATATTCATATTTTATGATAATTTTTTATAACAGCTCTTCAGCTGAGTATGTGCACTTTTATTAATCCGAGTGTTTATTAACCCAATTAATAAGAATTTTTTAATGTATGCATAATTGAATACTTTCATCTAGCGCAACCCACCCATCTTGTGTATTTTTCTTGTAAGGGTGTGACGACCCTTTTTCAGGTTGCAGCTTGGCAAAGCACGCCCTGTTGGTGCCTAATATAAGATACCTAGGTATCTACCCCACTTTTCTCCGCTATTAGTATGTAGTCTATTCTGGATCAGGTCATATGCATTGACAGACAAACAAGTAAAGTCTTTTTCCAGTGGATTCAATGCTCTCCAAGAACATTTTTAGTAAGATATGGAACACCTATTCTAGGAAGTTTTGGTGGGTTTTTAGGAAGGGGAGAGCGATCCATTAGGGAGGAGGATATAAGGTTTAAATCTCCGCAAATTATCAATGATGTTTGGTCATATGTATGTAGTTTGGCTATTAATTGGGTGAAAAAAAGATTTTTTATATTGCATAGGGGCATAAGTATTACAAAGAGGTAAGACTTTGTTTTAAAGAGTGAAAGTTATGATTATATATCTGCCGCCAGGGTCTTCTTCCATTGACATAACCTTTATATCCAGCTGTTTTTTTAGCAATGATAACCACTCCACAGGACTTGGAGTTTAATGAATCTGAGCCCATTACCTGCCAATTTAGCATTTTGAGCTTTGTAACTTCAGGTGGTAGTAAATGCTATTCCTGAAGGCAGATCAAATCAATTTTCTGTTCATTAAGATAGTTTACTAGTTTCCATCTCTTAGCCGGTGTGTGAATACCTCTTATATTTAAAGATCCAATCGCAACCGACATGTTAGCTCTGAGCGCGGTTTGTTGGTGATATATGATGACATGAGATAGTAATGACATAGGGTGGAAACAAAAGGGTAGTCACAAAAACTCACATATAGACAGACACTAAACATTAAGAAAATAACAAAGAAATATTATGCAGCAACTTTAAACTAGAAAGAGGACTTCCAATACGATGTCACTAGGCACTAATATAAGGCCAGTGACAACATGTAGTTTCTACCTAAACCAAAAACTTCTGACAGGCTGGCATCTGTCACCACCCATCAGCCGTTAACGATACTATTTTAGGTACTTGTGTATTATCAGGGCACCCGGCTACGCTACGTTTTCAATGTAGGCTAAGCTACATTGTCAGCATAGCCAGCACCATACACAATACAGGAGGCAACACTGGGAGTAGGCTGGTGTGGTTTATACTTACCCTCCTCTGGGCGGCAATCACCTATGACTCCCCGGCGGCAGCAACGGTCACTCCCGATGGCAGCATTCCATCCCCCTCCACTGGCACTCGCAGTGGACGCTGTACTTACTGTAATTCAGCATAGTGCCGCTGGCAGCGCATCACATGGTTTCCCTGCTCCCCCAGCGGCACTATGCTAATTGCGTACAGCGTCTGTGGCAAGTGCCGGAGCAGAGGGACTGAATGTGACTGCCGGGGAGTCACTGTGGATCCAAG